>NW_006399766.1:18209281-18210720 GCF_000299155.1 Elephantulus edwardii | reverse complement strand
AAGAGTGTTGATTGTGAAGCCAAGCAAATTAAAGCTGTTAACAATCTCAGTCTCTCTTCACCATCGATCATGATGCTGCCAATCGGCCCAGTGGTGAGAATCTTTGTTTTCTTGATGTGGAGCTTCAATCCACATAGGCCATTAATGAGTCTTCCTCCAATATCGACACCACATTTTTCTCCACATAGTCCAACTTCTCGAATTATTTGCTCAGCGCACAGATTGAGTAAGTATGATGAAAAGATACAATCTCTAGGGGAGCTCTGGTGGCCTAGTGGTAAGGAGCTGCAACTACAATCCCAGAGGCGCACGGTTCGAATCCACCAGATGCTCTGTCGAGGAAGGAGGGACAATCTCCTCCTGTACTAGTCAGATCTGATTTGACGGTACACTCACACAAAAATAATAAAATAAAAATTAAAAAAAAGAAAAAAGATACAATCGCTGACACACACCTTTCTTAATTTTAGGCCATGTAATAAACTCTTATGTTCTGTTCAAATGACTGCCTCTTAATCCATTGGAGGAAGAATGTCATAGTTGCCTCCTGGCCTGATCATTTCTTGAGGAAACCTGATAATATCTATCTCCTAATAAGGCAACTAGACAACCAGATTTTGATGAGGCCCTAGGCCTGATTGATCACACATTGACAAGACCTCTGCCCCCAAATCCTAGAGCAAAGTACCACCCTCTCTAAATTTCACTAAAAGCCCCTATAAAAGGAAACTCTGTCTGCCTGTGCACCATTCCGACTGTCTCTGCATGTAGTCATTTGGCGTTGTTCCCAGGTCTACAAATAAAGGCCTCTTAGATACTTGAGACCACCCTGCCCCAAATTTTTTCTATCATCTATGGTACAGGTTTCACATTAGCACAATCATGTATTCTGGAATTTCCATTCTTTGCAATTCTATCCAAAATTTGCTATGATACACACAGTCAAATGGCATTACAGAGCTGACAAAACACAGGTACACATCTTTCTGTTATTCTCTACTTTCAGTCAAATCCGTATAATATCTCTCATTCCACAGCCTCTTTAGAATCCAGCATTAATTTCTTTTTTTTTACATTTTTTAATTAAATGAATGTTTATAGAGACCTAGGGCTTCCAGTCATTCATTGTTGCACTTTTCTCCCTGCAACCCTTCCATCCCAATTCACTCTTCTTCTTGAAAAGAAAAAGGGAAACTCTTTCATTGTTAGGCAGTCCCTCCCCTCAAGTCCACACCACTTTGTAGCCTTCACTCTGGAATTCTGTAATGACAAGAATACCCATTCATATGTCCCTTTTTAATGGTTCTCTCCATCATCTGATTCAATCCAGTATACATCATTTATCCCGTCTTTCTCAGTCTCCCCTCAACCCCAATGTCAATCCTGTTTTACAATAGTGGCCCTATGCAATATCTGCCCTTTTGTGACTGAGATATTTC
>NW_006399766.1:18206661-18208096 GCF_000299155.1 Elephantulus edwardii | reverse complement strand
CACCATTTATTAAAAAGGCTGTCATTTCATCACTTAACTGATTTCATCTCCTTGTCAAAAATCAGTTGACCAGTCAGTCCCGTTTTACAACACTGACACTATGCAATATTTGTCCTTCTGTGATTGATTTCTTTCACTCAGCATAATGGTCTGCAGGGTCACGCATTTTGTATAATATTGCATGAGTTCCTTTTTTTTTCAATGCTGCATAGTATTCCATTGTGTGAATATACCAGAGCTTCTCTAGTCATTCATTTGTTGATGGGTGCTTGCGTTGTTTCCAACTCTTTGCTATTGTGAACAAAGCCACAGTAAACATGGGTGTTCAGCAGCTTTCTTTCTTTGGCTATCATTCTTCAGAGATCCTTTTAATGTAAGTACTACAGGGTACCCTCATATTTTTGATAGTTGTCATTTCTTTCATGTCTAGATAAAGTAGAATTTATTAACATAAGAAAATTGTAAAAACTTCTCTTGTTCTTAAATGTTTATCTCTTTTAAAAATCCAAGTCAACAACAACAACAAAAATCCAAGTCAAGGCATTCCTTTTGAGAACAGGAACTAGGTAAGGATGCCCATTATCATCTCTTCTATTCAGTATTGTATTGGAAATCTTAGCAAAAGCATTAAGACTAGAGAAGGAAATAAAAGGTACCCAAACTGGCAAAGAGGAGGTAAAATTATTTCTATATGCAGATGCTTTAATAGTATTCTTGGAAAACCCTTAACACTCAGTAAGAAAACTAATGGACGTAGTTAATCAATACAGCAAAGTGGCAGGATACAAGAACAGCACAAAAAATCAGTTGGATTTCTCTACAGTGACAAAGAGAATACAGCAATGGAGCTAAGAAAAACAATACCCTTCACAACAGCTAATCACAAGATTAAATACTTGGGAGTAAATCTAACTAGGAACACAAAAGACCTAATCAAAGAACATTATAAAACATTACAACAAAGACAAAAAAGAGACTTGGAGAAATGGAAGAATATACCAAGCTCCTGGATAGGAAGACTCAATATTGTGAAATTGACAATTCTACCAAAGGCAATCTATAAGTTCAACACAATCCCAATAAAAGTACCAAATCTATTCTTCAACAAAATGGAAAAGGCAATTTCCAATTTCATATGGAATGGAAAGATACCCTGAATAAGCAAAGCACTCCTTAAAAAGAGAAACAAGGGGAGCTCTGGTGGCCTAGTGGCAAGGAGCTGCAACTACAATCCCAGAGGCACACAGTTCGAACCCACCAGATGCTCTGCCGAGGAAGGAGGGACAATCTCCTCCTGTACCAGTCAGATATGATTTGACGGTACTTGCACACAAAAATAATAAAATACACCCATGTTTATTGCAGCTTTGTTCACAATAGCAAGGAGTTGGAAACAACCTAAGTGCCCATCAACAAACGAATGGCTAGAGAAGCT
>NW_006399766.1:18203597-18205411 GCF_000299155.1 Elephantulus edwardii | reverse complement strand
AAAAAAAAAGAGAAAGTAGGAGGCATATCACTCCCTAATCTCAAATCTTACTACACAGCTGTGCTGGTCAAGACAGCATGGTACTGGTAAAGTGAAAGACATGTAGATCAATAGAATTGAGAACCCAGAAATCAGCTTATCTACCTATGGTCAACTGATTTGGGGGAGGTTTCGGGGGAGAGGGAGGAAATGATGCAATAATGAGTGATTTTGTTTTTTTAAAAAAGGTAACTGGGGGAGTTGTTGTTGTTGTTGTTAGGTACTGTCCAGTGGAGTATGACTCAAAGTGACCTTATGACAAAAAATCTGAACCCTGTTCTGCCCTGTGCCATCCTCACACTTCCTGACACATGAGAGCCCATTGCATCATCACCTTGTCAATTCACCTGGTTGAAGGTCTTCCTCTCCTTCACCAACCCTCCACCCTTCCAAGCATCATGTCCGTCTCCATCATATCCGCCTCCTAGCAATGTGCCCAAAGTATGTGAGGCAAAGCTTCATCATTCTTGCCTCCAATGAGAACTCTAGCTGCATCCTCTCCAAGACCCTGTTTGTTCTCTTGGCTGTCCATGCATGGGATGTTCAATGCTGTTCTCCAAAACCACAGCTCAAAGGCATCAATTATTTTCCTGTCATCCTTATTCATTATCCAGCTCTCAGATGCATAGTAAGTCATCTGAAAGACTATGACCTTAATAAGACGCACCTTAGTCCTCAAACTGAAAGCATAATTCTTCAATAATTTGGAGAGGTCCCTAACTGCAACTTTTCCCAGTACAGTGCATCTCTTTATTTTTTTACTGCTTGTACCAATGGTGTTAACTGTGGATCCAAGTAATATGAAACTGTTGACAGTTTCAATCTCTCCATCCGTCATGATGCTGTCTATCAGTCCAGTGGCTAGAATCTTTGTGTTTTTGACGTTGAGATGCAATCCATACTGAAGGCTACATTCCTTGATCTTCTGCAACAAGTGCTTCAAGCCCTACTCACTTTCAGTAAGTAAGGTTGTGTCATCTGCACACTGTTATTGATGAGTCTCCTTCCAATCCTGATGCCACACTCCTCCTCATAGAGTTCAGCTTCTTGTATAATTTGCTCGGCATACAGATTGAATAGGTGTGGGGAGAGAATATAACCCTGATGCACTGTACTACCTTCTCAATTGTAAGCCTTTCAGTGTTCTCCTGCTCTGTTTGCACAACAGCCTCCTGGCCCAGGTATAGGTTTTGCATGAGCACAATTAAGTGCTCTGGGATTCCCATTCTTCTCAATGTCAGACACAACTTGATATGATCCACACAGTCAAACGCCTTTGCATAGTCAATAAAGTACAACAAGACATTCTTCTGATATTCCTTACTTTCAGCCAGGATCCATCTGACATCAAGAATGATATTCCTGGTGCCATGGACTCTTCTAAATCCTGCTTAAACTTCTGGCAGTTCCCTACCTATGTACTGTTCCAGCCATTTTGAATGATCTTCAGCAGTATTTTGCTTGTATGTGATATCAGTGATATTGATCAATAGTTTCCACATTCAATTGGATCACGTTTCTCAAATCAATTTTTCTGTAAAACCACATTTAAAAATAAATATGGATTATGTTGTTGTTGTTGTTGTTGTTGTTGTTGCTGTTATGTGCCACCGAGTTGCTTGCGACTCATAGCGACCCTATGTAGAAGAGCTCTAAACGCCATTCTATCCTGTGCCAACCTAGCCATCACAAGCACACTTATTCCCACCGCTCCAGTCACAGAATCGATCTATCTCATCGAAGGTCTTCCTCTTCTTCGCCGCCCCTCCACTCTG
>NW_006399766.1:18195281-18202163 GCF_000299155.1 Elephantulus edwardii | reverse complement strand
CGAGATGTTTAACAAATAAGTTTGCTGGATACAAGTTTAACATATAAAGAAGATATGATGTGCCATTATAATAATAAATTATGCACACCCAGTACACAAATTATATGTGTCTCTGATTCTTTGAAAATAGAGGGAAATCAGCATGAAACATTTCTGGATTTCCTTGTTTTACATTAAAAATACCATTATTTTCTTAATAACAAAATCAGTTCTTATGAAAGTATCCATTCTCTCCCATATTAATCAACACAGTCAGTACAGTCCCAATCAGGAACCTCAAAATGAGCTAATTATCCATTTAGATAGAATAGAATGTATGTGGGGGTAGCCATAAGAGAGAACCTGGCCTACTTTTTTGTGTCATAATTTACCTTAGTCAAGTTATACATAGTATGTCCACATTTGATATTGCCTTTACTATCACCAAAAAATATCAAATGTCTACTAACTAAAGAGTGATTTGTCTTCTCTCCCCTGCTAGTCCTTGATAACCAGCAATGAACATTGATTCCTGTATGCGTATCTATTCTTGTGTTTTTATAATAGTGAAGTCATACAACAGTTGTCCTTTTGTGATTAACTTATTTAACTGAGCATTATGCCTTCCAGATTCATCCATGTTATAAGAGCTTTTGGGGAGAGGGAGTCATCATTTTTTAAAATTTTTTTTATAAATGAATAATATTTGGTTTTGGAAGCAGGAGTGGTATCCACTTCCTAAACAACATACCTCTGAGAACTCTATGAACTTTTACAAATGACGACAGAGGCTTCAGGCCTTTTGTTCATAGGGTGGCTATGAATCGTGCTCAACTGGTTGCATGTATTTACTGCATTTTATTTATACATCATATGTTGATGAACACATAAGTGTTTCCATCTCTGTTATTGTGAACAGTGCTACAATGAACACAGATGTACATATGTATGTTAGGTTTCTTAAGTATATACATAGGAGTTAAGACTGCTGGATTATAGGGTAATTCTATTTCTAGGGTTTTTTGGGGGGGTTAAAATTGTTTTCATTAGTTTGCTTACAAAGTTTGTATACATTATATTTCACACTATTCTTCATGTACATTGTGTTTCATAGAATCATTCTTATGCATTCTATTTTATAAAATTAATCACTGTTGGACCATTACCCTGTCTTTTCACCTGGATCCTTCCCATCTACTTCCTCCCCCTTCCCCCCACCAAACTATGAAACCCTGTGGTTTCACCCCTTGCCTACCCTCAGCCCTCTCCCCCTTGAGTTCCCGTACATGATTTACCAGCAATCCTTCTATTTTTACAATAATGGTCTTATGCAGTATTCATCCTTTTGAGACTGTGGTAGTTCACTCATCATAATGCTCTCCAGCCTCTCCCAAGTTATATACTATCTTTCTAAATCCTTACTCCTGAGTTCTGCATAATATTCCATTGTGTGAATGTACCACAATTTCTCAGTCCATTTTGTTGTGGCTGGACATTTGGGCTGTTTGCATGTCCAACGGGGTGAAAAGAAACTGGAAACAAATATTTGGCAATACCATTTTGAATAAAAGTCTCATAACATAAGTTTACAGAATATTCCTGGGCCTCCACAAGAAAAAGGCTGATAACCCAATTACAAAATGGGTAAAAGACATGGAAAGAATGTTCATAAAGGAAGATATTCGAGTGGCCAACAGACACATGAAGAAATGCTCAAAAGCACTAGCAATAAAAGAGATGTAAATCAAAACCACAATGAGACACCATCTCACTCCAGTAACAGTAGCAAAGTTTAACAGGACAGCAAGCAATAAATGTTGGAGAGGATGTGGAGAGGTAGAAAATCTCATACACTGCTGGTGGGATTGTAGAATGGTGCAACCACTCTGGAAGGCAGTTTGGTGTTTCTTCAAAAAGTTGAACACAGAAATTCCATATGACCCAGCTATTCCACTGCTAGAAATACACGAGGAAATTAGAATGGAAACACAAATGGAGATTTGTACCTTCATGTTCATAGCAGCGTTATTCCCCATTGCAAGAACATGGAAACAGCCCAAATGTCCAACTGTTTCCTGCCTTTTGAGAAGGGACCATTTTCCACAATGACCAACTCCATTTCATTCCTGTCTGTAGTATGAGGATACTAATTTTCCTGCCCCCTTGCTAGCATTGTTGTTCCCTAGTTTTTTCCATTAGTGCCATCTCAGCAGAGGTGAAATGATAGCTCACTGTCATTTTAATTTGCCTCAATCTAATGGTTTGTGATTATGAACATCTTTTCAAGTGTTTTATGGCTGCTTTAATGTCCTCTTTGGTGAAATACTGGTTTATGGGTTTTGCATATTTAAAAAATTATGCTTCCTCCCCTCTTGTGTTGTTAGGTTGTTGAACTTTCTTATATATTTATAGATTAGAGCCTGATTAGATATGTCTTTGCCAATGATTCTTCCAATTTTGTAGGTTGTCTTTTTAGTCTTTTGATAAGCATACACATTTAATTCTTAAAATTTTATTTCATTAATTTTAATGAACGTTTACAGAGGTTTTGGATTTCCATTCACTCACTGTTGCATCACATTTAATTTTTTTTAAGTGTACAACACAAAAAAGTTTATTTTGAAGATTAAATTACAGAGTTTTATGCCAGGACTGCACGTGGCTTCCATTTTCACCAATACCAGGACCTGGAGTTGGGGCAAGGGTGAGAGAAGAGGGTAGAGAGGAGCAGCGGAGAGGATGGAGGCCTTCAGGTCTGGGGTGAGGTGGTGGGTACAGGGGAGAGGAGCAAGATGGCCTCTCAAAAGCTTGTGGACCCTAGGCCTGGGCCTCACTGTCTTTACTCCGTCACACCACAAGGGTGACCAGGAAGGGAATCAGACAGATAGGGGCCATGATCATGGCCAGGAGCACATCCTCTGGGGGTGTCACTTAGGGTGGACCGAAGCAGGGAACAGTTGGCAAAGTGTATCTGGTGAGTTTTAAAGATGACTCTCTCTGCCCGGGGATTGGGGAAGCCCAGGCCAAACTCCTCAACATGGGACTCCAAGCAGTTTTGAGGGGCGCTATAGGGCCTTTTAATCATGGCCCAGGCACACCAATCCTTTTTCAGATGTTCCATATACTTCTTATACCTTAGCCAGCAAATGTGGACATTTGTCTCATATTCCTGCACCATGCTCCCTGACTCCAAGCTGTCTGAGGTGGTTAGAGGCTGCGCCAGGGACTCCTGGGGCTCCAGGACAGCGCTCAGCAGGAGCAGGAGGCGGAGCGCGGCCGCCCGCCCGGCGCGGGTCGCTGGGAGCTCCACGCGGAGCGGAGAGAAGCCATCGCGCGGCCAGAGGCGAGGAGGCGCGGAGCGACGTCGCTGGCCGCCGGGGCGGGGGCGCCTATATCCCCGGCCCTGAGCCGCAGGAAGCCGCGCCGCTTCCTCGGAGGGGCTCGCATCACATTTAATTTTTATGATATCCTAGCTATCTAATTTTTTCTGCTGTTTGTACCTTTATTGAGTTTTGGTTGTTTTTTTTTACTATTTTTTAAGGGTTAGGTCTCATAGCTTTGCCCCTAAGTTTTCTTCCAAGAACTCCATGGTTTTAGGTTTAACTTTTAGCTCTTTGATCCATTTAGTTTTTGTGCTTGATAAAGATATTGGGCTTGTTTCATTTTTCTGTAAGTGAATATCCAATTTTGTCAGTACCACTGTTGAAGAGACTGTTTCTTCTCTATTGAATGGACTTTGAAACTTTGTTTGAAATCTGTAGCCCATAAATGGACGGGCTTATTACTGGGTTCTCAGTTTTGCTCCATTTGTCTTTGTGTTTATCACTAAACCAGTAACAGGCCGTTCTGATAGCTACAGCTGTACAGTATCCTTAAGCAGAGGCTTTCTTAGGAGTACCACTGGTAGCAAATGTATGGGGGGGCGGTCAGTTAAGGAGGTGGCAGTGTAGATGAGGACTCTGGACTTGCTTGCTTATCTGGATTTTATCTTCTTTTTCAGGCTTGTTTTTCTGAGCTATTTTCCTAGAGCCAGCTGTACAGTCAACCATTCATGGGTAAAGAACACACTGTAATCCTGAGCATCAAGGAAAAAAGGCAGACGAATAATATTTAAAACTCAGTTTGGCTTCCAAAACTACACTGAGCTTTTTACTTGGTAGATTAATGGGGAGACACAGAAATTGTTTGTACCTGACAAAGTGTTTGTTGATGCTGGCAGAGCAACACGAGGGTGGAAGGGACCTTTGCCAAGAAATCATGTCCAGAAATATGTAAAATCCAAAAAGAAAGAGAGTTAAAATATCAGACTCCTCCCCTGCTGGAATCATTGAAATAGAAGTTATATTTTCACTTCTTCACATTTGATACCTTTCTGTTGACATAGCCTTCTGGCATTATACTTAAATAAGGAATTATAGTCTATGCAAGAGCTCTTAAATATAAAGGAATTAGTGAAATCACACTACATTTTGATGTCTCCCTATATTGTTGTTGTTGTTGTTATGTGCCATTAAGTTGCTTGCGACTCATAGCGACCCTATGTACAACAGCCCTAAACTCTGCTCTGTCCTGTGCCGATCACACTGTCTCCGATACACCCATCCCAATTACCCCAGTCACTGAATCAATCCACCTCACAGAAGGTCAGGAAAATAATGTGAAGAGATAGTTACAAAGTACTTGTCTGTTCAAAGATCCAAGACTTACCTCTCTCTAGCCATTTTGGAGAGATGTCCATTGCATTAACTTCTAAAACCTAGTTGCTTATCCTGATGAAAAGTCACTGAATGCTTAGGAGTAGAACATTAAGTGGATAGAGGGTTTGGGATGTCTCCAGAAATTACAGCGTTGTGTCTTTGTCAGTATCAGACCACATGATATTTTCATATTGGGAAGATCATTCCCACAGAGCCTTCTAAAGAGAATAATATTTTTTTCTTCTTGTGTACCATCGAGTTGGATCTGACTGGCACAAGAGGAAATTGTCCCTCCTTCTCCTGCAGAGAATCTGGTGGATTCGAACCACACACCGTTGGGATTGCAGCACAACTTCTTGCCATTAGGCTACCAGAGTGCCCTACAAATAGATATATTTTTTAATTTTTTGTTTGTGTACCGTCAAATCAGATCTAACTGGTACAGGAGGAGATTGTTCCTCCTTCTCCATCAGAGCATCTGGTGGATTCGAACAGTGTAGCTCTGGGATTGCAGTGCAGCTTCTTGCCACTAGACCACCAGAGCTCACTCAAATATCTTTTTATAATGGCAATACTGAGTGGAAAAAGAAAAATCTCAATTAACACAGAGGTATAAACCAAAAGATAAATGTGCCAAACAGTTTCTCAGATATACACACATATAGTGAAGGTATGTGAACTAGTGTATCAGGATGGTCTGACCAGGCTGATATTCCAAAACAGCTAGTTATCTACTACTTCACATCTCACAGGGCCTGTCTCTAAAGGACTGGCTAAAAAAAAAAAATGTAATCACAGTCATGTGACCTCTACCTCTCATCCTAGTTGTAGTCATTAACTAAAATAGTATAGGGAAGTTTGGAGACCAAAGAGGTGCTCTTTATAGAGGTTAGATGATGTGTTATGGTTGTTTGTTGTTGTTGTTGTTATGTGCCGTCGAGTCATCTGCAACTCACAGCAACCCTATGTACAACAGCTCTAAACCTGCTCTGTCCTGTGCCAATCTCACTGTCTCTGACACACCACCCTGATTACCCCAGTCACTGAGTCAATTCATCTCATTGAGGGTCTTCCTCTCTTGCACTGTCCCTCCACCCTCCCCCAAGCATGATGTCCCTCTCCAAGGACTTGCAACATGCCCAAAGTTTGTCAGACAGAGCTTCAGAATCCTTGCCTCCAAGGAGCAGCCTGGTTTCACCTTCTCCAGTACAAACCTGTTTGTTCTCCAAGACTCTTTTGCAGCACCACAACTCAAAGGCATCAATTCTTTTTTTGCCATCCTTCGTCATTGTCCAGCTCTCTGATGCAAAGCAAGTAGTTGCGAAGACCATGGTCGGGATCTGGCGCACCTTAGTCTCTAAACAGACATCATTACTCTTCAGTACTCTGGAGGGGTAAGTTACAAGAGAAAAAAATATCCTCTTGCACAAAATTACTGGGCTTGATGGGGTTTCAAAGAGTCTATTTGGAAGGCCTGATTTGTCTTTTTAAAAATCAGAATCACAAGTAAAAAATCTAAATGGAAAGCAGCCAACAGAATGAGTCAGCAGTAGAGAGGCAGAAAGAAAGAGATGTAACTAGGTCCTCCCAAAGTGATTTTTCTCAAGCATTGTGAGTCCATGGTTGCAGCTACGCATCAGCCCACCTCATTTGAGGGTTTCCTTTGTTTTTGCTGATCCTCTCCCAACCATGATGCCCTTTTCTAGTACTTGATCTTTCCTGGTGACACGTCCCAGAATAAAGCAAGATGAAGTCTCACCATCCTCATGTCTAAACATTCTGGTTGTATTTCTCAACGTCGTATGGTCAATGTTCTTTGTTAAAAGTTCATACAGTTAAAAAACATCCATTTAAATTCAGACTTGCTTTTATACTGCTCAGTCCTCTCATATATACGAGGCAATTGAAAAGACCACGACTTGAGTCAGATGCACCTTAGTGGTAAAACTGACATATTTGCATTTTTATTTTTTTATTATTAATTTATTATTATTATTTTTTATGTGTGTACCCTCAAATTGGATCTGACTGGTACAGGAAGCGATTGTTCCTCCTTCTTCAGCAGAGCATCTGGTGGATTTGAACCATGCACCTCTGGGATTGCAGTGTAATTTATTATTATTATTAATTTCAATGAACATCTACAGAGATTTTGTAATTCCATTCATTCATTGTTGCACTTTTCTCCCCACCCACTCACCCCCAC
>NW_006399766.1:18186229-18194181 GCF_000299155.1 Elephantulus edwardii | reverse complement strand
TATATATAAATATATATTATATATAAACATTCTTCTAGGTCATATAGCCCTGGTGTGTCCACTTGCCATACAGACGTACCTTGTGGTTGCTGTGAAGCTGAACACTGTGACACTGATGTGTCAAATGCAAGAATGGTTGCCCATGGTGGACAGTGTTTGGTGGAACTCTCTGATTAAAACAAGCTTGGAAGCCGGAGTTGCATCTACTTCCAATATAGCTTGCCTCCGGAAACCCTATGAACCTGGAGAAAGTATGAAAGTCACACAAGTGTTGAGGACTTTCATTCACAGGGTCACTATGAGTCGCCTACGACTCGATGGCACTTAACAACTACACACACACACACACACACACTTTTTTCACATGTTTAAGCTGAGGAAAATGGAAGCAAATCTAAAAGAGCAAAAGTCCAACATTGAATACACCTCACCTACACTTAGAGCCCAGGAGCCTTGGTGACAGTGATAAAGTTAACCAAAAGGTCAGTGGTTCGACACTAGCAGTCTCCATAGGAGACAAACAGCAATCTCCCAGAAAGGGAGTCTGGGCCTTTGCCTCCTCCATAGGAATAAATTTATAGTGAAAGTGTCAAAGAAAGCAAGTGTCAAAGAAGGCAAGCTCCTGCTCCTCATCCATGCTTTTGGTGTCCATTGTGTTGTATCCCTGATGGGGCCTTTCCCCACTTGAGCCGTTGCTCTTGTTGGGACTCATATGTAGCCTGTGCTCCTTGGGATCATCCAGATATTACTCACTTTTCTTTCTTGGATTCAAAACACTCCCTTCCCAAATAAGACTCTTTCTTCTAGGCTAATTCTCTAAGTTCTAGAAAGGGTTCAGGTCTTTTGCTCATAGGGTCAGTATGTCAATCAACAAAAACGATAGGCAAATTATTCTTAAAATGCTAACATGTGAACTGGGGTGATCGCGCATGTAGTGCAGGTAACTCTTGACTTAACCACCTTCCTTAAATTCCTCAACATGATTCTGAATGCCACACCCAGGACTTGGCCATCTAACACAGAGATCAGTCACGGGAGGCACTGCTTGTCATCCAGGGAATTAGTTTCTTTCTGGCAGAAGCCAGCAGAGATTACCTTATCCTCTACTCACCTCTCCTCAGAACCCCTCCCAGGCACATTCAGATGCGCTTCAATTCCTGCATCTCCTTTTAATGCTACCTGGATCATTCAATATTCTGCCCATAGTATCCCTAAGTATTGCAACTCATGGCTTCAATTTATTCTTTAGTTTCTTCAGTTTAAGAAATGCCGAGTGAGTTCAGCCCTTTTGATTTTCCAGCTCCAGCTTTTTGTCTTCCTGCGCTGCCCTTTGAAATCTTCTATTCAGCTCCTTAATCTCTTGCTTTCTTTCCTTTGCCTTGGCTTCTCGGAGCTCTTGTGCAATATTCAGTCTCTTCTGACATCCATTTTGGTCTTTTCTTCTTCCTCTATCTTTGTAATGACCTTTTGTATTCTTCCTGTATGATGTTCTGGATATCATCCCACAGCTCATCTGATTTTTATTCATTAGTATTCAAGGTCTCAAGCCTGTTCCTGAGATGGTTTTTTAACTCAGGTGGGATAGATTTAAGAAGTAATTTTGATTCCTGTGGATTTTATTTTGGCTTTAATTTGAATTTAGGAGCTTAAATTTATTTTACAGATCTGGAGGCCAGAAGTAAAAATAGGTCTCAATGGCTGAAGTAAAGTTATCAGCTTTTTTTTCCCCCTTCTGATAATTTTTACTGATTTTGGTGGTAATACATACAAATATTCACAATTGCTATATGCACAGTTCCATGACACAGCTTGTACACTTCCCAAGGTTGTCACTGTTCATTTAGACTCTCCCACTGACAGTTCTCATTGCATTTTAGATTAAATTTTGGGTTTACCAGGAATAGAAGTTTTGACCCCCTTTTTCAGTGGCTCTCTTCCAGCTACCCTTTCTATCCTCACTGATGGGGTGTTGCCTCTGGTACAAGAGTGGAATGAGCTGAAGTGTAGGTAGAAAAAAAGCCTAAGAGGAAGATAACAATCTGGTCTAATAGGTTCAGTGGACTTAGTAATTATTTTTATAAAAAGACGCTTAGTGACTAAATGATCAGAGGACAATGAGAGAAACAGGAGGTAAAACTCTCAAATCATCTGTTAATCCTGCCACTTTATCCCAGTTCAGTGGCTGCAACATTTCATTCTGTTAAAAAGATAAAAAAGAGCTCCCACTTTTCGATGATCACATACCTGCACACAAACAGTTCTTATGACTCTAAACAAGTGTAAATAGCATTCAAAACGCACCTAAATTTTGACAGGAAAGACCAGACGCAGGCTGCCTCAGTGTTGGCCAAGAGGCCTGGGGAAAGCTCTAAACAGGCAAGTTCGACTCCCTTAACTCGGAGAAGTGGAAAATGCGTCTTGCAGAGGTGAGTGGAGAGAGACTTGGGTCAGCTGTGTTCCATACCGGTCCTGGATCCTTCCTTCTCTTTCACACAGAAGCCTCTTGGAGAACAGACCAAGACGTACAGTTTGTCAAGTTCTTCATGGGTCCCAGGCCTTAGACCTGGAGGAAGTTATCAGCTTTTTTTAAGGCTCCAGGGTTGAACCTGTTCCTTTAAGTTTCCAGGTCCTAGTGGGTGCCTGTAATTCCTGGCTCTTGAGCCCACTCAGTAGTTGTCATCACATGTGTTTCTCAGAAACTTCTGTTCCCTTCTTTCCTTGTAGAGCCTAAGTTATTATATTAGGATTAATGTAGGCTAAATCCCTCCTTAATCATGTCTGTAATGCCCAAAACTGTGGCTGTGAGAAGAATGGGAATCCCAGAACACTTGATCGTGCTAATGCAAAACCTATACTTCGACCAGGAGGCAGTAGTCAGAAGAGAGCAAAGCAAACACTCACTGCATGGTTCAAAATTGGCAAGGGTGTACGCCAGGGATGTGTCCTATCTCCGTACCTTTTCAACCTGTATGCAGAGCAGATTATCCGGAGGCTGGGCTCTATCAGGAGAAATGTGGCATCAGGATTGGTGGATGATTTATCAACAATCTGCGTTATGCGGGTGACACAACCCTGCTTGCTGAAACTGAGGAGGACCTGAAGTGCTTGCTGCAGAGGGTCAAGGACTGCAACCTCCAATATGGATTGAGGCTCAATGTCAGGAAGACAAAGATTCTCACCACTGGGCCAATTGGCAGCATCAGGATGGATGGTGAAGAGATTGAGATTGTTCACAGCTTTAGTCTGCTTGGCTCCATAGTCAACACCCTCAGCACCAGCAGTCAGGAAATTAAAAGACATATTGTGATGGGAGAGTCTGCTGTTAGGACCTCTCCAAAGTACTGAAGAGCAATGGTGTCACTCTGGAGAGTTAGGTGCGTCTGATAAAGGCCATGGTCTTTGCAATCACTTGTTATGCATCAGAGAGTTGGACAATGACTAGGGAGGCTAGAAGGACAATTGATGCCTTTGAGCTGTGGTGCTGGAGAAGAGTATTGCATATACCATGGACTGCTAAGAAAACAAACAAGTTCATCCTGGAAACTGGCTACTCCTTGGACGAAGGATTCTGAGGCTTTGTCTGACATACTTTGGACATGTTGCAAGGAGGGACCAGTCCTTGGAGAGGGATGTCATGCTTGGGAGCATGGAGGGACAGCACATGAGGGAAGACCCTCTATGAGGTGGATTGATTCAGTGACTGAGGTAATCGGGATGAGTGTGTCAGAGACAGTGCAATTGGCACAGGACAGAGCAGGTTTAGAGCTGTTGTCGCTATGAGTCGCAGATGACTCGATGGCACATAACAACAATGTCCCTTTTGATATGCAAAGTTTTGGGGCACCAAATCTGAACTGACCCATAGCTGACCCTCCAGAATGTTTTCAGAGACAGTAAATTACACGAGAGGAGATTGCCCATCCTTGTCTTGTGGAACAACTGCTGAATTCAAACTGCATGCCCTTGAGATTGGTGAGCAGCTTTTTATTGTAAACTAGGCCACAAGAGCTCCCCTTTGGCCCCTCTAATGTTGTTGTTATGTGCCATAGAGTCACCTGTGACTCATAGCAACCCTATGTACAATAGCTCTGAACCCTCCTCTATCCTGAGCCAGTCTCACTGTCCGGAACACACCTACCCCCATTACCCCAGTTACTATATCAATCCATCCCATGCAGGATTTCCTCTCCTGCACTATCCTTCCACCCTTCCAAGCATGATATCCTTCTCTAAGGACTGGTCCCTCCTGGCAACATGCCCAAAGTATGTGAGACAGAGCTTCAAAATCCTTGCTTCCAAGGAGCAGGAGACCTGTTTGCTCTCTTGGTGGTTCATGGTATGTTCAAGATTCTTCTCCAGCACCACAACTCAAAGGCATCCTTAGCTCTCTAATGCATTGCTAATAATTGCAAAGACGATGGCATGGATCAGGTGTACCTTCGTCTCTAGACTGACATCATTGCTCTTTAGCACTTTGGTGAGTTCCCTGATGGGATTTCTTTAATACAATTGTGGATAGGTATACTGGGGGTGGGGGGGGGCTGTCAAATGTCTGCCTGCTAAAGGTGGACAGCTAAAGTTTTTGCAATCACATCTTCCATATGTTTTCATTCAATTGTTCATATACATTAATTACAATCATGCAATGCCATTACTTAAGTCTTATCAAAACCTCTCTCCCCATTCACTAATCTCTGCTCCCTCTCCCTCTCCTCCCTGTCCATCCTCCACACTTATTTGAGTGCAAATCTTTCCTTAGTCTCTTTCCCCCACTCCCTCCTCATTCAATCAACTCCATGGCCCTTCCCAGGTTGTTAAATGCAATGCATAATATATCTGACTGTCCTTTCATTTATAAGTGACCGTCCACATTTTAAAACAATAGCAGGAGGGAAAAAAAAACCCAAGACTTGGATTAATTTCTTTAATAAACTTTTGGAAGAACTTAACATGAATTAGACCATCTCTCAGTTTAATCTCAGAACAATGGGGTAAAAAAAAAAAAGAAAAGAAACCCCCTTTAGTGTGGGGACTCCTTACAAACACTTTCAGGTTCTCCTCGGGAATGTCAGGGTACAAGAGAGCCAAGTATAAAACTAAAAGTAGGCCGACATCTGTGTATATAGGACCTGCAATTATGACACCTGTGAGCTCCCTGGTGGTTGCACTTGCAAAATACCCTCATTTTCATGCTATTAGCACTGAAAGCTATATCCTTGGTACACTAAGCAAGTATCCCTGCTGAGTCTGGACTGTTACTATTCCAAAATCTCCTAATGTCACTTGTGTAGGTTGTCTCTCTTTTCAGGAGGACAATCATGGACTTCTTAAAGCCTTTCTTTCTTTCTTTGGAGAAGCTATGTTGTTCCTCAGATTTTCAGGGTCTGGTTTTTATTGCCAGCCTTAACTAACAACAGCAACATAACATTTGTAGATTGGCTATGGGAAACAGTTTAGTCTCTTCTATGTCACTGGTATTTACAAACATTACTTTTCTTTACCAAACTCTTTTTTATATACTGACTTATTTACAAAGTTTGAATACACTGTTTTTCACAAGAGATCCATAGATACTCTTAAAGATGTAAAGTTAATATAGAGTTCTGGATTCCTATCTGTCATTTTTTTATGAGCACTGATAGATTTGTTTTCTACATCTATTCTATCCTATGGTATCAAGTAACTTCAAGAAAAACCAAATGAAGGCTGCAATCAGCAGTAGGACAAAACTTATTGTAAAAATAAAAATGTAAAATAAATAAATAAATAAAAATGTAAGAGAAAAATGTCAACACTGTCTAAATATTTGGATGAAAATAATGAAAAAAATCACCAAAAAGAACATGCACAAAAACTAGAAAATGGGACAAAACCCAGAACATGAATATTCATAGCCTCAAATGCTTTTGACACAAAGAATTAAAGCAAAATGTGCTGACATTTGTAAAATCTTGCTAACCTGCACTTAAAACATTTTCATTTATTCTTCACTGCACCTAAAGTGTTGACATTCGTAGTGTTTATAAGCCTTATTTAGTTGCCTACCATATTTTTTTGGCCCTTATCTCTTTTGAAATAATAAGAAATGTAACTACCAGCTGTAGTGAAGAACTAAGACCTTAAAGGGACAGAATTAATCAAGTCTAGGACAACTCCAACAGTAGTGAATATTCAAGATTGCATGCAACTTGGGAAATGGGTTTTTCAAGGGAAGGAGAAGTTGAACTTATTACTCAAGCAAAACTTTCTTATTCCAAGACTCACTAAGACAAACAGGTTAAGACTTCTAAGAATTAGTTTCAACTTCTGCAAAACAATTTTCTCTCAATAATTCCTACAGAACTCACCAGAAATATTACTGACTTGGTGCATAACAAGAGCTGCTCTGTGCCTTAAGCTTTGAGAACAGTGGCTACACTCATATGGCTTCTCCCCTGAATGAATTCGTGAGTGAACATTAAGGCTTGCCCTCTGTTTAAAGGTTTTCTCACAGCAATTACATTTAAAAGGTCTCTCTTCACTGTGAGTTTTCTGGTGAACATTAAGAGATGCTTGGCAAAAGCCTTCCCCACAAATGTCACAGATGTGAGATTTTTCACTCGTGTGAATTTTCAGATGTCTTCTAAGACTAGATGCATGACGAAAGCTTTTCTCACACTGTGGGCATTTATATGTCTTTCCTACCAAATGAACTTTCTGGTGCCCTAGAAGGTGTGACCGCCTACTGAATCGCATTTTACACACAGCACATTCATGGGGCTTTGGCCTTGGCTTTACGTGAACTCGCTGGTGTCTGTGAAAGTCTGACTTACGAAGGAAGTTTTTCCCACACTCAGAGCAATTATGAACCTCTCTTGAATGAATTATCAGGTGTCTTTTAAGTTGGGACATCTTCCTGAAAGCTTTATCACAATGAGAACACTTGTGAGCTTTCTCACCTACACTCTTTTCTTCTCTGGACCTTGGGGTGACAAGTGCTTGTACATTATAGCTTTCAGGATTTGCTCCTAGAGCGTGATTCAGATCATTTACAAATGGTGGTGCACTGAGGGGGTCATTTTGTAACTCCTGAGCATGCCCCTCAAGAGGATAATGATATAGATGCATATCATCTACGTCCTTCTGTTGTGGAATATTTTCTTCATTGTCTCTAAAACCTAAAAGAAAAAAAAACAAACAAAATAAGCATCTGTTATCTATGTTCCATGTGCTGTTGGGTCAACTTTGTCTCCAGAGACTTTGCAAGGTCCACCTTCACCTTGGTGTCCCCCCTCCACCAATCGCATCCTTTGAGTTCTTTTACGTCAACGGTAAATAACAAGTTTAGATAAGATGGCTATAATAGCTAGTAATGGGGTCCCTGTTTCCATTCTTACTCTCACTGTAATCCAAATGATTTTCTAACTGCAAACTCATTTATATCACTCGCAAGTGTCCCATTCCCCTTGGGTAACAAGGCCGACACTCTGGCAGCAAGGCCAACGCTCTTGCTGTCTCAGAACAGAAATAAATAAACAAGCAAACCAACCAACCTCCCTGACGTAAATTTCTAGCTTACCTGGCCCTTCAAAGGGTGAATATTGCCCCATGGCATCAGGGATCAGGGTCTGTGGCCAAGTCTGTGGGATCAACATCTCTGGCATTGTGGCCTCCTGGGAAAGGTCCAGGATCTGGGGCTCAAGTGGCTTCAGCTGGGTGTTTACGGGTATGTATGAGGTTGCCACTGGTGCAAGTTCCTCCAAGGGCATTTCCTCACTATTCACCTGGGGGAAAGAAGAGAATCCATTACGCTAACATCTAGGCCAACACTGTCCACTGGAAACAATGCAAGCCACCCTTGGAAGTTTCCACTTCCGAGTGGCCCTGCAGGACCAGAAGGAGGAAACAGGGGAGGTCAATCTCAACAGGGTGTTTTACTTAACCTGGTATACTCGTCATGTCATGGCTTCAAG
>NW_006399766.1:18179054-18184654 GCF_000299155.1 Elephantulus edwardii | reverse complement strand
GCAGCTCTTAAGGTTGCAAATTTTTTGCTGCCTTTCATGTCAGGATAGTTCGGGGAACACTTGGAAGAACAGTGACATATCAGAGTTTGGGTCTCAGTGCTGAGTCCAGCAGAAGCAAAAAGTGAAAAAAAGACTTGGGACACAAAGACCAAACCTCTGAGCTAGTCTCGGCTGCCTCTGCTAATTTTCTTTGGTTCATGGCAGAGATCCCACCTTCTGGGGGTTCAAACCCATCAGCAGCTCCAAAGAGAGAAAGAAAGGCAATCTCCTCCCATCACCTATGAGTTGGAACCAACCTAACAGGAATGAATTTGACTTTTTGAGAATTTTTGTTCCTCACCTGCTGTTGTGGCATGTCAAGTTCTCTCTGTAAGTCTTCTACCAGCGCCAGCACCCTTTCCCTGTTCTCTGGCTGACTGAGCCTCACCCAGGTCTCTATCTTGGTGGGCAGGATATTTAGGAACTGCTCCAGCACCAGCAGCTCCACGATTTCCTCCTTAGAACGAATGGCTGGCATCAGCCACCGGGAGCAAAGCTCCCAGAGGTTGTTAAAAACCTCACGAGGCCCAGCAGCTTGCTGGTATTGGAACTGCCTGAAGCGCTGACGGAAGACTTCGCAGTCGGTATCATACTGCTTGAGCGTGGAGCCATGATTCAGGGAAGACTGGATTGCGCAACCCAGAGACACAGCCATCGCTCTCTTCCAGAAACTTGGAACTTGCGAGTGACTGAAGAATTATCGAAAGCTGAAGCTAAGGAAAATAGAAGAAAGGAGAAACAGCAGTGACTAAAAGGGTGTACTACTTACTGTCTTACCTTACTTTTCACCAAAGCTCTCAAACAGAAGCTCTTCAATCTTTTTAGTGGTTTCAAAACTCACCTCTGGGGGAGAAAAAAAAGACACTTCTATTCTACAAAGGTTAATGCCATTTCAAAAGGTTTACAAACTCTGTCACCCTTGACCCTTCTACAACTGTGTTGTGCTGATAGGTGCAAGGCCTACTTGGTGATTTAAGGCCATTCAAAATAAAGACATAGCTGCTTCAGACACACAAACTGTATCTCAAGTGTTCAAAAGTGGAATATTATAGCAGGCAGCTTGACTCTAGAGTTCTGAAGCCCTTTAGGGAAGAACACACCCTTCCACACCCCCATCTATAAGAGTGCAACCTCATTAAAAATTTCACTTTAAATTAAAAAAATTTCACTTCAATTATTTTATATTAGAGTACAGCTAGGTCTCTGGTGACCTAATGGCAAGAAGCTGCTCTGAAATCCCAAAGGCACGTGGTTCGAGGTCACCAGCCACTCCCGGGGAGAAGGATGGGCAGTCTCCTCTCGTGCAATTAACTGCCTCTGAAAACCCGCTGAAGGGTCAGCTATGTGTTGTTTCTGACTCTATGGCACACAACAACAGGTCTGAAAAGAAGCAGAGTGGTAGCACTAACAACACTTGGGAATAACCTAAGTTCTATTCAGCATTAGGCTGAGCTGAGGGCTATGTTTGCCAGCTCAGCAGGCCACGAACCCCTCTCATTGTCCCCATTTCTAGGTATGTGTCCTGTGAAGATGCTTTCTTCAAAATGCCCTTAGGGGAATGGCTAAGGCCCAGTGGTGGTAACACACAGAGGTCTCAACAGTTCTCAAGTGCTGCATTTATTCATTTAATATGCCTCTGGATGCCTCTCCCTCTCTGCAGGAGTGAGAAACAAGGGGGTAAAAGATGCGCAGATCGTTTCACCTACTAAACCAAAATCAACGCTTATCTGCTACCACTGCTATCAAGTCAATTCCATCTTACATCAACCCTATCTATATACAGGATAGAGTAGAACAGTCTCATAGGGTTTTCACGGCTGTAATATTTACTGTCTTTGGGGAGCTCTCGTGGCCTAATGGCAAGAAGCTGCTCTGAAATCCTAGGGGGGTGTGGTTTGAATCCACCAGAGGTTCTGGTGGAGAAGGAGGGGCAATCTCTTCCTGTACCAGTTAGATCTGATTTGATGGTACACACCCACAAAGTAAAAACATAAAAATCAAAATTTTTTTTTAAAAATTAAAAAAATATTTACTTTCTTCAGCCTTGTTTGGCACAGGGATTTAAGTATTTAGCTTCTAACTGAAATGTTGGACGTTCAAATCCACCAGCAGGTCCGTGGAAGAAAGGTGAAGCAGTCTACTTAAGCAAAGATTTACAGCCTTGGAAAATGTTTGAGGCTAACTGGTTGGAATCAACTCCACAGGCGGTATGCCACCAAATCAAAAGGCATTGCCATCGAGTTGATACCGACTCATAGTGACCCAACAATATTAATGGAAGGAGACTGATCATCTTTCTTCCGTTGACCAGTTGATGGGTCTGAACCACTCACATTCTGGTTCAACAGGATACCCATTGTACAACTTAAAATTGGCAAACATGAATGAATGGAAATCCAAAGTCTCTGTACATTTTCATTAAAATGGGTGATAATAAAAAAAATTGGCACACAAAACTTCACCATAAATGCTGCATGAATGATAATATCCCGGTTGTACAGTCTTAAGCAACTGACAAAACACGTCTGTGGACTCTGAGGAGATAACAGTTACGAGCATGTAATTTACAAAATGCTCTCTCCAGCCCCAACAGCATGGATGTGAACAGCAACACCCACGTAGCACAGAGTAAACTCATCTCCTGCGTTTGCGTCTGAAGCGACCGTCCAGTGGTTTACTGGGAGGCTGTAAATCCTAGAGATTGGCTAATTTTATCGCATGGAGATTAATGTGGATTAGAACCACCAGCGAGGTCCTTCCGGTTAGTAGCGAATCTCACTTAAGGACTGCGCCACCAGAGCTCCCTGGCTGTTCCTCGGAATCTTCTGATTCCCCAAAATGCAAGCAGCTCGCTGTTATGTGAGGGTAGCTGGTGACAAGCCACCCCAGCCCTTCCAAGCTCATCCCCAGTGGCTTCTGCACGCCCCCGAGCCACCCTCCAGCGCCACTGTCCACAGGTGTGTCCGCAGAGTAGCGCGAGGTGATCACGGAGCGGCGTGCAATGTAACCTGCAAAGCTGGCGTCCTCCGTTCTCCTTGGTGGCCTCCCGCAGACGCGTCCCAAAGGCACCCACAGATCTGCCTAGAGGAACCCCAGAGGACCAGCCTGAAGGAACCCCAGAAGATCTCTCTGATAGAACCTTAGAAGATAGCCCTAAGGAACCCCAGAAGACCCACCTTCCCTCAGAAGACTGCCCTAAGGAACCCCAGAAGATCAGTCCGAAGGAACCCCAAAGGAACAGTTTGAAGGAACAACGAAAAACCCCCTGAAGGAACCCCAGACGACCAATGTGCTAGAACCTATACAGGAACAAGCTGAAGGAATTCAGGGAAGACCCCGGTGGGGGGCGGGGGGGGGCGGGCTTACCACCCAGGTTGAGGCATCCACCTTGGGTTCCCAAACCAGCCCTCTGAGGAATTTGGAGGAACCCCACAGCATCCAACTAACCAAGGCGGGCTCCCCGCTGCCCCGCTCCGCTCCACGCCGCCGCTCTGCGCCGCTCCACCACTCCTGGGCTAACGTGCTCGCGGACTCACGTGCTTGTGGAAGGGGGAAATTGGCCTGGCCTTCCCAGGATCCCCCTGGGGCCCACGGGGCTGAGGTTGCGCCTCCGACTGGCCCCGCCCCCGGGGCGGGGTGGGGGTGGGGGGACCTGGAGCTGGGATCTCCTGAGGAATGGAACACCGCCTGACTCACTAAGTCCATGCTGTCCCTGAAAAAGAAAACCCACTTTCAACTCCCTGCTGCCTAGTCAGAGCTGACTCTGAGCTGCCCCTCCGTGGAGGCTATAAATCACACCTTGGGAGATTTCTCCGTGGGGGCGCCTGGTGGGTTCAAAACGGGCTTAATCACTAGTACAACTAAGTGAAGACTAGGCCACAAGGGGGTAGGTGATTCTTAGGAGAATTGAAAATGCCATTCCCTCAGCCTTGCCAGTGCACTGCTTTGAGTTTGTTCTACTGGGGTCTGGACAACTGATGTGTGTACACTTACTTTCCACCTGAATGGGAAGATTTCACCTAGTGTTTCTACCAATTCTCTCAACCCAACTCTCTCTCTCCTCTCCTGGGATTCCAATGAGATGCTGGTGGGTGTTTCATTGTCCCATGGATCAGTGAGGAGGAATGGCCGCCATAATCAGGGCACCACACAGCTGTGCGCTGGCCCATGCGCGAGAGAATGGCAGGTGTCGGGGTGGGAATTGCCGAGTCCTTGACTACCGCCAAGTGTGGATGGGGTGGTGACACCGAGGAAAAGCCTTGTCATTGTCTAGGTCAGTCTTGAAAAGCCACATGGCTCCTTACCACTTTCCAGAGCTACAAATTTAATATAAACATGTTCTTATGACCTACATGTACTTATGACTTATATGTTGTACTTATGACCTGTGTACCCATTCTTCTCGAGGTTAGCCACAATTTGTTGCCAACAACCTGTGCTATGCAGACGACACAACCTAGCTTGCCGTAACTAAGGAGGACCAGAGGCACTTGCTGCAGAAGGTCAAAGACTGCAGCCTTCAATGTGGATTGAAGCTCAAGAAGACAAGGATTCTCACCACTGGACCAATTGGCATCTTCATGATGGATGGAGAAGAGATTGAGGTTGTTAACAATTGCAGCTTACTCAGCTCCACAATCAAAACTCTTGACACAGCAGTCAGGAAATTAAAAGATTAATTGCATTGGGAAAATCTGCTGTCAGGGGTCGCACCAGAGTACTGAAGAGCAATGATGTCAGTCTTGAGTCTTAGGTGCGCCTGATCCAGGCCATGGTCTTTGCAATTACTTGCTATACATCAGAAAACTGGACAATGACTAGGGATAATAGGAAGAGAATGTATGTCTTTGTGTTGTGGTGCTAAAGAAGAGTATTGAATATACCTGGACTGCTCAGAGAGCAAACAGGTCTGATCTAGAGAGGGTGACACCAGGCTGCTCCTTGGAGGCAAGGATTTTGAAGCTCCATCTGACATACTTTGGCCATATTTTTAGGAGAGGTAATTTCCTGGGGAGGGACATCATGGTTGGGAGGGTGGAGGGACAACACAGGAGAGGAAGACTCTGGATGAGATGGATTGACTCAGTGACTAGGGTAATGTGGTGGGTGTGTCAGAGATGATGAGGATAGGGCAGGCATCAGAGCAGTTGTAATTAGGGTAAACAGGGTCACTATGAGTCACAAGCGACTCAAAGGTACTTAACACAACACACACTCAAATATCTTTGCATAGTCAGTGAAGTACAGATATTCCTCTGGTACTCTTAGCTTTCGGCCAAAATCCAACTGACATTAGTGATAATGTCTCTAGGGCCACGACCTCTGCTAAATGTATTGTTCCGATTGCTTTTGGCTAATTTTTTTTTAATTAAAAAATTTAAAAGACAAAAGCATTTTTATTATAATAAGTTAATCTTGTGGGCATGTTTAGTTGGTTAGGGCAATAAGAGCCTCCACCACATTGCCCATGTGTTCCCGCAAGCTCCGTTCTGCTGCTGCTCTTGAGATTTCCATCTCAGTCATTATCAGTTCCAGATCTTCCTTCTTGATGGTGACTTTTG
>NW_006399766.1:18176479-18178954 GCF_000299155.1 Elephantulus edwardii | reverse complement strand
CATACACATTCACTAGCTAAGCATTTCTACTTACTATCAGTTCCAGATCTTCCTTCTTGATGGTGACTTTTGCCAATTCCTTCTCCCTGTAAATATTTACGTGCATTAGTCTCTACCATAAACTCCTACAACAGAACATTTCCGGCTGTATTTTGCAAATAATTCTTTATTAACATTTGTAATAAAAAAGTGACCTCCCCCCCCAACTTTGTATCCTCATCCCTTCTCCTTCAGGGCATGTTGCCTGCAGGCCATTTCCTGCACTACCAAAAGAATAAAAATGTAGAATTTGACCGTTCTGGTAGCCTAGTGGTACTGGTGCTGGTTACCCAAAGGCAGTAGTGGTGGTTTACAGCAGCTCTGAAGCCTGCCCTGTTCTGAGCCAGTCTCACTAATTCTGACACTCCTCGGTTCAAATCCACCAGCCGCTCTTCAGGAGAAAGATGGACATTTTCCTCCCGTGCTAGAAAGTGCCTCTGAAAACCCGCTGGAGGGTCAGCTATGGGTCGGTTCCGGCTTGAGGGCACACAACAAGCTCATTAAAGAAACTCTGTCAGGGGATATAATGGGTAATGAGAACGCCGGCTGTATGTGATAAACTTACCGCTCCTGTTTGGCTTTCTGCTCCCTTGACCGCCTGTCTCCAATCACGGACATGGCCTATAAGACAGACAGGCGGAGTTACTGCCACAAGCTCTGAGTCCTATAAGCTGAACAATCATCAATGATCTAAAAAGCCAATGCCAGGTGAGTATGTATTAGTGATAACAAGTGCATCTGAAACCAAGGACAGTTTCATTCACTTCGGTGCACATGAGGTCCACTGTAAGCCCAACTGGCATCGAGCTCCGCTGAGCAGCGAGCTCCCAGTGGTAACTCAGGTTCCTCCGGTGCACCCGCATGCCTATTCCCGTCCCCAGTGGGGACCCAGTCTTGGAGTTGTGACTTGTAGCTACAGCCTCGGTTCTCAGTTCACCCAGACACGCTCCCAGACGCCCTTACTGTCTCTAGATTGGAACTCTGAATCTCCTTCTCCTCCGCATAGTCGGTGACTCGCTCCAGGTCTGCCGCACCGCTATCATGCTTCCTTGGCTTCTCGGGAGGCCGCTCAGGGCCGCTGGTCTCAGTCTCTAGCTCCAGCTCCACATCCCCCTCTGTAGCCATCTCGATCTCACTCGACGCCCCGCTTTTGGCTAATTTTCAGCAGAATCTTGCTTGTGTGTGATACGGTTCAATCATTTCTACACTCCATTGGATCACCTTTTGGGGGGGAGGCTAAAACTAAATATGGATCTCTTCCAGTCAGACGTAATGTAAAATTATGGCTCTTTCCCAGCCAGACGTAATATAAAATGACGTCTTTTTTATTGTTTTATAGGCCAATTGCACTGGTGACAAAGTGGTTAAGTAAGTTCCTCTAGGGGAGAGAGACATAGCAGCCTGCTTGCATAAAGATTACAACCTTCAAAACCGACTGCAACAGTTCTATTGCCTTATAGGGTTGCTATGAGTCGCAATCAATTCCATGGCACCCACCACATCCTTTAGTGTTTGTTTAATGTGATTCATCAAACTATACTAGACCCCTCGTTAGCATCTCTTTTTTTCTGGAATATATTTTCAGTCTTCATCTTCCTGGGTTTTCTTTCTCCTTTTGCACAGTATTGGGTATTTTACATCGTGAAGATCTGAGATGTTAAATGGTGCTAGTGACAATGTGACTTAAGATATAGTGCTGATCCAGGCAATTACTGAAATTGAGAGTTCAGACACATTTTTAAGACTGTGATAGTATTAGTATTTTCAGCCTATGAATAATAAGCACAATAGGTCCACAAATTATTTTAGTCTTTTTATTAACTTTGTAGTGATTCTTCATTTTTTGTCAAAAATAACCATCTATGCTATATTAGCTATTAAACAAATGTACAAAAACAAGCCTACAAACATCACTACTGGTACCTTCACCTCAGATTGTTTGCTGAGGAAGCCAAAGTCTAGTTTAGAGAACTAATCAAAACTAAATTTCTCCTCTCTAGTCTCTTTCTTGTCATAGCTTTTAAAAACTATGAGATTCTTCTTGCTAATGTACTTGGGACCCTTCACTATAGGAAAAGTTGTCAAATAGAACTGTTTGCTTTGACCTTGGGCCCTAGAGAAAGATCATTCTTCACCTCACCCCCTAGAAGGAAGATGTTATTATGTGCCGTCGAGTCGCTTGCGACTCATAGCAACGCTATGTACAACAGCCCTAAACCCTGCTCTATCCTGTGCCAATCTCACTGCCTCTGACACACCCATCCCAATTACCCCAGCCACTGTGAATCAATCCACTTCATAGAGGGCTTTCCCCTTCTGCGCCGTCCCTCCACCCTCCCAAGCATGATGTCCGTCTCCAAGGACCTCTCCCTCCTTACATGTCCAAAGTAGGTCAGACTAAGCCTCAGAATCCTTGACTCCAAGGAGCAGCCTGTT
>NW_006399766.1:18151337-18175702 GCF_000299155.1 Elephantulus edwardii | reverse complement strand
CACCCCTCCGCTCCAGTTTGTTCTTCTCTTTGAAAAGTAAAATTCTTTCATTGTTATACAATCCCTCCCCCCAAGTCCATTGCACTGTGCAGCCTTCGTTCTGGACTCCTGTCATGACAATAATACCTAATCATACATCCCTTTTAAACAGTTCTCTCCCTCATTTGTTTCAAAACTGTATGCATTATTTATCCTCTTTCTCAGTCTCCACACCCCCACCCTGTCAGTCCCGTTTTACAACAGTGGCACTATGCAGTATTTGTCCTTTTGTGACTGAGATATTTCACTCAAGTATGCGTTCTCTTGACATCCCTCTTTACAATTCATAGCCATCCTGCTATGAGAACCAGTTTCTTATTCATGGACAGAACTAGATTTGTCAGGCCTCTTCTAGAGGAGATGGATTGCCACCCTTTGTAGGCCATTCTGAATGTTGAAAGGATCTATGAGCGGGGAGGTGTCAAGTGCTTGCCAAGTCCCCAGAATGGCACTGGCTTTCAGACCCTTGTTTTTTCTAAGTCATGCACCCCACAGACCTTAGAAGTAGGTGCAGGCAATTTGAGTGCAGGGACTTTTCGTAGGGCACATACTGAAAGAGCGCGCGCGCACACACACACACACACACACACATTCTCTCTCTCTCTCTGTGGGACGGGGTAGACTGAAGGGAAGAGAGGTGACACTCCCTGCGCCCTGGGCTTAGAAGTCTGTGTAGACAGGTTGAGGACCACAGGAACTGTTCCCAATTGAGTAATACTCGGTCAGCTCCTTTTGGAGACTCTCGATACTGTTCTTCTGTCTCTCAAGGTACAAAGCAGGACAAGAACTTATGGAATCATGTCTCTTTCTGAAGCCCTGATAGCTGAAGAGATTGCTGAGCTTGGGGAAGCTCTCAGTGATCAGAGGTGATATTCAGGCAGCCAGAGTAGTATTTTCATTGCTTTATTTATAAACAATTACTTGTATGTTAGTCTTATGCTATGCACAGAAAAAGAACAAAGCACTGAAGGGAGGGAAAACTTTGATTACTATCTAGGAAACATTAACATTAAACCTTCTGAGTTTCCCACTTGAAAAGGGCCTCATCGCTGGTGAATAACTTTTTTCAAGCCCATAGAATGACGGTGTGTACACAAGATAAACTTCCCTTCTCCTGTGAAGTTTCTGGTGAGGACCAACTGCCTTTTAAAGTTTCTCGAGTATACGCTGTACACCTGTGTGGGATCTCTGGTATCTAATAACATGAAAGTTCCTACAGAATCTCTTATCTAACATAGAACATGGAACAAATCTGTTCACTATGTGAGTTGTCTGGTGTTCTTGCAAATTTGTGTTACAAGTTACAACTGAACTTTTTTAGTGCTTTGCATGTTATTTAATGTGTTATTTAATGTTTCTTTACACCTAAACTGTGCCAAACTATTACATCGTAGGGTTTCCTTTCCCTGTGAACTAGTGTGAATTATCTGAAGCCTTTTAACTTTAACATTTAATAAGGTTTCTCCTCTTAGCGGTCTTTAGTCTTAGAACTTGCACATCCAGGCAGCTTCCTTTTGACTTTTCCTCCTGCTACCTTGTTTCTTCCCTCCGCCTGTACTGGAGGACTTCTTGCAACCATCATTTTCTGAGCAAGGTTCTCTGCGGCATATTGTGACTCTTCGGCAAGTGGCTCCTGGATTTCTAAGCCAGAAGAAGACACAGGCTCACCATCTTCAGTATCATTTTGGATCTTTAACCCTGTTGGAATAGAGAGAAAAGTCATCCATCTCTGTCCCAGAGCTAGCAAACCACAACAATGATGAGTGATTTTTAAGAACAAACAAACTCTGGCCTGCCAGGAAGAGCTGCATTTCTCCTGGGTCCTCCTGGCTAAGCACAACTACCAACTACCAACCCAAGAAGTAATGTAAGGAAGAAAACAATAGTGGTTTGCAACCCCAGGAGTAAAAGATCAAACCAGAACACACACACATATTCTCATTCTCATATTCTCTCTCTCTTTCTCTCTCTCTCTCTCTCTCTCTTATTCTCTCTCTCCCGTGTTGTCCCTCCCACCCCAGGTCTGTAACTCCCTTCTCCCAGTAAAGCACAATAGGGCAGGGATGCAGTATCTGCAGCAGGAACCTAGCCCACCTGAGACTCTCTTTCTCCATCAAGAGACACTGGGACCTGACCTGAGAGAAACACCTATGTCATCATGCTTTGCCAGCAGGTGGTACCAGATGTACCAAGCCAAAAATTAAACTATCATTGGATATGTGGTCACAAAGTAGGAAAGAACCTATGTACTAAGTCAAAATACTGTGAAAACAGGAGCAATGATTTTGTAAAATACTATATAGTATAGGAGAATCTAGAGAGCATTATGTTGAATGAACTAACTCGGTCTCATAATGGCTAATACTACATAAACCCATTACAGTAAAAATAAAATGATAACTATTAAGTTGTGGATTAAAGTCCAAAAGGGGTAAGGGAGGGGGCAGGGGACGGGATGTCAGGAAAGGAGGAAATAACTTGAGAGGGGGTAGGGATGGGGGTGGGGTGAAGGGGTGGTGATGGGGGTATGTGTGTGAGGGAATTAGGAAAGATTCAGTGGGGAACTGAAAAGATAGGGTAAAAGTAGGTATAGATCAATGGGGATTCATTTTATTTTCTTTTATTATTTTTGTGTGTGTGTACCGTCAAATCAGATCAGACTGGTACAGGAGGAGCTTGCCCCTCCTTCTCCAGCAGAGCATCTGGTGGATTCGAACCGCATACCTCTGACAATGGTGATTAATTTTATAAAACACAATATAAAAAAATTTTACAACCCCAATATACATGAATGATTGCCTAAAACACAATGTGAATGGAAGAATGTATGAAATGCACTGCACATGAATGGAACACAATGTATATGAATTTTATATGCAAAGCAATATAAAATAAAAATAAAGTGATGAGGAAAAATTTTTTTTAGTTTTTAGGATTTCTTTTTTGTTAGATACCCCTTTTTAAATTATTATTATTTTTTTGTCTACCTTCAAATCAGATCTGACTGGTACAGGAGGAGCTTGTCCCTCCTTCTCCAGCAGAGCATCTGGTGGTTTCAAACCGTGCACCTTTGGGAGGAAAATTTTTAAAAAAATAAAGTGTAAGCGAGCTCTGGTGGCTAGTGGCAAGAAGCTGAGCTCAATCCCAAGGCATGTAAGTATCATTGAAGAAGGACCCATCAAACAATCTGAAACAAGAGATGCATTGCAAATTAGACTGGGGGAGGGGATGGAGGGAAGGAAATGTGAAACAATGAAGGAATAAAAAAAAAAATCACCCATCAGACGAAGAACAAAGAAAAACCAGAACCACAAATGAAAAATGCCAATCTGACCAATAAGGAAACAAACTAGAAACCAACAACAAAAGACAACATATAATCTCTAAATTAGAAAGCTGAAACAATGCAATGATCCTTACTGGAAAAGAAAACAATTTGAAATACTGAATTAGAGAACTAACTGAATGAAAATGAAATTTCAACATATCAAACTATATGGGATGCAGGGCAAACACAGAGCTTGAAGGGAATTTATTTAAAAATAAATTTTTTAAATTCATTGTTACACATTTTCTTGTCCCCCTCCCCCAACCCACCTGGAAATGCATCTCTTGCGTGAAGGGACATAATGCTCACGTCAGAGAGGGGGAAAGGCCTTGAAATAATAACCTAGATTTCTACCTCAAGAACGCACAAAAGGAGGAGCAAAGTAAGCAAAACAGAGTCAATTAAATACTGAGGATTTGTGCTGACATCACAAAATACAGAAACCAATTTAAAAAAAATTCTGCTCTTTGGTGATAGTGGTGGAGAATCAATAAAATTGATACATCTCTGGTAAGACAGAAAAGAAAAAAATGAGGAAGACACGAATCATCGGGATAAACTCCTGCTTAGAGAAATTCTTCTTCCTCCATCCCTGAAACCAATGTGTGAAGCAGAAGAAATCATTATACAACTCTGCAACCATTAGATAAAGACTTACAGAATGCCACAATCAAATTCACTCTCACAGATTAGCTAATTTAGAAGATGTGGTGAAATTCCTAGAGAACTGCAAACCATAAGAAGTCAATCAATACCAAATAAACAACTTGAATGATATTAGAAACACTGAATAAATTTGATTTGTGGTAAAAAAGTTCTTATAAAAAAATATTCAGGTGTCACTGAATCCTTCCAAACATTTAAAGAATCAATACTGAATTCTTCCACACATTTCAAGAAAAAAAGCACCAATTTTATACAATCTTTTTTCAAGGAAAACTGCCATTTCATTCTGCAAGCCTTAGGTGGTTTGAGGCCACAGAATACTCTGCAGGAGAATGATGGGCCATCCCCTTCTGTGTAATTTACAGCCTCTGAAAACCCACTGGAGGGTCTGCTATGAGTTGGTTCTGACAGCACATAACAACAAGAACGACAATATTATCCTAATATCAGAAATAGACAAAAGAGCATGCCAGAAAGGAAAGTCACAGACTAATACTCCATACAACCTAGGTGCAAAAATCATTAACTAAAACCCAGCAGATGAAAATGTAAGAATATAGAAGAATTAGATACCATGACCAAGTGGGATTAATTTCAGGAATGCAAGACTGAGTCAACATAGAAATAAATCAATATATTCCACTGTAGTCAATAAGCTAAAAGAAAAAACCACAACCAACAACAAAACCCCAGATGCTTATATGAACTGGCAGAGAGAAAGCACCAAAAACAATCCCACATTAATTCAGGATAAAATCTCTCAGTAACAGAGGGTAAATTAGTAAATCAGGAAAGCAGGAACTTGCTAAAGGTATCAACAAAACACCTATGGCTAATCTCAACTTTAATGGTAAAATACCAAAAGCTTTTCACTTGAAGTCAAGTCATCAACTCTCAACATTCTTATGCAGAATGCATGACGTAAAGAAATGAAAGGCATTGAAGACTGCACATAGTCTATGTAGAAAATTCCAAAGAATTTACACAAAAAAGGAAAAAATATCCCCTCGAACTGATAAATGACCAGGATACAAGATCAAAACACAAAGTCAAGGATATGTGAAACTTGACATTTAAAAGCACAAAACAATTTACAATCACGTCAATGAAAAGGAAATGCATAGCCATACACTTGTAAAATAAATGCAGAGGAGGAACTCAGTGTTGATAATGACAAAAAGCTGTTGTAAGGAACCAAAACACCAACTCAAAATCACTGCCATCAAGTCCATTCTGATTCATATGTACCCTATGGCGCCACTCCATAAGGCTTCTGAGACTGTAAATCTTTACAGAATCTGGCTGAAAATGAAGCAGCATTTTCATCCCACAGGGAAGTTGGTGGGTTCAAATCATCAGGCTTTTCAGTTAGAAGAGCAACACTTTACTATTAAGAGCTGTGCCACTGAAACCAAAGAAAACCTAAATAATCGGAGAGACAGATCATGTTCCTGTATGTGAAGTGGCATCACTAAATACTTTGCTAGTGGGAATATAAAACAGTACAAACGCTCTGGGAAAACAGTTTTGCAAGTCCGTTTGTTTTAAATATAAAACTAATCATGCAGCTACCATATGAAACAGTACCTTTGGAAATATTTTTCCTGATAAACAAAAACGTGGGTTGCAAGAACCTGTACATAAAGGTTTTAACAGCTACAGCTATAACAGAGCAATGATTGTAAGGATGGCCCATGACCGGGCTGTATTTCCCTCCCTGGAATGTAAGGCTGCTATGAATCAGAACAGACTCCAAAGCAACTACTATCACCACCACCATATCCCTAAACCTAAAAATGAAAGACAGCAAATTGATCTTTCAATGAGTGAATGGTTAACAATAAGTAAATAAAAACCTTGTAGAGCAATATAAGCCATGGCTACTCATACATACAATAAATTGAATGAATCTCTAGAGATTTATGCAGAAAGAATGAACGCAATATCAAAGGTTACATACTTTGTGACTCCATTTATATAACTGTGGCCGTGGCTTACATACCTGCATATGTGATAAAGTAATACAGAACTAAATACACACACACACACACACACACACACACACACACACACACACAAGTAAAACTGACTATCCCTGCCAATAGCCTGGTGTGACAGTATAAAATAGTTTTCCAAAAACATTACCATCATAAGGTGTTGGTGTGTTATGCATTTTAAACATGCTTGTGAATCTACAACAAAGATCTCATTTAAAATGCCACTATAGGAAAAGAATCTTAAAATGCTAAGCCCCTGTAAGGTTCTTATCAAGACACCTTTCTCCTCTTCTTCCCATGTGTATGTTTAACTGTATGATGGTCTCCAAGACTAACTTTGTGCCTTTGGAGATAGATCTTGGATGAGGTCCAGTTTGTCATTTGCTTAAACCTATCACTTTAGAATTAAGATATAAAAACAATGTGCTGAGAAGCAAATCTTGAAGTGACAGACTACCATCCTAACAGTGATTGATCACAGTAATTTCAGACAGTATTATGAAGAATGGCCCTTTTGCACCAACTTTTTTTTTTTATAACAAAAAAAGCTCAAATGGTTGAAAGGGCAAAATCTTGATGTTTTATCTAGGATATACTCTACTGTATGTTCTACTGTCGTGTCGGAGAATATGCAATGAGACAGCTAAGGGTGGAAAGATGGAAAGGATATGGGGGGAAAGGAATCTACTATACTATATATCTTCTCCACCTTCTGCTAGCAGAAATACCTTGTTTAATTCAAGGGCAGACTGAGTGTCACAGGTGGCAGGATTTATTAATGCCCAGGATGACATACTCTTGTCCTCAATGGGGTCAGATTCTCTGAAGCCAGTTGGAATGTCTGCAGTTTGGGTAACATGCACACTGGTTCCTGTTAATAATGACAGTGACTTCATTCAGTGCCGATGCCTGCCTCCCGGGGATAGGCGAGACTTCTAACATCCCTAGAGCTCAGTTCTTCATATCCTAGTGGAGGGGCCAGACTAGGGTCACTTGATAAAACTTTTCAGAAAACAGGTTTCTCAGTACTGGGCCCTCAGGCAACCAGTAGATAGGTTACTGAGTGCCTGTCGAAGATCAGGCATTGCTGCTCCAGGTTCTGGGAAGACAGCAGTCAAAAAAAGTGAGGAAGACAAAGTTCGTGAGTTTCACTGAACTTACAGTATACTGAGAAAACAAAGCAACCAACATCAGCAAGTGAGACGTGTTTAAGTGTTTGAAAGAAAGTGGAAAGTAAAGCAGGAGATGAGTTTGGGGAGGAGCTGTTTCAATTAAGAGAGTGACTGTTGAAAGCCTCTGGGAGAAACAGAGGCCTGGAAGGAGGGAGAAAGTTTAGGAATGGTGGTGTAAAAGTGTGTCAGGCAAAAGATGTGAGGAGGAAGGGAATAAATGAAAGAAACAGTAAGAGCCAGTGAAAGGGGGACAGATTAAGTAGGATCTTGTGGGCCTCAGAAAGAGAGTTGTGATTTTATTCTGAATGTGAAGATATCACCTCATGGGGTTTAAAGCAGGAATGGAGGTGGCTAAGACTAGGAAGGTAGGAAAAGGATAAGGCATGATTGGATTCAGGATCAACTGTGCGGGCAGAGCTGAGAGGACTTGGTGTGCAGTGTAACAAGAAGGATGGTGCCAAGAACGACAACTAGGGTTTTGGCCTGAGCCTTTGGGTAGACGGTGATTCCCTTTACTGATCTACGAAAAACAGGGGATGATTGGGTTTACAGGGCAGAGAAGGGAACCCACTAAGCATTCTGTATAGAATAAGGCAATGGAGCATGTACGGGGTAAAGCTCTCCAGGTGACCTGGGTCGATCTTTTCTCTTTCTCCTTCCCCAAACCATCAAATTCTTGAAAACAAGCCAGCAATAAAGGCATCATGCTGGGAAACGTGGGAGGGTCAGAGAATGAGAGGAAGACCTTCAACCACATGGACTGACATAGTGACTGCAGCAATGGGCTCAAGCTTGTGAGAGATGGTAAGGCTGGCATAGGCTAGGGCGAGGTTCAGATCTGTGGTTCAGAGGGACAACAACAAACAACTGGGACAGTGAGATTCTATCACCGGGACGGTACATTCTCTGTAAACTGAGAACACAGCTTAACAATCCAATTCCACATAAAGGGAATAGAGGATCTTTACCGAGTAAGATGGCACTCTCAAAAATTTGCACCATCACTTCCTTGTAGAGGGCCTTCTGACTGGCGTCCATGATCATCCATTCTTCCAGGGAAAAGGTCAGAAGCACATCCTCTAAGGTCAAGGAACACTGAAGAAGAGAAGGAGCTTTAGGTCAGTGCTTGTCACTACGGAAGCAAAAACCACCTCTGGTTTTTGCTGGCAGAGGAGACACTGAAAGAAGCAACAATACAGGCTAAAAATAGGGGTAGTTCCTTCATCAAGGAAGGTGCCTGGAAGGGCCCTGCCCCCACTGTGCCGGGCCTCCTAGCCAGAGGGAGTACACCTGGGGTGAAGATGCTGCAAGCGCAGAAACAAGGTCAGTTTGCAGGCAGCAGGAAGACCCCAAAACCTGTGCAAGACTCCCAGCTGAGGCACTATAGTTTCAGGTCCTGACTCAGCTGTCCCTGGGGGGGTTGAGTGACACCCCCCATCCATCTCCTTTCTCATGAGCTGCTTAATTATCCCCCAAGCCTCAGCTTTACGCTATTTCATTCATCACGTTGGGAAGCCATCTCACCTCAGTGCTCCTTTCGTTGGGGATGGGCTTTACAGGAGACTTTTCAGCTATGTCTAAGGCCTCCTGGATGCTCCGGGGATGCTGCTTCAGCACGTAGTCCTGCACTTCGTGAGGCAGCATGCCCAGGTACAGTTTGAGTATGAACAGCTCCGTGATCTTATTTGTTTCTTTCGGGGGCTGCAGCCCCTTAGGGCATAACATCATAAGCCTTCTTAAATACTGGAGGGTCTTGGTCTTCTCAGAGCCCTGGCCCTTGAGATAGGGACAGAATCTCATTGGAGTGAAGCCCTCCCCGTCAAGGGAGTGCTCACTCTCAGATCCCTCGGGCTCCAGGAGAGCCCTCTTGAGATCAGCAGGCATCATTCTGATTTTGGAAAAATTTGACTCTTCTGTGTGTGGCAACTGCCCTGTGCCACCTTAAATTCCCTAAGCCCCTTCCTTCAGGTGAGGTTCAGAACCAAAGGATATTCTTCCTAAAGACATAGAAGGAGGGTAAGGAAAAAGAAACAAAAGGCACTCATCAAAACACTAGCCTGGGGGTGGAGCGGGCTCTTATTTGTCCAGTTTGGTTAGGTATCATCGAGAGGGTCCCAACTCAGAGGACAGAGAACTGTCCCCTAGGGTTTGTGTGGCTGTGATTTTTTTCCCCCCCAAAGCATCTTGCCTGGTCTTTGTCCCACCTGTTACTGTTTACTATTAAGGCGCTCGTGGGGGGGGGGTTAGGGGGGCTTAGTGGTAAGGAGTTGTTCTGTTTCTTCCACCCAGTCTCATTTACTTGCTACTTGGGAACAGGGTAAGTTCTTTCTGTCCCGCCTGGCCCTTCCCGGGGCTGCCTATTGTGGGCAAGGATGCTTAGAAGTTTCGAACTGGCGGGCCCTAGAACAATTAAGCCCAACCCACCTCTCGCTTTCGGGGACCCCATGGGGGGGACGTATTTAGGAAGATAATCCGACCGGAAAAGGGAGGGTATTGACGACCCCTCCCCCTTGGGACCTAAAAGTCGTCACCTAGGAGCCTTCCGTCCCTTTGCGCTTGGACCGCCACCAGTACCTGAACGCTAGCTCCAGAACGACCCGGGCAAGGGAACCAGACTTAGAGAGCTTCTCTACCTCGTGGGACGCCCAGAGGAGCCGGCATCAACCTCATCAAGAGGGAATCAGGTAGCCTACTTACCCCGCGTCCCTCTAGCCCCGTCCCAACTCCGCCAAACCTTGAGTCACGAACGTTCCAGCGCGCCTTTAGCCGGTTATTTAACCGCGTTCTTGGACGTGCGTCTCTCCCACTGCGCCTGCGCACGATGCCCAGCCCAGGGGGGCACTGAAATGGGCAACTATTGTAATTATAGAGTGGATGAGATTTTTTTCCCCCTCCCACTTTTTGATACACACTCTCCTGATCGAGAAATGAAGTCCCTTGTCTTTATGACCAACATCCTTTGGGATCACATCTTAGGGGGTGGTGATGCTGTTTGGAACTCTTTTTTACTCCCCTCATTATTCCGGTGCAAGCGTACCCTATTTACATCTTTCTTTACGACTTTTCCGGTCTCCATACTTCTCTTTACTTCCCTTGTTCTAACTCTTCAAGATCATATTCATGTTTATTTTTGCAAAGATGATTTGATTTCTTAAGCATGTGCTACAGTGATTTTGCTTCTTCCCTGTTTTTGGTCCAATTAATAATTGGACGTCTCACAAAAATCCAAGGGTGACTCTGGAACCCTCCCTGGACACCCCCCCCCAAAAAAAACCCCAACACACTGCCCGTGCGCGTGCACAGAGGGAGGTTAGAAATGTGGCCACATCCACCTCAAATGCACCCTCCCTTGGACCATCCGCGCAAGGACGACCCTAGAACAGTTTTCCTCTCAAATAGGTGGCTTGCGTAATAGTTAATAAATGCACCCTGTGTGAGACTCTGTGGTAGATACTGAGACAAACGGGCGAAGGAGACAGTCTCTAGTCTGTCTTATCTCTGAAGGTTAACATTCAGTGGGGAAGACAAATGGATAAACAGGTATTTTCTACATGTTGTAATAGGCACAAATGTTGTTCTTAGGTCTTCAAGTCACCTCCGACTCTGCCACCCCACGCGAGACAGAAGCAAGTCCGGTCCTGCACCAGCTGCAGGATCTTGTGTGTCAATAAAACACAGGTAAACAACTTTCTGCTATTTATTCTCTACTTTCAAATTCTAGTTTCTGACCTCAACAGTGATATCTCTCCTTCCAAGTCCTCTTTAAAATCAAGCTTGGATTTCTGGCAAGTTCCCGGTTGATGTACTGCTCCAACTATTTTTTAAAGCATCTTCAGCAACATTTTCCTAGTGTGTGATATTAACGTGGGGTGGTCAAAGGCCCTGCCCCTCTCGCAGTTAAAATTCACCAGATAAGCAATCTTCCTCCTTCCAGTTTACAACCCTGCTGGAGGGCCAGATATGAGTCAGTTCCGACTCCGTGTCAAGGAGTTTGAGAGGGGTTTTTTGTTGTTGTTGTTGTTTAGAATTTTTGCATTCATGTGATTTCTAGTCTTGTTTCCATTACCAAGACCCTGTTTGTCAACCGTTAACCTTTCTTTGTTTCCAATAGCTGCATTCCAATCAGCAATTATTTTTCATGCGTTAGTGATTACATGTTTGATCGGTATCAGACTGCAAGACTTTAAAAATCATCAATTTTGTCATATTTGGCTTCAGTGGTTGATGTGTAAATTTGAATAATAGTTGTATTAACTGGTTTTCCTTCTATGTTTATAGACAGCCAGCCACTGAGAGCATTGTGCTTCAGAATAGATCTTGAAATTCCATTCTTCATTTCTAGTCATTTCTAGTGTAGTTGACAGTGTGATTATCTGGTTCAAAACAATCTATTCCTTTTCACTTCACTAATGCCTCGGAAGATGGCTTTCTGGGTTCTGTGTGTGTGTGTTTGTTTTTTTTTTTTACAAGTTACAGTTTTCCCAGGTTCATATTTCATACATTCCATGATCTAATTACAAATGGATGTTTCCAGTTGTTTCTGACCCTCCAGCGGGTTTTCTTTTTTCTTTAAAGAAATTTTATTTTATTATTTTCTTAGTGTGTACTGTCAAATCAGATCTGACTGGTACAGGAGGAGACTACCCCTCCTTCTCCAACAGAGCAGCTGGTGGATTCAAACCGCATACCTTTGGGACTCCAATGCAGCTTCTTGCCACTAGGCCACCAGAGCTCCCTCCAGCAGGTTTTCAGAGGCAGTTAATCACACAGAGGAGATTGTCCATCCTTCTCTTGCACAACAGCTGGTAGATTTGAACTTCATGCCTTTGGGATTGGGGACAGCTTCTTACCACTAGGACACTAGAGCTCCCCTGCTATTCAGAGTTGTTACTGTGGGTCACCACTGAGTCTACCATGAGGACCTATTATTTCAGAAGTGGATGACCAGGCCTAGGCTTATCTGAGTCTGGAAGCTCCACTGTTTTTGAAATACTACTGGCTTCACTTCCAGCATCTCACAGAAGCCACAACAGTAGGACAAATCTATAGACGACTGCTGTTGATTTGTCAGATTGGTTCCGATCCTGAGTGCAGGAAACACTGCACCATCCTCATGATGGCTGCTATAGTATAGGTTCAGCTATTATAACATTCATGTACATGTTTTTGAGGACAAGGTTTAGTTTCCCTGGGGGTGGGAGATTTCCAGAAGTACAATCACTGTTTCATATGGTAATTGCATGCTTAGTTGGTTTTTTAATTTTTAAAATTTTTCTTTTATTATTTTGTATGTGTGTACCATCAAATCAGATCCCACTGGTACAGGAGGAGATTGCCCCTCCTTCTCCAGCAGAGCATCTGGTGGATTTGAACCTCCTTAAGAACTGTGGACTTTTTTTACGATTGCAGCTCAGATCCTTACCACTAGGCCACCGGAGCACCCTATGCATGCTTAATTTTATATACAAAAAAGAAACGCCAAATCTGCCAAAAAAGTCAAACTGTTTTCCAGAGTGACTGCACTGTTTTCCAGTTTCACCAGCAAAATAATGGTGATCCCATTTCACACCCTCATCACCATCTGAGGTTTTTACTGTTTTGGTTGGTTGGTTGGTTGGTTGTGGTTTATATTTATTTCTTTATTTTTTCATTTTTAGCTAATAATTTAGGGGTCTAGTTACTGTTTTGGTTTGTGTTTTAAAAAAATTATTTTAGCCATTAATTAAAGAGTTTAGTGATAGCTTTCGGGAGCTATCGTGGGTTAGTGGCTAAGGAGTTGTCCTGCCAGCCAAACTGCTCCTTTGGGTGACACACCTCAGTAGCCTGGTGGTGCTGTGGATAAAACATTGACCAATCCACAAAAAGTTTGCTGGATTCAATCCATTAGCTGCTCCGAAGGAGAAAGATAAGGCAGTCCGATTCAGTGAAGTTTTATAGCCTCAGAAACCCTCTAGGCAGGTCTTTGGGCCCTACTTGGTAGCTAGGCATTGGAATTGACACAGAGTGGACATAGCTCATTGAATTTTTAATTTGCATTTCACTGTGTCCTACATATTTTTATTTGCCTTCACTACTCATGGGCAGTCCCCTCTAGTGTGATTTACTGCCTCTGAGAACTCACTGGAAGGCCAGCTATGAGCCATATTTCAACTGAGTTATACCAAATGTTTTCATTTTTTTATTCTGAGAGTTCTTAATAAAGATAATTTCTTTTCTTTCTCTCTCTGTTATTGAGTTGGAGCTGATGGATACATAGCTAACCTTCCATTGGGTTTCCCTGGCTACCAATCACATGAGAAGAGACTGCCCATCTTTCTCCCAAGGAGCAAAGCACCGGAATTGTGAAGCCTTTGGGTTAACAGTGCAGCTGTCTATGGCTTACATAACTGTTGTTGTGTGCTGTTGAGTCAGAGTCAAACCATAGCTCATGTCCAGCAGGTTTTCAGAGGCAGTTATTCACACGGGAGGACATTGCTCATCCTTCTCCCAGAGCTGCTGGCAGATTCAAACTGTGGACCTTTAGGAGTGCAGTGCAGCTTGTTGCCAATTGGCCACTAAAGCTCCTAGAAAAAGATAACTGGTTCTTTATACAAGATATCAGCCAGTCTTTTTTTTTTTTTCTTCATTTTGAGCGAGCCCTTGGTAGCCTAGTGGTAAGAAGCTGTGCTGCAATTTCAGAGGCACTTGGTTTGAATCTGCGGGAGATGCTCTGAGGGAGCTGGTTAGGCAGTTTCCTCCTGTGAAATTTACTGCCTCTGAAAACTCACTGGAGAGTCAGCTGTGAGTTCATTTTGACTCCAAGATACACAACCATGATTTTTTATTCTAAGTATGTAGTACGTTTGGGGTTATTTCCTCTTTTCTTAACTTGTAGAGTAGAAGTTTTTCATTTTTTATGAGATCAAATTTATCTTCTTATTTTCCTGTTAAAGATTATTTTTGTGTTATTTTTACATGTAACATCAAATCAGATCTGACTGGTATAGATTGCCCCTTCCTTCTCCAGCAGAGCATCTGGTGGATTTGAATGGCGTACCTCTGGGATTTCAGTGTAGCGTCCTGCCACTAGGCCACCAAATCTCTTAAAGATTTTTTTTTTAATAAAACCCGTTTTTATTGTCTAGCTAATTGACCCCATTTGGAAGCAGGAGTGGCATCCATTTCCTAAACAACATGCCTCTGGAAACTATGAATTTTGAGAAAAGAAGATAAATACAGAGAGGCTTCAGGTCTTTTGTTCTAAGGGCCACTGAGTAGTCAACAACAACAATGACCCCTAGTGGCATAACCACATATATAACATGTCAAGCCACTAACCTTAAGTATCAGCAGTTTGAGTCTACTTACCTCTGCAGGAGAGAGAGGACTGATCTCCTCTTGTAGAGATTTATAAACTCAGAAATAAAATGGAGGCACCCTATGATTGGGACCTACTCAATGGCACTGGTTGACTTGGTGTTATTATCTAGATACTGTGAAGGAGAGTGAGGGGAGTAAAAAATTAAAAACCAACGTGCTTTGAAATTTTCACTCACCTCACAAGGAAAGAAATATTCACTGCCCCACAATCTTGTTTTTCTGCAAATGAATAGCCAGTTTTGCCAGCACCATTTATTAAAGAGACTTTTATAAAAGCATCTTGTGATTTCTCCTTCGTAGATTTTGAACCTATGTCAAGGACCAGCTGGCCTTAGCTGGATCTGTTTACTTCTGAGCTCTCAATTCTGTTCCTTTGCCTATGTGTTCCTATGTACCAGTATCGAGCTGGCTTTTCCCTTTTATTAACTGTGATTTGAATGAAAATTTATAAGGCAAATTGATTTTTCTGTTCTATCATTCATACACATTTAATCTTGTGACTTTATTTTTTTAAATTTTTTTATTTTTAATCCTCACATTGTAAGCACCTCTCTTCTTGCATTTCCCCCAGTATTCTCATTTCTCTTTTTTCTTTATCCTTCCTGAGTTCTAAGGTTTATCCCAGAGCAAATGCTCTCCTTTCGATCTTGTATGTTCTATTGCTTTAGGGCATGGATACCTCCCTGTTGTTCATTTCAGAGGCCTATTGTTTCTCTGAAAGTTGGACCACTGGGAGTGAATTTAGTTACAAACTGGAATTCACCAGCTGTTCCCCAGGAGGGGGAAGGTTGGGCAGTCTCCTCCCAGCAATTTATTACTTCTGAAAACCTGCTAAAAGGTCAACTGACGGTCAGTTCTGACTCAGTGGCACACAACAAAGAAAACAGGAGTAACTAGGAGCCACAAGGTTTTGGGGTCCAGCCATTATCAGATTTAGCCAAGCCTTGCCATTTAAGTTCGTTTTTTCCCCCTAGTCTTTTCCTCATTTTACTCCCACTCTGTCCAAGACTCTTTGCTATGATCTTTTTTAGAGTGAACAGCAGTGGTAGCTAAACACCGTGTCCTTTTTCCTGTTTTAGGCTTGTAACCTTGTGACCTCGGTCGTTCATGTGGTCTGTTAGTCCAGTAGACCAGTCTTTGATTTTCTTCCCTTTATTTGCTCTGGACCTTAGACGGCCTCTTGTAAACTTTTAAGACCCCAGTTGCTACCCATCAAAGTAGGAGGAAGAACATTATCTGTGTAGGTTCTGTGAGGTGAATTGACTTTAATATCCTCCAAGACCATGATCTTGAGGCCCTAGGATGAACAATTCATTCTCTCAGGGTGTTTGGTTACAGTTTAGAAGTTTACATATCTTTGCCCCTTTTTGGCATCTAGTGGTAAGGAGCTACAATGCCAACTGAAAGGCACGTAGTTCAAATCCACCAGCTGCTCGGAGGAAAAAAAGATGAGGAATCTCCTTCCATAAGACTTACTGCCTCTGAATATTCACTGAAGGGTCAGCTATAAGTCAGTTCTGACTTGACAGCACAGAACAACACATAAATAGATATGTTTCCAGCACAAAAAATACAAGAGCAAAAATTCCCTGTCCAGCCTATGTTGGTCATGGTATAGTCCCTCTTACTTGCCCATATCTCTATAAAGAGTGAAACATAGTTTTCAAACAGTAAAAACACTCTGATCACTGAGAATGTCTCCAGTATCTCTCTTCAGATATCAGAGCTTGAGAAATACATAACTCCAGAAAATCTTGTCCTGTATTGCTAGGAGGAATTACATTCTGATTAGTTCAATAGGCTAGGCCATAACTTCTCCAGCACAAAGTCTAAGGTGAAGGTCCAGTGTCGTTGTTTGTAAGATTTTTTATTTTTTTTTGTGTGCATGTGTTTAATTTCTAGTCTGTCACGGACTGTTCTTTTTGCTAAATATGGTGAGAAAAGTACAAAGGAAACAAATATGCTTAAGTTACAAGCCCATTATTTTTCCTATTACAAGATTTAAGAGACATAAAATGACTCCATTAAATTCTTTGGAATATCTGTGTGTTCTCTCTCAATTTTCATAGGATGAAGGAGCAGTAACTATGGCCTGACACTAGCACTTGGCTCACACTCTGGATGCTAATGCTTACATTTAGGCGGGGAGCTCCAGGGTGGTGTAGTCTGCAGGCAGCTGGCCTGCTAACTCGAAGCCAGTATTCCTTTGGCAATACCAATCCACCAGCAGCTGTGTTAGAGAAAGATGGCCAGCGTCCTCTGTGTGATTCACAGTGGAAGTTGGCTTGCATAATGTGTGAGAGAGAGAGAGGTGACGGGATATCCTTAAGTGGTGCAAATAGTTAAGCTCTCCTCTACTGACTAAAAGTTGATGGTTTGAACCCACCCAGAGGCACCTCAGAAGACAGGCACCTACTTACTGTTCTAAACAGTTTTCACTTACTTCCTAATTCTGTTGTCCACGTCACTTTGAGTCAGAAGAAACTCTGTGGCAAGGTTTTTTAGCTTTGTTTGACTGATAAGGAAACTGAGGCATAGAGAGAGCCGAACCTCAGGCCTTCGTTATTGAAATAACCTCCTGTGGGGTGATTTAAAATCTTAGAAATCCCCGGGAGGGTCAGCAATTCTGAGAAGACAGTAGTGAGCTATGTTATGTAACAAAGGAAAAAGCAAAGGAAGATAAAGATGGGGGTCTTTTGCTTTTGCACCCAAAAAAGATGTTAGGCAGAGATTTAGTATGGTTAGACACGAAACACTAAAGTGGTGTGTTATGTGCTATGGAATTCTGATTCATACTGACTGTGTAAGGCAGAGTAGAACTGTCCCAATGACTTTCAAAGAAATCTTTATGAAAGCTGACCGTGACCTTTCTCTCTCTCACTAGAGGCTCCTGGGGGTTGAACTTTCTTTTGAGTTAGCAGCCATTCACTTAATCCTTCTGTCCCTAGCATACTTGGTCTATTAAGCACTAAAGGGATGTGTAGTGCTGTCCAACAGGGGCGCGCACACACACACACATACACACACCCATACACACACACTCACTCACACACAGAACCAATAAAACAAACAAAACCCCAAAGAAACCTTTTCTCATCAAGTAGTCTCCAACTGCTAGGGACAGAGTTAAATATCTTTAAAATCAAGGAATGAGCATGACAGTCTAGTGTTCGATCTTTGCTGTTGTTTTCTCAGGGTAATGATGAACTCTTTTTAAAATGACCATAGACGCGCACAAGCCTACCACACAGACTATTTATATACAAAAATTTGTGTCTGAGGACTGTGATGTGGCCTGAGGAGCCAGACCGGACTCTAGGCAATTACAAAAAGGCTTTACCTGGCAGGCCTCAAGGGGGAAAGCTGCCCCTCCCCATCAGCTGCAGGATGGGCAGCTCCTCAAGGAGTAACAACTTGAAGACTTAAGTTCTGCTCCCCCACACCAAGATGTGCTGCCCCGCCCCCACCTGCCTTGCCGCTTGCGGATCTGCATTCCAAGTTATATAGTTGCCAAGTAAAGCCTGAATGTTCCTTCCCTTGGCGTCTCTGAGGGGCGGGAGGAAGAGAGGGCTGAGAGAATAGGTGAGATCTTGCCGTCTTTGGTGGAAAAGAAACCCAGGTATAAGAAATATGTCCAAATTCCAAAATTTCGAAAACCTTGTTCAGTGCCCAAGTCAGGGTGTTGGTTGTTGTGGAGTGGAGCACGGGCTCATAGCGGCCCTATCCTGTCCTACCCTGGGCCATCCTCACACTTATGGACATACTTGAGCCCATTGAATAAAGGTGTCAGAACACAATTTCCGAGAGACAGCTCCCCCTGCATCTTGAGAGCAGTAGATTCATGGGCTGTCCAAACTGCCTGAAAGAGGAGGTTCCAACTGGCTCGGTTACTTTGGGACAGGAGGGGAGGAGGGGAGTCATTCCTGGCCCCACCCAATGGTGCCCCTTCCACCGCGAGGTGAGACCTGATTGGAGGTACCTTAATTAGCAATTTGGAATCCAGAAGGGGATATTGGGAAAAGCTTCAGCCAATCCTTCCCTTTCATCCTCGTGAGCTCTAGGCGTGCACACGTCCTACTGAGACCACTGGTGTGACTGGGTCCGGAGCATCGCCTCCGGAGCACTGAGGTGGCTTTTCCACAGCCCTCAGCAGCCAGGTTTGGAACAGGGTGGAGAACTCAGTTCGGGAGAGCGTGAGGGGGTAACCGGTCTTCTTTGGGTTCCCTCCAGCCAGGTGGGCCCCCCTAGTGGAGGTGGAAGGACACCAAGGAGCATGTGCACTTTGTCAGCCCTTGGCATTGGCAACCCTTTGGTGTCTGCTCTTAAACCAGATTTTGAGCTTTTGTGGTGTCGGTGCCACTGGCCGGGACTGTCTCCGGCCCCGTCGAGTACGCTTTTTGCGCACGTGGCTTCTTTCTTGGGTTCTATGAGGGCAGGACTGGGAGCGCTGGGGCAGGGAGAGGGGTTCAGCTTCATTCTTGAGCCCGACGAGGGCAGAATTGGGAGCACTGGGGCTGGGAAAGAGGTTCACACGGAAACCACGTGTAGGGGGCATTTTTCGGGGAGGGCGAATGCTAGGAACCCAGGGAGAGTCTATTTTCTGGGAGATGTGTGGTAGTGGGCTTCCCTCAGTGAGGGGAGTGAGGAGAACTCCCCGGCACCGAGGAACGTTGAGGAACGTTGGGGACCGTTGGGGAACGGCTTAGTTGCGAGACCCCCCTCAAACGTGGTGCCTGAATCCTGGGAAATGCTTGAGGAACAGCCTTGCTCCCTGCTAGGCACAGTAATTCACAGCCTGCAATTACAGCTCCACTGCAGATTGTATGACGTACATGTCTCAGGAACGTTCTGATAGCCCGACTCAGCGCTGAGTCAGTCATTTGCTGGCGGGCTGGGGCGCGCTAGTGGCGCGATACTTAAAAGCTGGATGTTGTTTGGGAATTCAGGCTCCATCCACAGTTAAGGCTGAAGTGTGGGAGTAGTGTGACTATTTTTTTTTTCCAAACATTGACAGACTTTATTATGGAGGGGTTCCCACCCGGGACCCCCACCTCTTAAATAAAAAAGTACATAGAAAAGAAGGGATTTAGAAACTTTTGTACAATATCTACATTCTGGGCCCCCGGGGTAGGAAGGGGGCAATTGCTAGGTGGGCTGGAAGGGTGAAGGCAAAGTCCTTTTCACCTGTAAGCCCACATCCATCCTGAACATGTTGTGGGGGTGAGATGCTCTGGGTGGGGCTGAGGAGCCCCCCCAGGCTAGGGAGAAGATGGCAGAGGAAGGGGTCCCCCAGAGCTTCAGTTAAGGAAGCGACGGCAGCGCTTGGCGCCACAATTGCAGGGAACCTTGTTGCTGGCATTTGTGACTATTTTAAGGAGCCCTGGTATGCAGTGGTTGCGTGTTCAACCTCGTAGAACAGTGGGAATTTTGAATCCCTTATCTGCTCAAGAGAAAGATGCCCATTAAAGATTGCCCAAATCCGCGAGCCAAGTAGTTCATTCCAATCGCCCCAAATCCCCTGTGGCATGGAATGAGAGCTCTGATGGCCTAATGAGAAAGGTTGCAAGCTGTTTGAATTTATCAACTGCCTGGAGGGAGGAAGATGGACAGTTTCCTCCTCTGTGATTTACAACCTCTGTAAACTAGCTGGAGAGTGAGCTATGGGTATATTCCAACCCCATGTTAATGAGAAGGAAGAAAGATAAGCTGCAAGGGAAGTAGGCCATAGATCTTTACCGAAGTAGACTGCCTAGTTTCTCCCACAGAGACGCATGCCTTTCCTGGAGGGTTAGAAGGCTTAATCCACGCCATCCATACAGGTTGTAGCATAAGCTCTAATCTTCTTTGTAGGGTTGATAGCAATTGGAATTGACTTGATAGCAATGGGAAACAGGTAACAGATTTTGAATGAATGGTAACAGATTTTTTTTTTAATGAGGTGACCGATTTTGAGAGGAGAGTCCTGGACACCTTCTCCCCCTACTCGGTGTTGATGTTTTGGTTTTTTGGTGTTTTTTTTTTAACTTCATAAATGCAGGTCTTGAGACTTGAGACCCATGTGTGTTACCACCACTGGACTTTAGCCATTCCTCTAAGGGCATTTTGAAGAAAGCCTCTTAGAATGTTACTGAAGGGTGTCTTCACAGAAGGACGAGTGCCTAGAGATGGGGACAGTAGAGGGGTGCGTGGCCTGCTGAGCTGGCAAACATGGCCTCAGCACAAGACCTTTTGATGGAAAGCTGCTCAAGGCAGCCTAATGCTAAATAGAGCACAGATTATTCAGGCTTGTTGTTAGTGTACCCACTCTGCTTCTTTTGAGACCTTAGCTATATTCTAATACAATATAACTGAGCTTTTTTTTATTTGAAGTGAAATTTTTAGTGAGGTTGCACTCTTATAGATGGGGGTGTGGAAGGGTGTGTTCTTCCCTAAAGGGCTTCAGAACTCTAGAGTCAAGCTGGCTGCTAGAACATTCCACTTTTGAGCACTTGAGATACAGTTTGTGTGTCTGAAGCAGCTATGTCTTTATTTTGAATGGCCTTAAATCACCAAGTAGGCCTTGCACCTATCAGCACAACACAGTTGTAGAAGGGTCAAGGGTGACAGAGTTTGTAAACCTTTTGAAATGGCATTAACCTTTGTAGAATAGAAGTGTCTTTTTTTTCTCCCCCAGAGGTGAGTTTTGAAACCACTAAAAAGATTGAAGAGCTTCTGTTTGAGAGCTTTGGTGAAAAGTAAGGTAAGACAGTAAGTAGTACACCCTTTTAGTCACTGCTGTTTCTCCTTTCTTCTGTTTTCCTTAGCTTCAGCTTTTGATAATTCTTCAGTCACTCGCAAGTTCCAAGTTTCTGGAAGAGAGCGATGGCTGTGTCTCTGGGTTGCGCAATCCAGTCTTCCCTGAATCATGGCTCCACGCTCAAGCAGTATGATACCGACTGCGAAGTCTTCCGTCAGCGCTTCAGGCAGTTCCAATACCAGCAAGCTGCTGGGCCTCGTGAGGTTTTTAACAACCTCTGGGAGCTTTGCTCCCGGTGGCTGATGCCAGCCATTCGTTCTAAGGAGGAAATCGTGGAGCTGCTGGTGCTGGAGCAGTTCCTAAATATCCTGCCCACCAAGATAGAGACCTGGGTGAGGCTCAGTCAGCCAGAGAACAGGGAAAGGGTGCTGGCGCTGGTAGAAGACTTACAGAGAGAACTTGACATGCCACAACAGCAGGTGAGGAACAAAAATTCTCAAAAAGTCAAATTCATTCCTGTTAGGTTGGTTCCAACTCGTAGGTGATGGGAGGAGATTGCCTTTCTTTCTCTCTTTGGAGCTGCTGATGGATTTGAACCCCCAGAAGGTGGGATCTCTGCCATGAACCAAAGAAAATGAGCAGAGGCAGCCGAGACTAGCTCAGAGGTTTGGTCTTTGTGTCCCAAGTCTTTTTTTCACTTTTTGCTTCTGCTGGACTCAGCACCGAGACCCAAACTCTGATATGTCACTGTTCTTCCAAGTGTTCCCCGAACTATCCTGACATGAAAGGCAGCAAAAAATTTGCAACCTTAAGAGCTGCATAGTAAAGTGGACTTTCATTGTATAACATTGTATAACAATGAAAGACTTTTTTTTATTTTCAAAGAGAAAATTGAATTGGGGGGAGGAGTTGGCAGGGAGGAAAATGTGCAACAATGAATGAATGGAAGTCCAAAGTCTCTATAAACTTTCATTAAACTCTCAAAAAAAGGGGGGAAACCAGAATGTAGCAGGTAGGAATCTAAGAAAATTGCAGTCTATAATAAAATGGAATCCTTTATATTCAGTTAAAAAAGGAAACCTATAATTCACACATGGGGACAAATCTAGCCTTGATATATATATATATATACACACACACATATATGGATTTTCAGAGGAAGTGAATTAATTCCTCCTTCTTCCTCTTCTAGCCATGTGCTTTTGGGGTTGCAGTGCAGCTTCTTACCAGTTGGTGGCTCTCCTGCGCGTTTTCAGAGGCAGGCCTTTGCCTGGGAGGAGAGTGCCCAGCCTTTTATGGCGGGAGCAGCTGGTGGCCTCTAAAGGCGAGCTTTCGGGATTTCAGCGCAGGCTTCTTGCCACTAGGCCCCCAGAGCTCCCTAAATATGGCATACAAAGAAAAAAAGCCTTTCTTGCTTGGCCCATTCCAGAAAAGGCCTTGACAACCCCTGAGTCAAGTAAAATCTAGCTCTCAAGTAATACTTAACATTTCTTTATCAGTAATACTAAAATGCAGAGAGCTCTGGTGACGTTGCCAGTTAAAATGGGCCTGATGGCAAAAGCTCCCCTTCTCCTGGGTCTGTTTCTGAATCTTTGTGTTTGGACTTGTCTGTACCAGAGAGAGACCTGACGAAGTTGTGAGGGGACTTGCCCCTTTGAACAGTCCAACTGTGAATGTGACAATCAGACTCTGAGCCTCACTGACAGAGCTCTATCTGGTACCACTGTGAGTGTAGCTGCTGCTCATGCGGTTTTCCAAACAACTCTTGATGCAGTTCTTGGCAAACACCTAGTACACAAGAGTGCATGTCTAGAAAATTCAAGTTAGGCTAAAGGTGTAGGAAGATTTTATATCGCCAACTAGGTGAGGCGCTGCTTTGTCTGTGTGGATGTTTGAGGGGAACAGTCCATAGGTGATTGGAAGGTGGAACAGTTGTGCACTGTGAATATTATTCCCATCTCACCCTGAGGGCTGGGGGTGTCTCCGTTCTCTGTTGAGATCTCCTCTGTGGAAGTGCCACATGGAGGGGGGCACCTGGCTGAGCCCAGACCAGGGTCTTTGCAAGAAGCATACTGTGTTTCCAGGTGGGCCTAGGGCTCTGCAGAAACTGATCTTCGAGGAAGGGCTTCTGTCCAGCAAAGAGGGGTCTCCCAGGGGTTCTGCTGACTGAAAGTGCAACGGGTTTGTGATTGTCCCCCTTTCTCTTCTCCGGGGTTTGCTTATTAAGAGTTTAGCTTGTCATGGTCTGGACTTGTGCTGCGCCATACAGCAGCCACTTGTGATTCTTGAGCACTGATGTGTGTAAGTCCAGCAGAACCCAGACTTAGTGTAGAAGCAAAATGTGCAAGATGCCTCCTTGACCATTTATGCCCATTCCATCTTGAAGCCATGACATGACGAGTATACCAGGTTAAGTAAAACACCCTGTTGAGATTGACCTCCCCTGTTTCCTCCTTCTGGTCCTGCAGGGCCACTCGGAAGTGGAAACTTCCAAGGGTGGCTTGCATTGTTTCCAGTGGACAGTGTTGGCCTAGATGTTAGCGTAATGGATTCTCTTCTTTCCCCCAGGTGAATAGTGAGGAAATGCTCTTGGAGGAACTGGCACGGATGGGAGTGGCACATCTACCACCACAACCCCAGCTGCAGTCACTTGATCCCCAGGCCCCTGGCCCTTCCCACCAGGCCGCAATGGCACAGTCATGGATTCCACAGGCTGGGCCCCAGTTCTATGCCGGGTCTCCGGTCCTGGCAGGGCCCCAGTTCTATGCTGGGCCCCAGTTCTATGCTGGGCCCCAGGTCTATGCTGGGCCACAGGTCTATGCTGGGCCACAGGTCCAAGCTGGGCGACAGGTCCTGGTCAGGCCTCAGGTCCATGCCGTGCCGCAGGTCCATGCTGTGCCGCAGGTCCAGGCCATGCCACAGGTCCAGGCCGTGCCACAGGTCCATGCCGTGCCACAGGTCCATGCCGTGCCACAGGTCCATGCCGTGCCACAGGTCCATGCCGTGCCTCAGGTCCATGCCGTGCCTCAGGTCCATGCCGTGCCACAGGTCCATGCCGTGCCTCAGGT
>NW_006399766.1:18132845-18151237 GCF_000299155.1 Elephantulus edwardii | reverse complement strand
CAGGTCCATGCCGTGCCTCAGGTCCATGCCGTGCCGCAGGTCCAGGCCGTGCCTCAGGTCCAGGCCGTGCCACAGGTCCAGGCCGTGCCTCAGGTCCTGGCCCTGCCTCAGGTCTTGGCCATGCCTCAGGTCCAGGTTGGGCCGCAGGTCCAGGCCAGGCCACAGGTCCAGGCCGTGCCTCAGGTCCAGGCCGGGCCGCAGGTCCAGGCTGTGCCTCAGGTCCAGGCCGGGCCGCAGGTCCAGGCTGGGCCACAGGTCGAGGCCATGCCACAGCTCCTGAACTATGTGGATGTTGGAGAACACTCAACCCATGCTGCGACAGGTAATTTGGGGATTTTATGTGGAGGAGAGGGAGGAAGGTTGTTTGTTTTTGTATTGAGAGGGCAATGCTACTCCACATTGCACTTGGCATGAAACCCCTCATTACCCAGCGAAAATAGACCACTCTGAGAAAGAGGATGAGGAGGAACAGTTATCTCAGAATAAAGCAAGTTAGGGGAAGCGGCATTAGAACCCAATAAACTAATGATCCTGCTCAGAACTGTTGCATAAGGAGTGTAATTCTCCCAAGAAAACTATGAGAAATACTCTAGATAAAAATCCATTTCCTTGAGCCAATTTTAATTATTGGGGTCTTCGATGTTGTGATTCGTGAGAAGTTTTTATTACTCTTGAGCCTTCTCATTTGCTTCTACATGATCTGAGTTTCAAAAAACTTGACTCTTGCCATAGTTTCACACTCTCTTCAAAAACTTGAAAGGAATTAGATTATGTTAGACATATCAATAATCCTAAACTGAGAGTGTTGAGAAGAGTAATTCTCAAAAGTGCAAGAGGCCAACTGTCAGCGTCCCAACTCCCTGGGGTGCACGTGTCACAAGCTAACCAGGTAAGAGAGAAACAGCCTAAATACACACTGGCCGGTAGGATAAGATGAGAACTGGAAGGAGAATGTCCAGATGGGGAAAGGCAGCTCCAGGTCTGGTGCCTGCTAGGTTCCACTTTCCCATGGGATTTTCTTACATTATTTTTCCCCAGCTTCCTAGACTCTGTGTTTGCCTTCAAAGTCCCAGTACATCTGGGCTGAAAACAACTACCTCAGAGCTTTAGGCACAGCTATAACAAGCAGGCTGGAACTTTGAAGAGACCGTAAGATATTAACTAAACAGTAAAGTGGAAATAGGGGAGAGAGACGCAAGTTCTAAAATCCAGGTTTCCCATCCATCCACAACTAGGTCAATGCCAGCACTCAGCAACTTTGTCCCTTTCCATGTCTTTGCATTTGCTCATTGGGAAAATATATATATGAGCTCTTCTTAAGAACTCAGCTCTGCCTCTGTCCCTCCCTCAGGGAGGAGGTCAGTTCTGCACAGGGTATATGAACTGTTTATGGCCAGGCCCTGGTTCAGTACCAGTCTCTGACCATCAGTGGTACCCAAGATTGATGCAGCCCTTCTGGAGTCTGAGGAAGGAGTGAGATAAGTTATTAAGAACTTCACAGTGATGTAGTGAATGGAGTAGGATACTGGCTGAGTGCACAGGAGGGCAGTCTTCAGTTAGAGAGGGAAGGTTTTGTTTGGAGTTAAGATTTTAGCTTCTAACTTGTAGGATGAGTAGGAGCTAACCTCATGAGTGATGGAGTGGGGAGGGAAGAAGTTTCTAGAGGAAGGGCCAGGATCTACTCAGGAAGGGCAAAAAAAAAAGTAGAAAGTATGTTACCTTGGCTGCAGTTTGAGGACCAGAGCATGGGTAGTGGAGAACAGATAAATCTGGAAAGAGAGGCAGACACCCAAATCTCTCTATCATTAAGTCAAAACCAATTTATAGCTGAACCTTGTGGAATTTTGGGAGGCTGCAAATCTACCCACAGAGCCATCTTTCAGGGAGGCTGCAAGTCTCCCACAGAGCAATCTTTCTCCTGCAGAGCTCTGGTAGATTCAAACTGCAGGAGAGGCAGAGGCTTAAGATAATAAATCACAGTTTCAAAAAAATATGCAAAGTAAAATAAATCCTCAAAGTACCCTTTAAAATAGCCAGGAGAATGGTTTAAAACAGGGTAAGAGATTAAATCGTTTTTTAAAAAGCCTTTAAAATAGCCAGGAGAAAGGCTTTAAAACAGGATAAGAGATTAGATCTCAGCTGTGGCTCAAGTCTGTTATGATATGCTAGAATGCATTGTCCAAATGTGGATCCTTGGGTGAATATTTTTCCTTTTGATCCTCTCTATTCAACAGACTTCCTTGTTTGAGACATCAATTTTCAGAGCATTTTATCACCCCAAACAAACTCAGTATTCATTTTGTAAATAACTCCTGACTCTCTCCCCTCCCACTCATAAATTTTTGTCTCCTTTCTAGCCTATAGTAGATATAAGTGGGATCTTACAGAATTAAGTTTCTCTACTACCATAGATACTACCATAGGAGTATGTGATCAAGAGGGGCCAATCCCTGGAGAAGGTCATTATGTTTGGTCAACTAAAGAGAAGTCCCTGAACTAGTGACTCCAGCAGTGGGCTTAAACAAGGCCAATGCTGTGAGGATGGCACGTGATTTTTCTACTGTACACACTACCGGTCAAAGACAATTCATCAGCCTCTAACAACATCAATTCAGGAAAAGATCTTTGAATTGAGAAAAACATCTTCCCTTCACTTTTAGTTTGTTCTTAAATTTATAAAAAATGCCTTTTTGGGTCACTAGGTGAAGTCAATCTAATTGAAGTAGTATTTACACTCTTAGGCTACTTTTCAAGGAAAAAAAAAGTCAGCCTAAATTGCAGAAAAAGCAGTAGGAACTCAAACTGTCATGCTTCTATTTTTCTTCTGTCCAGGATATTCAATACCAAGCCCCGAGCTGAATTTCATATTGGACCACAGTAAAGAGCCAGAGGAATTAAAAGACAAAGACATAAAAGAAATACTTGACTCCATTATGGGTAAGTGACTGTAAACCGAAAACTAGACAAAGAAAGAATAGAGAGGGGAAATCAGCCTTTTTTCAGAGGACAGATGCTTGGGATTCCACATAAGCTTTTTTATTTACAATAGTTTGGTACTTTGAAGAGGTTGTGAAATACAAAGAATAAAGTTGTTATTGTTGTTGCTGTGTGCGTTTGAGTCTGAACGACTCATAGCTGATGCACCAGTAGCTTTTAAGAGTCACACAGAACGAGATTTCCCATCCTTCTCCTGCGAAGCAGCTGGTGGATTCAAACTGTGTGCCTTTGGGATTGCAGCACAGCTTCTTAATACTAGGTCACCAGAGCTCAAGAATATAGTAGAACCAATGAAAGTCATCAAAATAAGGTTGAGTAGAGATAATCAAGACAGCTACTTTAATATACATTATAATGCATATGAGAAAAGAACTCTTGTATAATATAAAGTGCTTTCTGTGTTGCACTGCCAAGTGAAAACTTACTGGTTCAAGTCCACCTGCTGCCCTGAGGGAGAAATATGGACACTCTTCTCCTTTAAAGATGGACAGCCTCAGAAACCTCAAATCTACTCACTGCTCTGTGGGAGATCAGTCTCCTCCAGTGAGATTTACAGCCTCTGAAAACTCGCTGGGGTGTCAACTATGAGTCACTTCCAACTCAGAATCTCAATCTTTCTCTCTCTCTCTCATTTCAAACCCATTGCTGTTGAGTTGGATCCAACACATAGTAATCTTTTATCAGGTTTCCAAGGCTATAAATCCTCAGCGGAGGAGTGTCATATTTCTCCTTGTGAAAGCCTGGTGGGTTCAAATCGCTGCCCTTTTGGTTAGCTGCCTGATTAGTGACTTACTGCGCTCCCAGGGCCTTTCACACTCTTTCTCTTATCTTTCTACGTACCCTCTCCTCCCTTTCTCTATCTGTCTTTCCCTTCCCCTGATCCCCCCGCCTCCTCTCCTTCACCACTCCCTCCTTTCACTCAAAACTGTAGAACTAATGTAGTTCACTGACATCAACACATAGAGTCTGTTTCTCTGCTTCCCACAGTTCAGGAAAATACCTTTGAATAGAGGCAAAAAAAAGATATTTCCCTTTCATTTCCATTTGGTTTCAGGGCCTCTAGGTTAAGTAATTGGAAGCAGGAGTGCCATTCACCTCCTAAACAACATGCCTCCAGAAACTCTGCGAACTTTAATAAATGTTGGTAGTTGTGGAGGGGCTTCAGGCCTTTTTGTTCATAGGCTCGCTATGAGTCGTGCTCGACTTGAAGGAAATCAACAATAGGTGAAGTAAATCTAATTGGGAGGTATAGACACCATCAGGCTATTTTCAAGAAACCAGTCTGAATGGCAGAAAAACCAGTAGGGACTCACACTAGCATGTCTCTGTCTGTTTTGACCAGAAAATCCAGAGCTAAACCCTGACCTGAGCACCCCGATGGACCTTAAGGAAGAACAAGAGGACTTACCACATGGCAAAGATATTAAGCAAATAATTGATGCTGCAATGGGTGAGTGGTCATTAATTAAACCTTAGAAAAAGAATAAGGGGGGAAAATGGACCCCATTCAGCATCAAGAGCTTTGGGGAATCCATGTAGGTTTTCCAGCAGCACTAGTTTAGGTCTTTAAAGAGATTGAGAAAACTGTAAAAAGTGGAAATAAGTGATAAAAGAGTCCATGTTATGAAGCAGAGGCTTCCAATGCATCCTTAAACACTTGGCCACTTTTTCCTGTCTAACATGTTCGCTTTTAGTCATTGGATAAAAATACTGGAATTCCTATTAAGAACTAGGCTCTGTCTTCTTTTCATTTCTAATTTGTTGTTCCATTTGTAAAACCATCTTTGAGGGCCTCCAAGTGAAGTAAGCCTAATTTGAGGAGCTTAGACACTGTTGGGCTGTGTTTCGAGAAATCAGTCTGGACTGCAGTAAACCGGTAAAGTTTGAAACTATTCTGCTTTCATCTCTCTTTTGACCAGAAAATCCAATACTGAACTCTGACCTGGACTTCTCAGCTGACCGCGATGACTTCACAGTGGATGACACTGCCTTGCCAGTGGACCATAGTGATGACCCAGGGGACAACAGTGACTTCTCTGTGGACTACCTTGACTTCCCATTGTCGGCAAGCTCCAGCTTCACTGTGGAGTCGCAATTTATGAACTTCGATGATTCAGAACAATTACTTGATGGCGCAGACGGTAAGTGACTGTTCACTGAACATGATTATTTTTCTTCTTGTTGTGTGCTCTAAGGTCGGAACTAACTGCTAGCTGACCTGGACCCTTCAGCAGGTTTTCAGAGGCTGCAAATGACATGGGAGGAGATCGCCCTTCTTTCCCTTGTTAATCAGTTCAAATCTCTGAGTTGGCAGCACGACTGATTAGGCCACCAGCTATCCCTTTCATTGAATGCTATATAAGGAACAAAATTGGACAAGTGACCTAATTCATCTTTGGGACTCAGTGTAGGATCTTCAGCAGCAGTTCTTTGATGATTTGAAGATTGTGAAATAGTGAAAAACAGTAAAAAGTGGAAGCGAGTTAAAAATAGTCAAGTCACAAAATAGTTCAAGCTCCTGTCCATTCCTCACTCGCTCACTCTGATCACTCAGCAACCTTGTCTATTTCTGCATCTTCACATTCAGTCATTGGACAAATGTCTGTGAACTCCTGTTCAGAACCAGGCTGTCTGCTGCTCTTGGGCAGAGACTGACACTGAAGTGGCTGGAGGTGAAGGCCCTTGGGAGGAATGAGATCTACAAATAGGAGCTGTAATGCAGTGTGACGGAGGAGGAGGAGGATGCTGACGGAGTGTGCAGGAAGACTACCTAAGCAGGGGGGTTTTGTTTGTTTGTGTGTTTTGGTTTTTTTTTGGTCAAAGAGGGAAGACTCTCTGGCTGATACGGGATCGAAGTTACAACTGTAGTGTGAGTTAGCTTGATGAGTGATGTGGAGGGGAAGCAAGACATGCTGTGCAGAGACACTGAGAAATCAAGAACATGCTGAGAGGACAAATTTTTTTCAGCCAGTTGAGAAGTTTGGGCTCTGTTGTCAGGGCAGTCAGCAATGTTGAAGCTTCTTTAAATTGACGCATGATGTACACAGGCTTGCATTTTCGATCACGTGGAGTGTTACAGCTCTTTTAGAATTTGTCTTTGAAAGAATGACAGCCTTACAGACCGGATGGAGACGTTTGTCTTCTCCTTTATTATCACTGTGTCTTGGAATCAACTCCATAGCAGTGTGTTTATAACAGAAATTATCCCAGTAAACCATTTCACATCACTTCTGCCTCTCTCCCTTTTCCCACTGTTACTGAAGAAGAAACAGGGCTTCTCAGTTTTAATGTGACAAAACTTGGTAATACTAATTTCATGTTTTCTCTCCACCCTAAATCGTTCATTCTTTCTCAAAATACAGGTAGAACAAATGCAGTGCATTGACAACAACACAGAACCAAGTTTCCTCATTGCCACAGAGTCAGGAAAAGGTCTTTGAATTGAGAAGAAAATCATCTTTTTCCCTTTTGATTTTGGTCATGTGATCATAAAAACACTTTAGGGCCTCCTAGTGAAGTAAACCTAATTGAGGAGCTGTAGATAGAGCTAGGCTGCGTATCAGGAAATCAGCCTGACCTGCAGAAAGCCCAGTAGAGACTAAAACTCTCATACTTCTTTCTTTCTTTTGGCCAGAATATGCAATGTCAAACCCTGACGTGAACTTTAAGATACAACTAAGTGATGATTCAGAAGATGAGGAAGTACAGGACTCCAAAGAAAAGGAATAATTGCTTGATTCCACAATGGGTAAGTAGTTATTGTTAACTGAACACTAAGAAAGAATAAAATAAAGCAGAAGTTGACCTTAATCACAGTCAAGTGCTGTATGGATTCTACATAGGATTTTTAGCTGCAGGTGTTGTGTGCCATCAAGTCAGAACCAACTCATGGCTGACCCTCCAGCTGGTTTTCAGAGGCAGTTAATAGCATGGGAGGAAATTTCCCTTCCTTCTTCCACAGAGCTACGGGTGGATTAAAATGCCTTTGGGATTGCAGTACAGCTTCTTACCACTAGGCCACCAGAGTGCCCTAGTAGCAGCAGTTTGACACTTGGAAGAGTCTATGAAGTACTGAGAAAACAAAAAGTGGAAAATAGTCCAGATTACAAATTTGAGGTTTCCAGTTAATCCCTAAGTAGCTCACTGGCAGCACCCAGCAATTTATCCCGTTTCCATATGTTCTCATTTACTTAGTGGACAGATAAATATGAACTCCTATGAAGATACTAAATTTGTTTCTATTAGCAATTTCAGATATTTCCCAAGTGGCATCATATAAGATTTGTTCTTTTGCTTTTTACATATTTTGTTTTCAAACTCGATGTATGTCATATATCATGTATTGAAATTACTTTCTCTTTATGTAAAAACTTGATGCCATTGAATCTGTTTCAACTGACAAAATACCAAAAAAGGGTAGTTGTGAGTCAGGGAGTTCTGGTGGCTTAGCAGTAAGGAGCTGCACTGTCAACTCAGAGGTACTCAGTTTTAATCCGCCAGCTGTTCTATGGGAGAAAAATGGGAACTCTCACATGCCATTAAACTGACTCCATGGAACACAACAACAACAATGGAGGACAGACTAGGGAGCTCTGGTGGCATAATCCATAGCACGCTGCACTGCTAACTCAAAAGTCAGGCATCTCCAGAAGCTTGAATCCATCTGTAGTTCTGAGGGAGAAAGATGGGCAATCTCCTCCCATTGTGATTTACACTCTAGAAAACAGACTCACTGGCGGTGATTTTGAGTTTTGATAGGACAGGGTAGAACTGTTTCATAGGGTTTCTCCAAGGCTGTAAATACCGAAGGAAGCCTGTGAGGACTGTTTCATCTTTCTCTAGCACAGGAGCTGGTGGTTTGGAATGGCTGCCAGACGAATGCCTTAACCCCAGCGCCACCAGAGCTCCTCTTTGCCCCTTTATGGCTGAGTCATATTTCACCCCCGTATGTTTTTCCATCAACCTCTTGATGGACACTGGAGCTCTTCCCATCTTTTGGCTATTTTGAATAGCTACAGTGAACATTGGTCTACAAGCATCTGTTCATGTTTTGGTTTCATCTTTTATTTGTTTTGGGTATCTACCTCAAAGTAGAATTACTAGCACAACATCCACAGTGATGCTACCATGTGACCTTCCCTCCTGCAACTGAGGAATGTTCCACTTCCTCTTCAACATTTCGTTAGGTTCTTTTTTCTGGTAATAGCCAGTAGGTACAAAGCAGCATCTCCTGTGGCTTGATTTGACTTGAATCCCTGATAACTAATGATACGGAGCACCTTTTCATGTGCTTGTTGCTCATTTGCATTGCGATTTTGGAGAAATATGTCGTCAGTGCTAGCAGGCTTTATTTACTGACTCATTCTCTGTTTGTCTTAGGATTTTAATTTCTTCTTGAGTCAGTTCAGGAAGTTTGTGGGAGTTTTTCCTAGAAATTTCTCATTTCTTCAAGGCTGTCTAATTTTTTAAAAAAGAACCATATTTCCCCCCCCCTTAATTTTTGTCATTGTTCTTCTGTTCCCAATTTCATTTCTCCCTGTTCTAAGTTTTCATTATTTCAATCCCTTCATGTATTTTTGAATTTGGTTTACTTTTCCTAGTTTCTCAAGATGTAAAGTTCAGTAATTGATAAAACATCATTCTTTTTTTAATATTAATGTCTACATGTAAGGGTTTTTTTTATCATTCCACTAGTATTTTACTATAAAACTTTTAATTCCCTTTTATTTCTTTTCTCCTTGTAACACTATGACATCTGAAATATCTCTTTCTTTTCTCAGATTTTCAGATTGGGGGACAAAATGATGATTCTTCAACATGGAAACAAACGAAAGAATATATATATATATATATTATTTATGTTTACTTTTAAGGGGGATAGTTTTTGTGATTCCACTTTACAAAGTGCATGTGGACAGAAGTTCAGTTGAGAAACCCTCGAAATAAGTTACAGGTAGATTTATTAAAGTTCATAGGTTATGAGAGCCACTCTAAGAGAGAAATCTGAGAGCATCAACATGGAAGACCTCACCCTTGGACCCCACCTACAAAGGAATTCTAGAAAAAAAATTTCACGAATGTTCTCAGTGTGAAAAATGTTTTTTTTTCAAAAGTTACAATTTAATGGACATTGGAAAATTCATGCAGGAGAGGGATCTCATCAGTGTCCTGAATGTAGAAGAAGCTTCCTTGCTAAATTTCGCCAGACACCTTACAATTCCATATAGGAAAGAATAGGTCTTATGCATGCACTGTGTATATAAAAATATTGTTTGTTGACCACACCTTATAGGCCAACAGAGAATTCATTCTGAAGCTAAAACGTGAATGCCTTCAGTGCAAGAAAATTCATGGGAAAACTTGTCTACTTAAATGACCTCATAGATAAAATATTTATTGTAAAAGCATTATTCAACAGTCATTTCTTACTTTGTGCTAGAGAATTCACACTGAAGTCTTTTCAGTGTAGTTATTGTGAGAAAAGCTTTAAAACTACACCAAGCCTTGTTATTTGTTAAGAGTTCATATTCTTATGTTCTATAGCATTTGGGCAGAGAGCAGGTCTTATGCACCAAGTCACTAATGTTAGAGTTCTTCAAGACATGTTAAAGGAAACTGTTCCTAGAAATTCATACTAACTCGTTAAGGTCTTAACCTACAGGAACTTGTCTCCAAAAAAAATGTTTTGTTTGAGTGATACGAACAGCACTTTGTGCCCTCTTTAAAATCCACATGATAAGAACAGCATTTTGTGCCCCCTTTAAAAAAAATCCATCTTCAGAGGAAAGCATAGAAGTTCTAGAATATCCTCCTACTTTTATATCTAGCCTAGAGCTGATTTGTTATCTCCCCCCAGTTCTTTTTCTTTATTACAATGAACATTTTTGCACCCTAAGCCAGCCATATCTATAGATGTAATTTAAGGCATATAAGTGGTAGCATTCCTCTTACATATATAATAGCTGTATCAAAAACATATGACTAGATGTGTACAGGATGGAGAACATCTCTTCATATCTTCCTCTGTTACTTCCTCCTAAATTTGTTGCTGTCATGTTAATCCCAAATCACGGTACATTACAGAATAGAACTGCTCCATTAGGTTTTTGTGGCTGGAACTTTTATGAAAGCCGATTTTTTTAAAGTTTGTTTATGAGAACTTCCTTTTACAGTTCTACCTGGTGAGTTCAAACCATTAATCTTTTTTTTTTCAAACCATTAATCTTTAAGCTAGTTGAGCACAAACCTTGTGTACTGTCTAAATTCATCCACTAATCCCAGCGCCCACTAAATACTTTCAAGCATTTCAGAAATGATAAAGAAAAAGCAAAGTTCTCACCTTGTAAGTTGTGTGAAGGTTAAAAGAGCACCACCTAATCATCTTGGGAGAAAGATTAGCATTCTTCAATTAATATTTACAGATGCAGAAATCCATTTGAGGGTCAGGATTTACTCATTGGCAGTGGGTTTACTAACCATGTAAGCGCTTTCAAAAAAAAAAGTTTGTGGACTCTATTCTCATTCTGTTGCTTTAACATTTGTGAATTTTTTTTCTAAGCCTAACTTTCTCATGTTTTACACACACACAGTTTAGAAGCTACTTTATTGTTTAGTTAGAGTCGTTATTGGTAACCCCATGTCTATCAGAATGGTAATAATTTGAGGATATTCTCTTAGAATGGTACATGTCAATGGTAATTGTTGAATTACTGTGTAACATGACTAAACCGATTCATGAAGTTGTACTATTAAAAAAGGAAAAATTTTGTAATACATAAATTATATTTCAATAAAGTTATTTGTTAAAGTTTATAATGCATGACTTCCTTTGCTTTGGAAATTGTACCTTTTTGAATACATACTCTATCACTTCATTTAGTGAATGCAGTACAGCTCTTTACAACCAGACCACATATTTGGGGGGGGGGCTTACCTTAAAAATGAAGCTGCATGCACACTCATGTTTATTGAAGCTTTGTTCACAATAGCAAAGAGTTAGAAACAACCCAAATGTCCATCAACAAACGAATGGATAGAGAAACTCTGGTATATTTACACAATGGAATACTATGCTGCTTTAAAAAACAAGGAACTAATGAAATATACAAAATGGGTGACTCTGGATGACATTATGCTGAGTGAAATATCGCTGTCACAAAAGGACAAATACTGCATAGTGCCACTGTTGTAAAACGGGACTTACATCGGGTTTGGGGGAAGCCTAAGAATAAGAGAGGGGATAAATAATGTATGCTGCATTGAAATGGATGAGGGAGAAAACTGTTTAAAAAGAATAGAGGATTAGGTATTATTTTAATGGCAAGATTCCAGAAGAAAAAAAATGCATAGTAAAGTGGACTGGGGAGAGGGGGGATTGTATAACAATTTATTTTCTTTTCGAAGAGAAAAGTGAGCTGGGGCAGGGGTGGGCAGGGAGGAAAATACAACAATGGATGAATGGGGGAAAATGAGAAGAATATGCTATGAATATATATATATATAATGAAGTTGCACACCCCAGCAACAATATCAGTTCAACAGGGCAGCAAACAAAAAGTACTGGCAAGGTTGTGGAGAGGTTGAAACTCATTCACTGCTGGTGTGAGTGTAAAATGGTACAACCACTGTGAAAGGTGATCTAGCGCTTTCTCAGAAAGTTGGAAATAGAAATACCCTTTGACTCAGCAATTTCACTACTGGGAATATACCCTAAAGAAACCAGAGCCATGACTCTAAACAAGTGTATGCACATCCATGTTTCTTGTTGCATTATTCACTAGCAAAGAGATGGCAGCGCCCATCAATAAACGAGTGGTTAGAAAAACTATGGTACATACACACAATGCAATACTATGTAGCATTGAAAAGCAGTGAATATTACACAACATGGGAAGCCTGGAAGATGTTATGCTGAGTGAAATATCTCAATCACAAAAGGACAAATACTACATAACACCACTGTTATAAAATAGGATAGACATGGGCAGTTGGTTAGAGAATGGGGAAAAAAGTGGTAACACTGCATTAGAACAGATGAGGGGAATAACAGCCCAAAAGGAATATATTATGCATTATATGTATGTGAACAAACAAGAACAAGGGGTGCACTTTGGGATGGACAGAGGGAAGGGAGGAAGAGGAAGAAAATGTATAACAATGAATTTAAAAAATCATAAATATTGAAAAAAGGAAATTGCAGGATAGAATCTGGTACTCTCAGCTCTAGATCACTTTGACAAAAAAATCAATATTTGTGTCATTCATTCTCAAATGACTATGCCCCAGCATCCAAGCAAAACTGAGCCCAAATGGAAGGAAATTCGGAGTTCCTGTGGTAGCATCTGTCATTGCATGGGGAAACCCACTCTCAAAGCTGACCCCCTTAAATTTGCCTCAATGATCAGGTTGCCAGAGGTAGAAGGAGAGAATCAAGTCTAGAGATGGTGTAGTCTCGTGGCTTGGACCATTGGGAGCCAGAACCTGGCCAGTTCCAGCCTATGGACAAGTTGTTGCCCATCTTCCAGATCTGGCATCAGGCCCTTCTCCCGATACCCCACAGACCTGGGGGCATACATTACACGCATCAATTTCAACTTTACCGTAGGTGGAAAGAACCCACTGCATCTCAGAAGATGTTGCTAGATTCTGTACCCCTATTGGCTGATAAGAGTGGGTAAGTAGCAGGCAATGTCAGCGTCTCTGATGAGGACCCCTAATGGATGCACAGGGACTGAGGTGGAGAACCAGGCAGTACGAGGCATACAGGTAGGTAGCAGTTCTAGCAGAACACCCAGATCTTACCCTTGCATGGTACCCATCTCCATCCTGACATCAGTACCAAGCTCCATTACACACATTGGGCTCTGGCTTTCTCATGAAGAGAGTTGACTCATCAGATAAGAGTGGCCATAGCAGACAGCTCTTGCAAGCTATCTAGCGAATCACCTTCTCTGTACAGGCTTAAACAGAGTTCAAAGGAGCTGTATGGTGGCTTAGTGGTAAGGAACTGGGCTGCTGATGCAGAGGTTTGCCATTGCAATCCAGAGAAGAATGAGCAATCTACTGTGTGCAATTTACAGCCTCTGAAAACCTGATGGAGGCTCTTCTATGAGTCGGTTCTGAGTTGATGGTACACAACAACACAGCTGATGGTGCAGTATTTAAACACTTAGCTGCTAAATGAAAGGTTGGTATTTCAAACCTGCCAGCCACTATGAGGGTTCTGCTTCTGTAAAGCAGTTTTACTACTTTACAGTTCTTTGGGGTAGTTCTACTACACAGTGCTTCAATAGGTAGATGAAGAGGGTGCCGCCTACACTCCCCGACTTTGTCAGAGAGAATGACATGAAAATGGCTCCACAGTCTGAGGACTGCTTCCTGGTCCAGATACAGCTAACATTATCCAAAAGAGACAGGAACAAGTACCTCAGCAGAGAACTGCCAGAAGTGCAGGCTGGGCTTAGAAGAAGCCGTGGCACTAAGGATGTGATTGACAGCATTAGATGGATCTTAGCTGAAAACAGAAAGTACCAGAGGAATATCTACCTGTGTTTCATTGACTATGCAAAGGCATTTTGACTGTGTGGATCCCAACAAACTGTGGCTAACCTTGAGAAGAAAGAGAATCATTGAACACTTAATTATGCTCATGTGAAACCTATACTTGGGCCAGGAAGCAGTAGTCAGAGCAGAGCAGGGAAACTCCATATCTTTTCAATCTATATGCAGACAGATCATTCAGGAGGCTGGACTTTATGAGGAGGAATGTGGCATCAGGATTGGAGGAAAACTCATCAACAACTTGTGTTATGCAGATGACACACCTTGCTTACTGAAATGGAGGAGGACATAAGGCATTTGCTGCAGAAGGTCAAGGACTGTAGTCTTCAATATGGATTAAAGCTCAACATCAAGAAAACAAAGATTCCATCACTGGACCAACAGGCTGCTTCATAATAGATGGAGAAAAGATTGAGTTTGTTAATAAATTCAGCTTGCTTGGGTCTACAATCAACATTCTTAGCACTAGAAGTCAGGAAATCAAAAGACAAATTGCACTGGGAAAGTCTGCTGTCAGGGACCTCTCTAGAGTGCTGAAGAGCAATGGTGTCAATCTAGAGACTAAGGTGTGCCTAATCCAGACCATGGTCTTCACAATTACTTTCTATTCATCAGAGAGCTGGACAATAAGTAAGGACGATAGAAAAAGAATTGATGCCTTTGAACTGTGGTGCGGGACAAGAGTCTAGAACATACCATGGACTGCCAGGAGAACAAACAGTTCAGTCCTGGAGAGGGTGAAACCAGGCTGCTCCCTGGAGGCAAGGATTTTGAAGCTCCGACACATACTCTGGGCACGTGGCCAGAAGGGACCGGTCCTTGGAAAAGTATACCAGGCTTGGAAGGGTGGAAGGACAGTGCAGGAGAGGATGACCCAGAAGGAGATGGAGGAATTGACTCATTGACTGGAGGAATGGGAATAATTCTGTTGGAGATGATGAGATTGGCACAGGATACAGTTCAGAGCTAATGTACACATGGTTGCTATGAGTCACAGGCAACTCGATGATACATAACAACAACATTGAGAAAAATAAGAATCCCAAAACACTTAATTATGCTCATGTGAAATTTATACCTAGATCCAGAAGCTTTTTTCCAAATGGAGAAAAGGTACACTACATGGTTCAAAATCAGGAAAGGTGTGCATCAAGGATACATCCTTTCTCCATACCTATTCTATGGTTCCATCTCTACGAATTGTCCAAAATTTGTGAAGATAGAAAGTGGATTAGTAAGTAGTTGCTTATAGTTAATGAGGGGAGGGAGAGTGCGTGAGGGTAACCTTACCATCTGTGCCACTTAGGGCAAGTAGCTTAACCACTCTGAACCTTTTTCATCTTTATGCTTAATAGGGCTAGTTTGAGTGTTAAATGACACATACATGTGACTTGCTTACAACTATGAGTATCACCCGTGTTAGTGTGTTATCTTTATCCTTTAAGCATCCACTAGCTTAATCATTGTCCCCAAGAACCTCAGCAGTAGCATCTGAAGATCCTTAAACAGCACAACAAAGCAAATACTCTAAGAGATCTGGGGTCCAGGTCTTCAAATCTAGCCCTTAAGTGCATCAGAATCACCAGGGATGGTTTGGATCTGAACTCAGGTAGAGGTCATACCCTGAACCTCCACATCACAGTCGTCGCCCTAAAGACAGAATTGACAAAATGAATGTGAAAAATCTTGATTATACCATATTACAATTTGTTAAGGAATGAATTGTGTGGGAATATGCTTTCATTTCGCTTGGGTATATCCAGAAGTGAGTTGCTGTTTAATAATTTAAGGAGCTGTCAGATTGTTTTCCAAAGATGCTGTCCCATTTTCCAACTCCTACTAACAGAATGTGTTGTTGTTGGGTTGTTGAGTCCCACTGAATTGTAACCGACCCACAGCTCCAGTGGGTTTTCAGAGGCAGTTAATCACATGGGAGGAGACTGCCCATCCTTCTCTCGCAGAGTAGCTGGTGGATTTGAACCGTGAGCCTTAAGAGACTGCAGTACAGCGTCTTACCTCTAGGCCACTCTACATTCTCCCTCACGCACACATTATCATAACTGAAATTGTATTTTATGTACAAAGCAGTGGTCTTGGCTAAGCCATTCAAGAAGAATCACTTCGGCCAGCTTGACGAAGCCTATCTCCTCGGCGTCCTGCCGGAAACACAGGCAGCTCCTGCCGAGTTGGATTTCCGGATCCGTTTGCCGCCGCTTTGAATACACGTGGCAAGAGCGGGAACCGTGACCGAATTTTCGCGGGTGACTCCAGTAGAGCTGCTGGTGACCCATCTTGCTTGGAAGGAAGCACCAAGACAAAAAGCAATTTCTCTACATTAAAAAAATTTTTTTTAAAAAAAAATTTAGGGAGCTCTGGTGGCCTAGTGGCAAGAAGCTGCAGTGCAGTCTCAGAGGTACCCGGTTCAAATCCGCCAGATGCTCTGCTGGAGGAGGGGCGAATCTCCTCCTGTACCAGTCAGGTCCGTTTTAATGGTAGATGCACAAAAAAGAATAAAATAAAAAACATTATACTAGTTTACCCACAAAGTTCATATACATTGTTTTTCACACAGAATCTTTCCAATTTCCTTAACCTCCCTCCACCCATCAAATTGTGCAACCCTATGATCATGCCTCCTCAGCCGTCCTCCCCCACCCTGTGCCCCTTAGATCCTCATACACTTCTTACTAGCTATCTATTTCTACAATAATTATCTTATACAGTATCTGTACTTATGGGATCAAATTAATTAGCTTAACATAATTCTCTCCAGTTCCTCCCAAATTAGGTAGTGATTTACAGAATCATTGCTTCTGCGTGCTGGGTACTATCCCATCATGTGAATGTACCATGATTTCTCAACCGTTCCATTGCGGTTGGACATTTGGGCTGTTTCCATGTTCTTGCGATGGTTCTCTACATTCTTATCAAACACTTGTCATTATCTCACTTTTTTTTTATTATTCCCATCCTGTTTTTGTGTGCCATTAAGTATGAGCCGACCCATAGCTGACCCTCCAGCAGGTTTTCTGAGGCAGCTAATCGCGCGGGAAGAGACTGTCTATCCTTCTCATGTGGAGTGGCTGGTGGCCTCCAACCGCTTGCTTTCAGGATTGCAGCACAGTTTCTTACTCCTAGGGCACCATAGCTCCCTATTCCACCCTAGTATGTGTGAAAGGAGCTTTGATATCATGGTACATTATTTGTTTAGCTGCTAAGAAAAAGGTCAGAGGTTCAAATTCACCACCAGCTGTTCTAAAGTAGAAAAATGAAGTCTCCTCCCATAAAAATACACGCCCTTGGAAACTCAATGGACTGTCCCTGTGAGTCAGAAGTGACTTAATGGAAGTGGATTGGTAGGTAGTATGTGTGATGTGGTATCTTATTGTGAATTTTTTCATTTCTCTGATAAATAACAACAATGTTAAACATCTTTCCATGTGTTCATTGGTCATTTGTAAATTTTCTTTGGAGAAAACTTTATTGCATTAAACTGAGGGACCAGTTCTTGGAGAAGGACATCATTCTTGGAAGGGTGGAGGGAAAGTGCAGGAGAGGAAGACCCAGGAGGAGATGAATTGATTCAATAACTGGAAAAATGAGACTAGGTCTGTCAGAGACAATTAGATTGGCTCAGGATTGTCCAGGGTTCTGAGCTATTGGACATAGATAGGGTCTCTATGAGTCTCAGGTGATTCAATAGCACATAACAACAACAATACCAGTATCCCAGACACATATGCTTCAATGATTGATGAACGGTATCAGAAACTCAGAGAAGTGTTGCATGAATGTTGGCATGTTGTTATGCCATTCTTTGAATAAAACCACCAAGGACTTGGAGTGGAGACATACAGGAGGTAAAGGCTTTTTTTTTTTTTGTGGTTTAACTCTATTGTCCCTTTTATTTAACTGTTTAGTAAAAACACAGTTGTAACAAGCAAAATCTCCAAATGATTGCCATGGAGTTCAAGCAGACTCATAGCTGACACTTGCTGGGTTTCCGAGTCTCCTGAGGAGCCCTGGTGGTTTTGAACCACTTGAGAGGTTCAGCTTTCTGGATAGCAATGCAATTCCCTACAGAGTAGGTCACAAGGGCTCTCTGGTAGTTCTTGTTAGATGCCATCAAGTTGCATAAGACTCATAGCAATCCTATGAACAACAGATCTTAACTGTTAACGTTGACATTTTATGGACCTTGGTCAATGAGCAGACAAATGGTGCAGAAAACAAGACTGGAGCTGCTCCCATCATTGATGTGGTTCTATGGGGCTACTACAAAGTTTTGGGGAAAGGAAAGATCCGAAAGCAACCAGTCATAGTGAAGGCTGAATTCTTCAACAGAAGAGCTGAGGAGGAGACTCAGGGTGTTGAGGGGGGGCCAGTGTCCTGGTGGCTTGAAGCTGTATTAATTACACTGGAAGTTGGTTAATTATATGGTTTTTTCCCTTTTAAAAAAATGGGAGTTTGGCCCTTTTGACTTTCTGACTCCAGATCTTTGCATATTTCATGATAATATATGCTTTGTCTTACTGTGCTGTCCTTTGAAATCTTCTATTCAGCTCCTTAATTCCATGATTTCTTCCCTTTGATTTGGCTTCTCAGTGTTCTAGTGCAATAATCAGAGTCTCTTCTGACATCAATTTAGGTATTTTCTTTCTCCTCTTTGTAATGACATTTTACATTCTTCATGCATGAATTTTTTTTATATCCTCCCACTGCTCATCTGGTCTTCCTTCAATAGTGTTCTAGGCCTCAAATCTGTTCCCAAGATTCAGGTGGGATAGACTTACGGTCAAACTGTGGTTCTTGTGAATTTGATTTAATTTTTTTTT
>NW_006399766.1:18113401-18130595 GCF_000299155.1 Elephantulus edwardii | reverse complement strand
TAAATGCAAATTTTCTCACAAAAAAAAAAGGAAAGAAACTGCAATCCTGAAGGCATGCGTCTGCTCTGCAGAAGGATGGACAATCGCTGGAGGGCCAGGTATGAGTTTGTTTCAACGCGACGGTACACAATAACAACAAGAAGAAAGTGTGTAGGGTGTGTGTGTGTATGTGTGTGTGTGCTTGCGCCTACGTGCGCACCTTTGAGTGGGCAATGCAACATTCTATATATCTACATAGTATTTCAGTCAGCGCTAGTGTTGTAGTTGGTAGGGAGTTGCACGCAAAGGTGGCATCTCTTTTGTGGTTTGGTTCCACCAGCAACTGCAAGGGGAAAAGATGGACAATCTCCCCCCATGTGATTTACTACCTCCAAGAACTTGCTGAAAGGTCAGATACTCATTGGTTCTGACTCACTGGTGAGGAGAAAGAATCATAGTATTTAAAGTGAGATAACAACACTATGCAATAAGAGGAAAAGCTACTCATTTGTAAGTTAATTTTCTTACTTATAAACCAAATTGAAGACATTTTGTGACAGGAATGTTGAAACATCTAACATATTAGTTTTGAGAACCTGAAAATCAATTGCATCATAAGTGGGTATTTGTTCGTATTTAATAGCTAAAGTAAAGGTAATGATGAATCATTTCCCTTTAAGAATGAAGTTGTCAGCTATTTAATTTTGCTTGGATCCACAATCAACACCGTTGGTATCAGCAGTCAAGAAATCAAAAGACATACCACATTGGGAAAATCTGCTCTTGAGGGCCTCTTCAAAGTTCTAAGGAGGAGTGACATCAGTTTAAAGACTATGGTGCACCTGATCCAAGCTATGGTCTTTTCAGTTACTTTTTATACAACTGAGAGTTGGACAACTAATAAGGATGACAGGCAAAGAATTGATGCTTTTGAATTGTTGTGTTGGGGAAGAGTACTGAATATCTTATGGACTGCCAAAAGAACAAACAAGGATATCTTAGAGAACATGTAGCTAGGGTGTTTCTTTACAGGCAAGGATGGAAAAACTTCATCTTACATACTTTGGGCATGTTGTTAAGAGGGGTTATTCCCTGAAGATGGGTATCATGCTTACTTAGAAAGCTCAGTGATCGGAAGACTCTCAGTGAGATGAATTGACACAGTGACTATAGTAACGTGCTCAAACATATCAGAGATAATGAGGACGGCACAGGATAAGAGAAGTTTTGGATCCGTTGTTCATTGGATCTCTATAAATCATACTCGACTCAATGGCACCTAACAACAACAGTAAATGTAACAATATTTAAATATTTGAGTTTACTAGAGATCTTCGGTGGTAAGAATTTGTGCTGCTCACCCAAAGGCAGGTTTGAATTCACCAGCTAGCTGCTCCAAGGGAGAACGACGGGCAATATCCTCCAGTTGGAGAGTTTGACTCGATGGCATATAACAACGAGATGGTGTACTGTGTAGGGAGCTGCTCTGCTAACAAAGATGGCACCTCTCTGGCTATTCAAATTCACTAGCCACCCTATAGATGGACAGTCTCCCCTCGTGAAACTTACCGCTTCCAAAAACCTGCTGCAGGGTCAGCCATGAATTGGTTCCAACCCAACAATACTGAGTAAGTATGTAAAGGTAAATGTTTACCCTTTAACTAAATTCATGGTAGTAATTAAATAATTACATTTAAATACCAGTTTATCGGGGAGAGGGGGCAAGCCCCCCTTCTCCCCCCACCCCCCGCAAACAGCTGGCCACCAAGGGGGTCAGGAAGAGCGCTCCCTCCAAGAAGCTGCATGGTTACAGGCCTGGTATCGTGGAGCTCCGCGAAGTCCTCTATTACCACAGCGGATCCTGAGGCTGCTCTTCCAGAAGCTCGTGGGGGAGATTGCACAGGATTTCAAGAGGGACTTGAGATTCCAGAGCGCATCCATTTGCGCCCTGCAGGAGGCCAGGGAGCTCTACCTGGTGGGCTTGTTTGAGAACACCAATCTGTGTGCCATCCACGCCAAGAGAGTTACGGTCATGTCCAAAGACGTCCAGTTGGATCGCCGGATGGGGGTAGGGGGTAGGAGAGCTTAAGTGAACAGCAGTTTTTATGGTGTTTTGTAGTAAATTCTGTAAAATAAAAACAAAAAAGTAAAATGTTTGTTATAGAAATGAAAAAGAAACAAATACCAGTTTATGGACTTAATGGAGGTTGGTGTGTCAGTATCAATGAGACTGGCTTAGGACAGGGCAGCCTTCAGGGCTGCTATACAGAGTCACTATGAGTCACAGGCAACTCGGTGGCACCTAACAAAAACAACAACAACATAACAAAGTTGTAATTATTGACACAAGAGGATGCCCTTTCTCAGTGTCTCAGTAAGGAGAATGCGTATGTAGTCAGTTACTAAGCCTTAAGAAGTCTGCTAGCAGAGAGTAGAAAGAGTGTTGGAAGAGTGACATCAAAGCCCTTCCGATTATCTTTCTGAATGACTGCCTCGTTTCCCATGAGCTCAGACTAGGCCCAGCCATGAATGAAATTCCTTTTCTTTACTTCTAACTATAGCACTGGAACACACGTGTAAATGTGGCTTGACAGCATTCAGAGAGACTTAGCCATGAAAAGATTCAGCTGGATTTTGCCTTCTCGACCACCAGGGGCAGGGACCAGGCCAGCACCAGAGAAGGACCATCTGCATCTGGGTATTTCTTGTTACAGAAACCTTGTCACTTGCAATTCATGACTAGTGGGTAAGAATTTGCACTGCCAATCCAAAGACAAGTGGTTCCAATCCACCAGCTTCTCCGAGGGAGAAAGATGAGCAATCTCCTCTGCAATTTACAGCCTCTGAAAACCTGTTGGAAGATCAGTTATGAGTGGATTCCTACTCTACGGCAATCAGTGAGAAAGTGCATTAGTAAAGGAATGGACTGAAAAATGCACCAACAGGAGAGTTAAAAAGATGAATTATAACCAGACCGTCTGTGCATCACACTCTGTTCTTAACATGATTTTATCACACTTTTTAAGCCATAATTCGTAATGCATCAACAACCTATTTTTGCTACAGTTCTACTAGGCCTCACACAATCTAGCCTTCGGTGGGGGTGGGAATCACATTTACTTGAAAGCAATAGTTAGGAAAGAAAGAGTGTGGTACTTTAATAAGCTAAACAAGAAATGAAACACTAAGAATTCTTTTAGCTGGTTGCATAGGGAAATACATGCTTTAAGTTCCTGTCCAACACAATTTATCTTCTTCCCTGAGTGTTTCTTGAATGAAGGGAGGAAGGATGGGTATCTCCACTTGACATGTAACCAGGGCAGGAAACCAAGATCGGGTCACTTTACGTGAGACCTTGCTTTATAGACACTTATAATGAAACCAGGCTTCTCAGATCCAAAGTCCACATCTCCAAGGTATGTTTTGCTATAAAACCACCATAAGCCTGAGCTGCCAAGCAGAACTAGATCCAGCTTGTGTGTGTTTGGGTTTTTTTCCTTACGCAAACCCTTTTATTAAAAGTCTGGGCTGTCACAGATTCCCATCCGCTAAGTCTAGCAAGATTATGCTCAGATAGCTCAGCCCTGACCCTTCAGCTCCAAAGCCAGCAGCACCATGCATGATACACTGCACGCTGCCAACCGAGAGGCTGGCCCGGTGCAAAGTTGGTCTCCCAGGGCACAGGCCCAGCTAGTGTTTTGAGACCACAGTGTATGTGGAGCTTGCCTTTTCCACGCTATATGGTCGCCTTTGCCATTGTCCTGAAAGCCTTGCTTTCAAATGTTCCATGATGATGTGGAGGAAGCCTCTGGAAAAAAGAAAGGACACTGAGGAAGGAGTTAGAAGGAGCTATGGGGCTAGAAACCTGAGAATGAGAACCTGGTTCCCACTCCCAGCCTGACAGAAGATTTCTGCTCTATCTTTGAGACCTAGAAGAAACCCAGAGATAAGCCCCTCTAGCTTCTAGAAGTATCATCCTCCTGAGGACAAGTAAATCCCTGCCTTTTCGCCGCTGGTGGGAGGAGCCACTGTAATAATCGGCTCGTGGTATCTTATTGGTCGACACTTGGCGCTTCGCACTGCCATTGGCTGAAGAGGGGCTGACGCCAACCTCCTGTTCCATGTTTCCGCCTCAAGGATCTGCTGTCATCGGTCATCGCCATAGTTCTTGAGAGAGTTTCGAGAGAACAGCTGAGGCAGAGGCGTGGTTCCTGCGTGGCTGTGAGGCAAAGACTGAAACTGAGAAGAGATTGGTGGCTCATCTAGAGTGGTGCCCAGCCAGGCACCTGACCCCAACGAGACCATCCTCTCTAAGGTAAGGGCACTGAACTTGTGGAGAGGAGGAGACAGAGTTGATCCAGCCATGTTCTCAAAAGGTAGCTTTCCTAACAACTGTGTACCCTAGCGGTGCATAGCTCTGGGGTACCTCACCTGGTGTGGGGGGCGTGAGTGTATGCTGTCAGGTAGAGCAGCGCCATCTTGTGTGGAAGAGGCAACCCATAGTTACAGAGACCATAAGTGTGATCCTGACTAGAGTAGAACGGTCCTATTCAGAGTAGCAGAAATGTTGGCAGAAAGCCCAGGGGGCAGATGCTGTGGCCCCGGGGAACGGATCCTTCAAACATGTCCAGGAATAATGGATTGTGGTGGTGGTGGTGGTTAAGTGCCATCGAGTTGTAGTCCTGGACACCTCCTGTATAACTTTCGTCCTTTTTCCAGGTTCATAGGGTTTCCAGAGGCAAGCTATTACGGAAGTGGATGCTACCCCTGCTTCCAAGCTTGTTTTAGCTGGGGAGCTCCACCAAACACTGTCCACCATGGGGAAACATTCTCACATTTTACACATCAGTGTCACAGTGTTCAGCTTCACAGCAACCACCTCTGTACGGCAAGTGGACACATCAGGGCTATACCACCTAGAATGTTTGAACAAAAACAATTAAAAACAGGCCCAGAAGCCTGCGGCCAGCCCTCAAGCCCTACAGGATTTTAAGCTACAGCATGGAGCAGGCTCCACCCTTACTTACCCTTAGTCTAAGGTTCAGGGCCACCTACCCACTTTTGAAGGGCAAAAAGAACAGTAACACACATAAAAAAGGACCCCAGAAACTTCCCTTGTCTGACTGCTACTGAGACGAGACACCAATTCTGCCAGTTAGTCGACTTCCATTGTGGTGGTTAGAGGACTAAATTCATTTTATTGCAGGGTGATCTTTTTGCAAGTGGGTGAAGGATATACAGTGTTTAACTGTGGTGAGTTTGCAAAGCCTCATGGGCAATGGCCAGTGATGGTTAAGACTCAACGGTTTACTGGGTGGCTTGTTGCTTCTCTAAATAGTGCAGTTGTCTAATGCATGTTGGGTGTATATGCCTCTTGAACATGAATCCTTACCTTGTGTGTGTGTGTGTGTGTGTGTGTGTGTGTGTGTGTACTGCAGTGAGTTGAAGATTTTTGGGGATTGGGGTTATTCAGTAGTTTGTTGTTTTAGATTTTGGGTTTTTTAAGTCCAATGAATAAAAGGAACCCCAGTAGTACAGTGGTTTAACGTCAGTGGTTAGCCAGTGGTTCTCATCTTTGAGATCTGTTTCCATCAGCTGCACAGAGGTACTGCCTTTGGTTTAAAAGCATAGCTCCCTGCTGACTATACCACGTGAGCTCTCTTAAAAATGAAACTCCCAAAACTGAAACAACCCACTGCCATCCAGTGTAATCTGACTCATAGTGACTCTATGGGGACTGACTGTAGGGTAGGGCATTGCACTGACAACTCCAGGACTCACGGTTCAATTCCACCAGCTGCTCTTCACGAGAAAGATGGGCAAATCATCTCTCATGCAATTTACTGCCTGCGAAAACCCTCTGGACGGTCCACTATGAGGCGGTAGCGACTTGAAGGCACTGAGGTATTTTCTAGAAATCTTTCTGTAAACAGACTGCCTTATCCTTCTCTCACACTTTGGACAGTAACTGCCATTTCAATTCGCATTCCTACCTACCAGGCACCTTACCCTAAAGAGGATTTAAAAGTGCAGCCAATAAATAAACTTTTCTTTCTTTTTCCTGGTCTTTTACAAATGTTGTTTTCTGGATGCTTTTTTTTTACACTCTCCTATTAAGTCTCCCCTCAGGGAACAACAACAAAGATGCTTCTGTTTTCTGTTTAGGTTAATAGCGAGCTTATAGATTTAATTTAGGGAGAGTTGCTATGTTAACAAATAGCTGGCTGAACAAAGCATGTCTGACCTTTTATATGCTTATAAATTGTAAATTTGTTTTGTTTTCTTCAAGTAGGTCCCGCACAATTCTTCCTAACCAGTTGTGGGATTTGTTGTTGTTGATGTACTTTAAAGCTAGGCTTAAATCCTCAGGTCTCGTTTTTAGTGTTTTGTCTGGGGGAATATTTATAAAGCCTGATGTTGCTGTTGATAGTGTTCATAGTACTAGTAACAGCACTGTCAGCTGCCATTATCTGATTCAAGGTGACTCAGTGAATTCAGAGTAGAACAGCTCCAAAGTCAAGCCATGTGTCTTCAGGTCATGGATGCTTAAAGACTCTGTAAATGAAGATGCGTGATAGCATTTGATCTGTAGCCTGTGTGAGGCAGTTTACATGGATGTGTCATTCAACAGCCCTATTAGGCAGACGTTTTTATTATCCTGGTATTACAGATGAGAAAAGCGTCAGAGAGGTAAAGAAATGTGCCTGGATGACACAGATGACTTCAGACTCAGATATTCTTAACCTCAGAATGTACTTTACCTGTGATACTATACAGAGAAAAAGGTGGAGTGAGATTAATTAGTGTAACATTTTGTTCACCCATTTTGTGGATGACAACAAGCTGAAGACTCTGGAGGGAGTTGTGATGAAGTTCTATGATGACTGTGGGTTGATTAACAACTTGATCCACTTCTCCAGTGATCTTGTGACTGACAAGGTACCTCTGAAAATTGGACAAACTGTCACCACAGTTGTGAAAAAGAGGAGATATCTCGTGGACTGAAAGCAATCAGAGTAAGATTTGCATGAATTTGGACACAGACCCTATACTTGGTGTAACTTGAACTTTCCTTTTCTTGTATTTATTAACTTATTTGGTATATTCAATATGATGGATGAAGAATAGAATTTGAAGTCTTACTTGCCTAATTGTGTGGATGCTTTTATTCTTATATCTGTCAATAAAAGTATTAGTCACATACACATTTTCCTTATTTTTAAAATATATATTTGACAATGTTTTATCATGGTTAACTTTTTCACGTGGGAAACTAACTTTTCTGTAATATGCATTTATGCAAGTGTGACTGCTGGATCAAAAGACATTTATTTAAGCATTTTTTGCCAAAAATAGCTCTACTGAGGCATATAATTAACATATATCTTAAAATGGTCTCATCTTAAAAGCACAATTTGAAAGCCTTTTCGGTAAATTTGTAAGAACATATTTGCCGTGTTAATACAAACACAAACCAAGCCTAGTGAAAGAAAGGCAGTGCATGGTAAGGGGTTGGTTAGACGTTGTAGTTAATTGATTACATGAATCAGTGGGAATTAATGTTATAAAAGAGAATGTCTATGAATGATTATATGAAAAATCAATGTGATTTGTAAACCTCCACTCAGATAAATAGAAATTTGTATTTTTAATTTTTATTTTTTTTTAGAAACAGATCTGTTGCAGTTGATTCTGAGTTGGGGCAGCTTTCCCTCACATTTCCAAGGCCATAAAATCTTCATGGGAGGAGGCTGCCCATGTTTCTCTGGAGACATGACTGGTGTACTTGAACCACCAACTTTTCAATCAGGACTCATTCTTCAGCTCCATTGCATTTGCAGTCTTTTTTTTTTTTTTAATTCATTCTAAACAGTGTGTGAGAATACCTGTTTGCCAGTATTGACAAAACTAAAATTAATTGCCATCAAGTTGAAACTGACACATAACTAACCCTCTAGAAAGCTTCCAAGGCTGTCAATTTCGTGGGAGGAAATTGCCCATCTTTTGAACCCCCAGAGTTCAGTAAGGACAAGGCCAATCAGAGAAGTGAAAATCAAGCTTCTCATTTTGCATCTTTTTTGATGTTAGTGAGAGCAAACTCACTTTTATTAGATCTACTTGTGTGCTCTCTGTGGGAGAAAGATGGGCAATCTCCTCTTGTCAATTAAGTGCTTCTGAAAACCCACTAGAAGGATCAGCTGCAGGTTGGTTCTTACTCAACAGTACACAACAACAAAGACTTGGATACTTATATGATTAATTTGAATTTCTGTGTATTCTATCTGGCAAGGTCAATGTGTATTTTCACCATTTTTGCTAAAGAATATTATGTTTCTAATGTATAGGTTCTTGGTTTTACAAAACCCTATCATGTGATTTCTGGTGTTATTTCTGTCTCCAAGGCCATGTTTTTCAACTGCTAGTTCTTTGTCTCCAGCTTTTGCTTTCCAATCACCAAATCATTAGTTAGTATTAATGGGTCTTGTTGCGTACCATTGAGTCCATAAGGACCCTTCAACAGGTTTCCAGAGGCTGTTAATCCCATGGGAGGAGATTGCCCATCCTCCCATGGAGCAGCTGATGGATTCAAACCTCATATTGCAGTGCAGAGCTCCCGAATGGCTCAGTGGTGAAGAGTTTTGTTTTCTTGATGTTGAGATGCAATCCATATTGAAGGCTATAGTCTTCAATCTTCTGCAGCAAGTGCTTCAAGTCCTCCTCATTTTCATCAACAAGGTTGTGTCATTTGCATAACACAGGTTGTTGTCGTTGTCGTTGTCTTTGGCATTAGTGGTCTTTTGAATAACAGTGCTGTTAACTGGTTTTCTTTATATGTGTATTGATAGGATTAATTGTCCTAACACTGACAGCATCAAACTTCAGGATAAATCTTGAAATATTCTTTTTTTTTTTCAGCGCCCTTGAAATTTTTCGAAATATTCTTTTGAATGATGAATGCGACACATCGTTCCTCTTCTATCAGTAGATTATATGATTGTCTGATTCAGAATGGTCAATAGCAGTGTATTTACCTCACTAATGCCTAGTTTATAGATCTTTATATGCTCCTATTAGTTTTTTTTATATCTGGGTCAATTTCTGAATAACGTAGTCAGGTATGTTAATTTTGGATTATTTTCTGTCCTTATTGACTCTAAAGAACTCCCTTTAGTATTTCTTATAGGTTGGTCTACTTTTCACAAATTCCTATAGTTTCTGTTTATCTGGAAATGTCCCAATTTCACTATCATATTTGAGGTAAAGAATTTTTGGTTGGAATTTTTTGTTGTTGATTATGTATGTTATCACATTGCTTTCTTGTTTGCATGGTTTTCTGCTGAGAAATCAAACCTTAGTCGTAATGTTTTTCCTTTGTAGGTGACTCTTTGTTTTTCTAAAGTTACATTCAGTATTCTTTCCTTGTCTTTAATTTTGGGAGTGATATGTCTTGATATTTTTCTTTTGGGATATCTCCTGTTTTGGGTTTGCTCAGCTTCTGGAATGAATGTTTTCTAATTTTTCATACTATCTGGGAAGTTGGTTTTTAAAATAGTATTTTTTTATTGTCCAACATTTTCTTCCTGTCTCCCCTCTCCTGACCCATCCTGTAATACACCTCTTGTTTAAGATTGTTGTGATACATACAAAGAGTAATCATATATTGCATTCAGACAGTTCTTCCCCTCATCTGATCTAATGCTATGTTCATTTTCCATCCACTCTTTCTCCATTCTCTCCCCAACCTCCTCCCATGTCTGTCCTATTTTATAACTACTGTGTTACCCAGCTTTTCCTTTTGTGACTGAGATAATTTCACTTATCACCATGTCCGCCACGCTCCCCCATGTTGTGTAATGTTTTACGAGTTCATTGTTTTTCAGTGCTGCATAGTATTCCATTGTGTGCATATACCATCGTTTTTCTATACATTCATTTGTTGATGGGCACTTGGGTTTCTTCCATCTCCTTGCTATTGTAAATAACGCGGAAATAAACATGAGTGTGCATACACCTGTTTGAGTTGTGGTTCTTGTTTCTGGGAAATATTATTTTAGCAAATATTCAACCATTTCCTCTGTGCTCTTTTAGTCTCTTCCTATTCTGGAATTCCAGTCACACATAAGTTATTGATGTTATCCCTCATAATTCTTATATATTCTTTATTTTCCTTCCTTCTTTTTTTCTGATTATTCCTGTAACTGATTACTCTTGAAGGATTTGTCCTCCATCTCACTAAACCTATCTTCCATTTCCTTATTTTTGCTCTGTAGGCCTTCCAATGTATTACTACTTTCTAGAATTTTAGTCTTAATGTTCTGACTTTCAATTTGCTGTTTCTGGGTTGCTTCTAATTTTCCATTTACTTTATCTGTTTCATTTTGTAGTGCTTTTTTGATTTCTTTTTTTTCTCTCACCCATTTTCTCAATCTATTAAAGGAATTGAATCATTATTTTGACTTATCAGGAAGTTCCAGTAACATTTCTTTCTCTGAAAGGTTTTCTGGTTCCATTTTTTAAGTCCTATTTTGCTCCATCTTGTCCTATTTTTTTTACTGGTTTAAAATTATCTGCTGGTATAGGCTTATATTTATATTACTTTGTTTTGATATATCTTTTTGAACCTTGTAAGTGTGTTGCATTGGTTTCTAATTTGGTAATTCTTAGTGTTTCTCCTCTTGTCTTCTGGTGGGTGTGGTAGAGAATGGTGGGGTGTGTGTGCACAGGCAGATTTCTGTTTACTGTTTGTGTAGAGCAGATGAGTGCAGACTGGGTAGTGTTGGTTGTAGTCTTTTGTTTTGCCATTTAACTCTTCTAGTGGACACCTGCATATCTTAAATAATATGCCTATACTTTTTCTTAGAAGAAGACCCTCAATCAGGTGGATTGACACAGTACAGCAGTGGGCTTGAGTGTACCAGAGATTGTGAGGTTTTCACAGGATAGGTCAACGTTTAGACCTCTTTATAATCTCTAGGAGTTGTACTCCACTCTACGGCACCTAACAACAGCTTATTCTTAAGTTAGCAATATTAGGCAATATTAGTGTTTATAAACTTTACTTCATGAACATGTATTATTTACCTAATGAAATAAAACAAAATATAAAATAATAATTACTGTACTTTCAATAAACAGAATTCTGGATGTCTCATTATAGATAAATTAAAATCCTAATTTGACTTGTAAAAGCCTTCTCGAATTTGGCAAGAGTCCTGGCAATATTGGGTTAAGTAAGTGTTGGGGTGTTAACTGACAGGTCAGAAATTCTAATTTACCAGCTGTTCCATAGGAGATGGTCAGTGACTTTCCCATAAAGATTTAGTCTTGAAAATTCACTCAAAGGTTGCCATTAATTAGAATCAATCTAAGGCAGTAGGCTTGGTTTGTTTTCCTCTGTTTGAGTTTGTTTTTCCAACTTAATCTCATGCTTCTGCCCCTCGAAGGTCCCCAATCTTTATTCTTCTTTCCTATTTCTACAACTCATGTTTTTTCTCTTACCTGGCTGCCTGTCCCTGCCCCCTCTCTCCCATCCCATTTGCTAGGTAAAATCTTTCTCTTTCGCAGCTCAAGTCAAATCATACTGACCCCAAAACACTCCCTTATCCTTCCTTGTCTGAAATTCTCTTCTTTCCAGGAACTGTCAGCCAATTTTTGTTTTTTTTTTTGTAATTTATCACAAATTATTTTTTACTAATTCTTTTTATTTGTTACCCCCAGTTATTTTTAATTCCTGGAGAACAGAGAATCTATTTTTTTTTATCTTTGAATTTAATACTATCAGTCATTAAACCTGATGGGTTCACAATTAAATTTTAAAAATGTTTTGGATGCATTTTAATGATAAACGAAGCTCAGGCATTAATTTTATGATCATCTCTTGTAATTTTAGATATATTCACTATTTTTATTTTAAATATTTCATTATTGTTAAGTATAGTTGCTTAAGATGTTTCTTGAACAGAAAGTATTTAAGCATGTGATTGCATTCCCACTTTTGTTATGGTTGACATAATTGTTTCTTATCTTACAGATGGATGCTTTAGCTGATAATTCTGCATCATTCAAACTAAGTAGCAAAATTTTAAATGGTTTTATTACCTCTGTAAGAACTGATGGTGGCTACATTAATAGGAGAAAGTACCTCTCTCTAAGCATTGTTTGTCAAGGTATGATTTTATGTATTTGTTGTTTAAAGGGGCCAGATTAGTGCATGTTTCTTTTTGGTTTTTAGAGGATTTTAGTACTATAATGATTACTACACTATACTTGGCTTCACTCTGTAGCTATTTCATGTTTTAGGTGGGCCTTTAGAGTTGAAAATAATGTATGAGTATAATACTTCTAAAACTCATGCCGTAGGAACAAGTATAATATTTTCTAAAAAAACTCATACGATATCACTGTGTGTTTATTTTTTTGAATAACTGGTATTTTCATTCATACAAGTATTGAATTTCTAATGTAACTGAAAACTGCTGCCTCTGGAGGATCCAAACTACCAGAGAGGGGCAACCTTTAGGATAGCAACACAATTCCCGACAAACTAGGCCACCAGAGCTCCCTAGTAAACCAAGAAATATCACATAAAACAAAGAAACTGAGAGAGGACATGAGAAAACAGGCACTAGGCTTTCTTCTGTCTTGTTGTATGTTATCAAGTTGGAACTGACCCACAGCTGACCCTCCAGTGTATTTTCAGAGGCATTTAATGGCATGGGAGGAGATTGCCTATCCTTTTCCTGCAGAGCAGTTTGTGGATTTGAACTGCATGCCTTTGGGATTACAGTGCAGCTTCTTAATGCTAGGCCACCAGAGCTCCCTTCCTGAAGTGTAAGCTGGGTTTAGAAGAGGCTGTGGCACTAGGGATACTATAGCTGATGTCAGATGGATCTTGGCTGAAAGCAGAGAGTACTAGAAGAACATCTATCCATGTTTCATTGACCATGCAAAGGCATTTGACTGTGTAGATCACAACAAACTGTGGCTGGCTCTGAAAAGAATGAGAATACCAGAACATTTGATTGTGCTTATGCAAAACCTATACTTGGACCAGGAGGCAGTAGTCAGAACAGCAAGAAAACATTGCATGGTTTAAAATTGGGAAGGGTGTGCATAGAAAATGTGTCTGTTCTCCATATCTTTTCAATCTATATGTGGAACAGATTATCTAAGAGGCTGGTCTCTATTAGGAGAAGTATGTCATCAGAATTAGAGGTAGACTCATCAGCAATCTGCATTATGCAGTTGACACAACCCTGCTTACTGAAACTGAGGAGGACCAGAAGCATGTGCTGCAGAGAGCCAAGGAATGCAGCCTTCAGTATGGATTGAAGCTCACCATCAAGAAAACAAAGATTCTCACCACTGGGCCTATTAGCAGCATCATGATAGATGGTAAAGAGACTGAGATTGTCAACAGCTTCAGTTTGCTTGGCTCTACAATCAACACTCTTGGTACCAGCAGCCAGGAAATTAAAAGACAAATTTAATTGGAAAAGTCAGCTGTCAGAGACCTCTCTAAAGTACTGAGGAACAATGATGTTAGTGTGGAGACCAAGGTGTGCCTGACTCATAGCAACCCTATGAACAAAAGGCCTGAAGCCTTTCCATAACTATCATCATTTATCAAAGTTCATAGAGTTTCCAGAGGCATGTTGTTTAGGAAGGGGATGCTACTACTGCTTCCAACACAACATATCTACTTGTTAATTTTTACTCCACCTCCCTCCCTTCCCATCCATCCAAGGGAAGGATCCTATCCCTCCAAGATTGATCCTATCTGCGTGTAAACTTTTCCTTAACTTTTTAAAAAATACTGGTTTACTTACAAAGTTAGTATACATTGTTATTCACACTGGAATTTTAAAAAACTTTTATTATTATTAATTTTAATGAACATTTACAGAGACTTTGGATTTCCATTTATTCATTATTGCATTTTTCTCCCTGCCTACCTGTCCTCCCCAATTTGCTCTTCTCTTTGAAAAGTAAAAGAAAAATTCCTTCGTTGTTATGCAATCCCTCCCCCCAAGTCCACTCCACTATGCAGCCTTCACGCTGTACTTCTGTAATGACAAGAATACCCATTCATATATCCCTTTTAAATAGTTTTCTTCCTCATTTGTTTCAATGCAGTATACATAGTTTATCCCATCTTTCTCAGTCTCCCCCCAACCCCAATGTCAGTCCCTTTTTTACAACAGTGCCACTATGCAGTATTTGTCCTTTTGTGACTGAGCTATTTCACTCAGCATAATGTCCTCCAGGGTCAACCATTTTGTATAATATTTCATGAGTTCTTTGTTTTTCAATGCAGCATAGTATTCCATTATGTGTATACCACAGCTTCTCTATCCATTCGTTTGTTGATGGACACTTGGGTTGTTTCCAACTCTTTGCTATTGTGAGCAAAGCTGCGATAAACATGGGTGTGCATATATCTGCTTGGATGGCAGTTCTGGTTTCTTTAGGGTATATTCCCAGTAGTGGAATTGCTGGGTCAAATGGTATTTCTATTTGCAACTTTTTGAGAAAGCACCATATTGCCTTCCATAGTGGTTGCATCATTTTACACTCCCACCAACAGTGAATAAGGGTTTCAGTTTCTCCACAACCTCGCCAGCATTTGTTGCTTGCTGTTCTGTTAAATTTTGCTATTCTTACTGGGGTGAGATGATATCTCATAATTATTTTGATTTGCATCTCTCTTAGAGCTAGGGATTTTGAACATTTCTTCATGTGCTTGTTGGCCATCTGAATGTGTTCTTTGGTGAAGTGTCTGTTCATATCCTGTGCCAATTTTGTGATTGGGTTGTTTACTTTATCTTGTTGTGGTGTGGTACCACACTGGATCTTTTCCCATTTCCTTTACCCACCTCTCCCTCTACCCATCAAATTGTGTGACCCTGTGATTACCACCACCACATCCTCACCCCTCTGCATCCCCCCTCTCTCCTTTAGGTCCTCATACATGTTTTACTAGTTACCTCTTTCTACAACAATGGTCTAATACAGTATTTGTCCTTATGGGACTGAGTTAGTTCACTTGGCAAAATGCCCACCAGTCCCTCCCAAGTTATGTAGTAATTTACAAAATCATTGCTCCTCTGTGCTGCATAGTATTCCATCATGTGAATGTACCATAATTTCTCAATCTGTTCAATTGTGACTGGACATTTGGGCTGTTTCCGTGTTCCTGTGATGGTGAATAATGCTGCTATGAACATTGGTGTACAAGTCTTCATTTGTGCCTCAGTTCTCGTTCTCTCTGGGTATATTCCAAGCAATAGAATAGCTGGGTCGTATGGAATTTCTGAAGTCTTTGATAGAAGATCTGCCCATTGAAATACATCATTTGAATTTTGGCAGCTGCTTCTATGGATGTTGGTTGTGGATCCAAGTAGAAAGAAATCTTTAACAACTTCAGTCTTTTTTCCATTATCATGATGTAGTTTGTTCCAATTTATTTTATTTGCAACCATGATGCCATACTCTTCTTCATATAGTTGTTTCTTGAGTTGTTTGCTCAGTGTACAGATTGCATAAGTGTGGTGAAAGTCTATAACCCTGACATACATCTTTCTTGATTTTCAACCACAGTCTTTGTGCTTCCATTTCATTTCTGACAACTTCCAATTTTCCTATATTCCTACTCTAGACATTCTGCTTTATTTGAGTGCCTTGAACAAAATGCCTTGGGATCCATTTCAATTGTTTTTCTTTTATAATTTCCAACCCATCTACCAATAAATGTTTAGAACTATATGCAAAATATATCCCAAACTGCTAAATTTTACTGCTTTCTCCATTTCTGCTGTTGCCACTTTGTTTTAGGTGGTAAGATCCAAAGCAACATTGAGGTGGAAGAGAAGAAATGGAGCTTATTTTGTTGGACTTTTTTTTTTAGGCCTCTGGGTTTTTATTTATTTATTTTTTAAGTCCTCCTACCAGATTTTAAAAAGAGGCTATATTAAATGACAATGCATTTTTTTTTGTTGGACTTTTTAACTGAGAAAGGAAGGATGGTGAATACCCAGGAGATGGGAAGTACTTTAAGACAAGAAGAATTTAAGCATGTTTCTAGAATGTGCCTGGAGCTGGTGAGAAGAAGGATGTTAGGAGATGGGAGGTTCACTGCTGTGATTATCACTGTCAATATAAGTTTAGATAGAGATGCAGGAATTGAAGGGAACTCTTTCATTGGAGGCTTCTATCCTCTTGATGCTGTTGAAAGCTAGGTCTCTTGTTTGTTAGTTAATGGAGTGGAGTGGTGTAACCTAATCAGATTATCTTTGCATAGAGGTATAATGAATATACCGTAAGTAAGTGTAAACGTTCTATTTTTGTATATCCAAAGGACAAACATGTTGCCAGCAAGTTGATGGTGACCCATGATGATCATTTCTGTTACAGAATCAACCTGTGCTCCACAGGATTTTTTCTTTTTTTTTATAAACTATAATCTGTAAAGATTGCTAGGCCTTTCTTGTGTGGCTGATCTCCTCCTTCTATAGTAAAAATTTATTACCATTGAGTCAGAACTGACTCATAGGTGATTGTCTGGGGCGTTTTCAGAGGCTGTAAATTGCTCAGAGGGAGATTGCCATCTTTGTCCCATGGAGCCGCTGGTGGATTGGAACAGCCTTTCCTTGGGTTGACAGCACAACTACTTGCCTTACTATCTTATAACAGTAATATGTACAGAATGAAGAAAAATAGTACAGGCAAAAATCTTCTCATTTTATCAAGAAAAAAAATCCCCTCAGAATTTATTCAGATGCAGTCACACTCACCTTTCAAGTGAAATACAGTGTACAAATAGAAAATTTGTACCAGTAAGTGACTGGTTTTGACTCATTCCCAGTTTCCTTTGCACCTCTTTTTGGGAAATGTCCAGTTTGCTGAAAGAAATCTTCAAGTCAGAAACTCTTTTGAAATGTCACAGCATGTCATATCTTTTTCTGCTCATTTTATAAGATTTGTACATTTCTGTTCCTTTAGATGACTTAATGAACGTTTTTTTAAATCTCTAAAACAATAAAACATGTAATTATGCAGCTTTATCTAAGGGTGCTTGGTTTTGTTTGTAGTTTATTTTTTATCTCTTAAACCCAAATCTTCTATCAGTTTTTCACATGCCCCTTACATTTTGTGGGCTTAGAAGGGGAGTGGAAATCTAAGGAAATGGCTAGTGTTTATATAAGGAATGCTTTTT
>NW_006399766.1:18083192-18113301 GCF_000299155.1 Elephantulus edwardii | reverse complement strand
TAAAAAATAAAAATTAAAAAAATAATAATACCTCCCTTTTGGATACACTGTGCAGGTTACATAGGTTAGTGCTTGAAAGTCACTTATGAAAATCAATATATAAGTCAAGGTTGTTATTATTATTAGAATTATTACTATTCTCAAAAGGTAATATTACATAACTTGCTATATTATGTGATTAGTCATAATATATGTGCTCCCTTGCTCTCTTCAGAAAAAAAAGAGTCTCTAACCCAAGTCAAAGCACAGAAGAAGTTTTGACTCTCCCCAAAGTTAGTTACAGATGTGAAATGAGGAATGTGAGGCTTTCTAATTGGATTGGCAACTGATGTGGCTTGATAATGCTGTAAAATTCTTCTTCCTAATCTTCAGCCTTCCCTGAAACTACATTCTTAGCATTGTAACTCTGTAGTTTCATCCACTACAGAGGAATATCTTTCACAATCTACTGTTCTGGAGCTTGTCCACATACACCTTGATGAAAAGTATGCTACAGATAGGCTGTGAGCAGAAACTAAATATGCTTGTTCTCCTGAACGCTTGCTTGCCTTTTACTATTAGCAGACCATTTGGTAGACACTGAGCTACGGAGGAAAAGAGAAATGAAAAGCAGAAAATCCAAGTCACAACTTGGGGTAAAACACAGCCAGGCTCAACCTACTGGATCAGCTAACTCTCAGCCAACTCACAGATACAAAAAGGCAAAATAAATGTGTAATGTAAACAGAAAAAAAACAACACAAAAACCTTATTACTTTGTGTAGAGACTCTTCTAACATCTGTGAGGATACTGGCAAACCAGTTAGATCCCTGTTATTGGAAAACAAAGACATTTCAAGCATGATACATGTTGACATCTTCAACAAAAGAGAAAATCAAACTATCAACATGCACACTGAGTAAGTTGCCCCTGAAGTTTTCAGTAGAATTACAGTTAAGGTTTTTAAACCATAATAAGAGAGCTTCTTCACATATAAGCATACTTTTCCCATTTATTTTTCCCCTTTATTTGTTGAAATTTTCTCATTTTTTTTAAATTCCAAATTTGGCTTCTCCTCTATTTGCATGAAAGTATTTGAGATGACCATTCATCAGGTAGAGGCCTATGCTTTAAGGCAAGTGAATACTTTAGAGGGAGCTTTGGTGACATAGGCCATAAAGATTTACACCTGTAAACCCACTGTAGAAATGTGGTTTGTTTCCTTACACTGAGAAACTCTTTATCATCGTTGTGTGGGAGTGAGCGGATGGTAATTGCACAGCACTGGGCCACATGAAGCCAAGCTATCCTTGGTCTTCATACTTACTCTGTACTATTTCTGGCCTGTTCATGTGGTCTACCTGCGGAGCACTATGGTGCACTTAGGCTGCATGGTCTGACCATATGTGTGGTGTTATACACACGTGTGCTTTTCCATCTACAGGCTTGTGGCTGCAAATGAGTCATTTTTCCTGCTGGTGCCGGGCTGCAGAGCCCCCTAACCTGGCGCCATCATGTTGGCTGTGTTTGAAACTTCTGTCAGCTATGCCAACTGTAAGGTTTTAAATGAGAAGAAACTTCAAGAGGTTGATAGTTTATGGAAAGAATTTGAAACACCAGAGAAAGCAAACAAAATAGTAAAGCTAAAACATTTTGAGAAATTTAAAGATATAGCAGAAGCATTAGCAGAACTGAATTTAAGTGATCACTTGTTATGCATCAGAGAGTTGGACAATGACCAAGGAGGATAGAAGGAGAATTGATGCCTTTGAGCTGTGATGCTGGAGAAGAGTATTGAGAATACCATGGACTGCCAGGAAAACAAACAGATTTGTCCTGGAAAGGGTTAAACCGGGTGGCTCCTTGGAGGCAAGGATTCTGAGGCTCCGTCTAACATACTTTGGACATCTTGTGAGGAGACAGGTCCTTGGAGAAGGACATCATGCTTGGGAGGGTGGAGGGACAGCGCAGGAGAGGAAGGCCCTCTATGAGGTGGATTGATTCAGTGACTGGGATAATTGGGATGGGAGTGTCAGAGACAGTGCGATTGGCACAGGACAGAGCGGAGTTTAGGGCTGTTGTACATAGGGTCGCTATGAGTCGCAAGCGACTCGACGCACATAACAACAACAACAACAACTCAAATTTGTCACTACCACTGAGACAACACAGACTTAGCTTTTTCATACTCTACTATTTCTAAAGATGGTGGTTTAGTCATAAGGACTTGTACTGCCAACCCAAAGGCAGGCAGTTTGAATCTACCAACAGCTCTATGGGAGAAAGATGGACTATCCACTCCTGTGCAACTTACAGCCTCTGAAAACCAGAGGGAGAGTCAGCTGTGAGTTGGCTCCACCGATGACACATAACAACAACTCATTTCCTGATTTAATCAGGGGAAACTTAAATAGCTTGCCTTTGACCCACACCAGGAACTGCTTCTGGTCTTGATGGTTTCTTCACAGTTTCTACTTTGCAGAGTTTCTACTTTGGGAAAAGGCTCTAAGGATTTGTTCTAAGTTGCCATTGTTTCTTTTCCCTCAGAAACTTGGAAGATTTCTTTTCCCCTGTACCTTTGCCCCGTTCCTACTTCTTATTGGCATTTTTTAATACGTTTCTACCATCTGATGTTCCAAATGACAAGAGTTTTATATCTGAGTATATGCATGGATATTTATTTCCACTGTTGAAAACCCTTTGGTCTAATACTGGACTTAAACTTTATTTGGTTAGATGAATGTACCTCGAAGGAAGAAAATAAAGAAAAGGAAAACTCTATCCCAGAACCAGATGACAAAGGCTGATTTTAGTGGACCCGGAGTTGGATAGATCTTCAGTCTCGTTGCTTGTGAGCCCAGGTATGTATCTTCTGGGGTTTGAGAGATGCCAAGATAGTTTAAGAAGTGCATATTCAATGTGAACAAAATATTGAATCATATCTGAGACCAAGTAATGGTGAGAATAAATACCTTTTTTCTTTTACCAGAAGCTCCCTTTTTTGTACCATCTGAAAAAAAGTTACAATGATAAGTATGATAATTTTATTTTCTTGAAATTTAGAAACAGAGATGTGTTCAAGATTACTCTGTAATTCCATTAATTTACCCGCACATGTGTTTATGGGTAAAAAAACCCCAACATGGCGAGCTCTGGTGGCCTAGTGGCAAGAAGCTGCACTGTAATCCCAGAGGTGCGCAGTTCAAATCCACCAGATGCTCTGCTGGAGAAGGAGGAACAATCTCCTCCAGTACCAGTCAGATCCAATTTGATGGTGCACACACACAAATAATAAAAAATAAAAAAATTTTTTTAAAAACCACCAAACTAGGTAAGGTGCAAGCTTTTGAAATGATTTCTTTTTTCCTTAATTTAAGAATATGAAAAATGTTTAGACAGTCAATTCTCAAATTTTAAAATTGCACTCTTTAGTCTTTTCCCAGTTTCAATCTATTTATATATATGTATGTTTTTAAACAGTTGGTGTGTGTGTGTGTGTGTGTATATATATATATATATATGTACATTTTACATATATAAAGATTTTCTTAATAAGCTCTTCTGGCTTAATGGTAAGGAGTTTCGCTGCCAATCCAAAGACAGGAGGTTCAAATTCACCAGCTTTTTTATGGGAGAAAGATGAGCTGTCTTCTCTCATGTGATTTATAGTCTCTGATAACCCTTGGCAAATCAAGTATGAGACAGTTCCAACTCCTTGGCACATAACTAACAATAACAATATAGATAAAGATATGGATATGGAGATATATATATATATATAATTATAAAGAGGTATATGTTCATTGATGACTCACTCTTTTCTGAGACCTTTTTACCATCCCCTCAACCCGCTAGCCATTTAACCATCCAGCCATCCCACCATTTAACCAAGAGATTGATATGCCGTTAGGTGTAATTGACTTAACTACAACTTAGAATAACCCTAGGAACAGCAGATCTGTACCTTGCCTATCCTGTGCCATTCTCATCATCTCTACTGTATTTGAACTCAATGTTGTACGTTCATCTTATTGGGGCTCTTCTTCTCTTTCACCAACCCTCCACTTTTCCAAGCATGATGTCCTTTTCCAAGGACTGGGCTTTCCTAACAACATGCTCAGTATGTGAAGTGAAATTTCACCATCCTTAACTCGAACGAGCACCCTGGTTACACTTCCTCCAAGACATATTTGTTCTAATAAGCAGTTCTTTAAGGTGCAGTGTGATAGGGGCTGTGATGAGGGAAGTATCTGTTGTTGTTGTTGTTGTTGTTGTTGTTGTGTGCCTTCGAGTTGGAAACGACCCAGTGGGTTTTCGGAGGCAGTAAGTCAAATGGAAGGAGAGTGTTCACCCTTCTCCTACAGAGCAGCTGGCGGACTCAAACCACATGATTTCAGGATTGCAGCGCAGCTTCTTGCCCGTAGGCTACCAGTGCTCCCTTTGGGAAGCATCTAGGCCCACCTTTTTGTTTGTTTTTAAAAAACTATAATTTCCCAATGGGTTAAGTGTGTGACTAAAAAAGAAAAATAAAGTGTTTGCACTAACTAGAGAGTTCTCAAACTTTGAGTGGGCCTTCGTTTTTTACTTCATAGACTCTGTACATAAATTTGTAATGACACTGTGACTTTTGCATTTAATTATTTAATCATTGATACTCTTGTGCTGAGTATCTGGTTGGGAAACATGAGTGAGGTGAAGGGAACCTTAAAATGCATCAGAGGTATATTTGAAGCAAGATTCCAACAGAGAAAGCTTTTCTTATATGTCTTATATTTCTCACTTATCTACTAAAAACCAGACCCTGAGACTCAGAGGTGGCATGTGATTTAGTCTTCCAGGAACTCATTGTAGGCCAGGCTGGAAAGGCAGATTAGTAAAAAATTCCGATAAAGCTTGGACTGAGTCTAAAAGAGGGGTGTGGTATCTGTAATATGGTTGTTGTGCCCCACTGAAATGGAATCAACTCACAATTAACCCTCCAGTGGGGTTTCATGGGCAGTTAATCACACCGAAAGAGATGACTCATTTTTCTCTTAAGGAACAGCTAGTGGATGTGAACCACTTGCCTTTAGGTTGGCAGTGCAACTCCTTGCCACTAAACCACCAGAGCTCTTTAATAGAGAAGTCATAATTTTTTAAAACTTTCACTCCAATAAAAATTTTTAAATAAATAAAAATCTATACGATAACATAAAAATATTCTTGAAATAAGTGAAAAACGAAAGTAGATAAATGTGTATATGGTATGTCTGTAGTTAAAACAAAAGCCAAAAAAGAATTTGCAAAAATAGCCATTTTTCAACATACTACGCAATCCTAATTTAGTCTTGGAGTATATTGAAATTGTGTTTCATGTTATCCAGATTTATGAATTATAAAAAAGACTATTTTTGGTATCTTATTTTATTTTGGGAAAATATTCATTGCTTACTTAAGAACGTACATCTTTGTCCTCCCCCCTGCAAAAAAAAGGTGTCCTAGAGCCATCTTCTTGGACTATGTTGGGCAGTTCTCAAAATCTGTTGGACCCTGGACCAAACAGAGAAGGTACTATAATTCTCATAAGGTAATAACAAGTTAATGTTTCTTGGTATGTCATCTGTTTGCTTAGCTGTTTATCTTATTGAAAAGAAATTGGTGTGTGCTGAGCATTTGCCCTGTCATGGACACTGGGTTCTGCTTCAATTTATTCTTGTCTCCCTGAAGAATCAGACAGAGTTGACTCTGCATTGCTCTTTTTCCTCATTGTATTTTTAATGTTGCTGTTAAGTGCCTTTGAGTCAACTACAACTCATGAACTTATGAACAATGGGTCTGAACCCTGCTCTCTCCTATGCCACCCTCACCATCTCTGATACCTTTGAGTTCATTGGTACAGTGACGTTGTCAATCTATCTTGTTGAGGGTCTTCTCTTTCCCTGACTCTCCACTTTTCCAAGTGTGATGTCCTTTTCCAAGGACTGGATCCTCCTGACAACATGCCAAAGTATGTATGATGAAGTCTCACCATCCTTGCCTCTAAGAAGCAACCTGGTTGCACCTTCTCCAAGATATATCTGTTTGTTCTTTTGATAGTCCATAGGATATTCAGTACTCTTCTCCAACATCATTACTCAAAAGCATCGATTATTCTTCTGTCAACCTTTTTCTTTAAACTAGGTACTGTGTTAGGAATTTAATCTTAAACTGTAGAGTAAGACACTTGTAAATATAAAATGGGCTGTGGACTCTACCAGATTATTTCACTCTATGTGAGACTTTGTACAAGTATTAATATTGGTATCTCTACAGGGCCAGAAGGGAAAAATCTGGCCCCTACCTCACCTCTTGCCACACCCTTTTGTATATCCTACCAACCAGTTTCCTATTAGGGAAGGAACAATCTCTTAATCATCTTTGTATTCCATCTAACATAGTGTCTGGAACAAGCAGGAACTTAATAAATGCTTGGTATATGAGATTCAAAGCTATTTTGTGATCACTTCTGGCTCCTTGAAGGTTATTTGATGGTACCCACTAAGTAGTAATGTTTCTGATGTTCTAGTGCAATTTTCAGAGTCTCTTCTGATGTCCATTTTGGTCTTTTCTCTCTGTCTTTGTAATGACGTTTTGCTTTCTTCATGGATGAAGACTTTGACGTCATCCCACAACTTATTTGATCTTCAATTATTGTGTTTAGTACCTTGAAACTATTCTTTCTTTCCTCTCTAACCCCAAGGAAACTGTTCTTAAAATTATTTTTAAATTCAAATGAGATGTAGCCAAAGTCTTATTTTTTTACATTTTATTTTATATTGGTTTACATACAAAATTTGTATATACTGTGTATCACACAATATACAGTTGTAGTTGTGTTCGTAGTTTTCATTGGCATTTTGCTTCATTCAATCATTCCCATACATCGTGTTTTATAAAATTAATCACTGCTGAACAATGCTCACCATTACTCTGTCTTTTCAGGTCCTTGTCAAGGTCATATTTTTTTTTGTTTTTGTGGATTTGTTTCACTTTTCTTCAGCATCCATTTAAACTTACTTGTCTCTTCCATGGTCAGCGCCTGGCCTGGTTTTGACTGCTGATAAATTAATTTCTCCAACAATTTCTTCCACTGATGTAGTCAGTCTGATTACTGTGCAGTCCATTAGGAGTTCTGTGTGTAAGGTTGTACTTTAGATGTGATAATTGCCTTAGAGCTTCAAGAAATAAAAGAGGTAAACAGAAAATTTCAAAGGGCAGCACACAAAAGCAAAGCAAAATATTATCATGGAATGCGCAAAGAGCTGAAGTTAGAGAATAAAATGGAAAGAACTCGCTTGGAATTTCTGTTTAAAGAACTGAAAAACAAATTTAATCCCCAAGTTTCAAAGATGCTGTGGGAAAAAATCTTGAATAATTCAGGAAACATCAAAAGAAGACGGAAATAATGCAAAAAGTCACTGTACCCAAAAGAATTGGTTGACATGGAAATATTTCAGGAAGTAGCATATGAAGAAGAGCCTATGGTAATGAAGGAAGAAATGCAAGCTACATTGAAAACATTGGCAAAAAAAAAGGTCCTAGGATCAGTGGAATACCAGTTGGCATGATCCAACTAACAAATGCAGCCCTGGATGTGCTCACCATTCTATGCCAGGAAATTTGGAGGACAGCTACCTGGCTGACTGATTGGAAGAGATCCATATTTGTTCTTATCCCCAAGAAAGGTGATCCACCATATAATTAATATCACATACAGGCAAAATATTGTTAAAGATAATTAAAAAATGGTTAGAAGATGCGTAAGGAATAAATACAATGTGGGGTTTATTAGAGAGATGGGGGGGGAGAAGTAGGCAAAGAATATCACATAATGCAAGTCAAGGTTTAGTCCAGCAGTCTCAAGCCAGATTAACAGCAAGACACAATTCCTCAATTAGTTCAGACCGTTTCTCAGTCAACAAATGAAAGTTGAGGTTCAGTTCAACAGGACAAATAAACCTCTGGTTTCCTCAATTGTCCAGAAAACTTTATCTCAGTGCAATTACAAATCAGCTTTTCTTCCAATCATCCAGCAAGCAAAAAACCTTTAACTGTGTCTCCATCTCTGGGGTTCCTCTAATTACATCTTGCCACAGTCTCTTTACCATCTTCCATAGGCAGTGCTTCTTTCTTCTCTTTCTGTATATCCTCAGGAACTTACTTTTCTTCCTGATAGCTTAGGGAGTAGGACAGAGTTTGGATCTGTTGTTCATAAGGTCACTGTGAGTCATACTCAACTTGATGGCACCTAACAACAGCAGCCTGGGGCGGGGGGAAACAAAAAAAACTAGGTAAAGTGTAGATGAAAGGCATCTACTCACCTATCCTACAAGGTTCAAACCTATCTGCTGCTTGGGAGGAAGATAGACCATCTCTTCCCATGAAATCTACAGCCTCTGAATTCTCTCTACGGGGTTGACTATGAGTAGGTTCTGACTCCATGGGAATGGGGGTTTTGTTTGTTTTTTCTTTTTTTTATTGAAATTAAAATTTTTTTAAATTATTAATTTCAATGAAAATTTACAGAGACTTTGGATTTCCATTCTTTCATTGTTGAACTTTTCTCCCCTTCCAACCCTTCCCCCCAGTACACTCCCCTCTTGGAAAAGTAAAAGAAAAATTCTTTCATTGTTTTACAATCCCTCCCCCCAGGTCCACTCCACTATGCAGCCTTCATTATAGACTCCTGTCATGAAAAAAATATGTAATCACATATCCCTTTTAAACAGTTTTCTCCCTCATATGTTTCAATGCAGTACACAATTATTTAACCCATCTTTCTTACTCTCCCCCCAACCCCAAGGTCAGTCCTGTTTTACAACAGTGGCACCACGCGGTATTTGTCCTTTTGTGACTGAGATACTTCACTCAGCATAATGTCCTCCAGGGTCACCCATTTTGAATAATATTGCATGAGTTCCTTGTTTGTCAATGCAGCGTAGTATTCCATTGTGTGAATATACCACAGCTTCTCTACCCATTCCGTTTGTTGATGGGCACTTAGGTTGTTTCCAACTCCTTGTTATAGTGAACAAAACCGCAATAAACATGGGTGTGCATATATCTGCTTGGGTCTCAGTTATGGGTGTCTCTTTGGGGTATATTCCCAGTAGTGGAATTGCTGGGTCAAATGGTATCTCTATTTGCAACTTTTTGAGAAAGCGCCACCCTGCCTTCCACAGTGGTTGTACCATTTTACACTCCCACCAACAGTGAATAAAGGTTCCAGTTTCTCCACAACCTCACCAGCATTTGTTGCTTGCTGTTCTGTTAAATTTTGCTATTGTGACTGGGGTGAGATGATATCCCATAGTTGTTTTGATTTAATTGATATTTTAATGAAAGTGTATACAGAACTTGGATTTCCATTCATTCATTGTTGCACATGGGGTTTTTTTCAACTAAAAGAAGAGGTTGTGGTGGTGTAGTCTGTAGTATGGTGCTGCTAACCTAAATGGCATGCATCTTTGGGGGTTCAAATCCACCGGTGACTTTATGGGAGAAAGATGGGAAGTTTTACAGCCTGTTAAGGTATATAGCCTTGGAAACCTACTGAAGGGGTCACTATGAGTTGGAATCAAATCGATGGCAATGAGTTTGTTTTTGTAGATACTGTGAAGAGGTGCTCTTGATGGTGTAGTGCATTACATGTTGCAGTGATAACTGGTCAGTAGTTCGTATGTACTATCTTCTCTGAGAATGAATGCTGGGTTGTCTCCTTCCATAAAGATTTACAGCTTTAGAAACCTGATATAAGGTCAGCATCAACTCAGAGACAGTGGATAATAGTACAGGAAGTCCTTTTGACTTTTATATTTGACTTTATACTGACTTTTATATCTAGACTTCCTTACAGTATGTACCAGTTATTTGTTTAGTCTATGCCCCAGTTGCCTTTATATCCCCAGAGCTAGAACACGATCTAATAGTTAGAAGTTCTGTAAACATTTGGCTAGCAAGGGTGTACTGACTTCTTGTTTGTATAATCTGATGGTACAAAGATATACGCAGTTTGAATGCTGCAGCTACTCCACCACAGGACAGGTGGTCTCTTCCCAGCTGATTAACTGCCTCTGAACACTCACTGGAGGGTCAGCTTTGGGTCAGTTCTGACTCAGTTGTACACAGCAACCACAATGGTGATTGGTGATCCTTGGTTTTTTTTGCAGTTGGTTAAGATGCAAAATTTTAGCTCAAATCTGTAGAATGGAGACCTAAGGATGTGTTGTTACTGGGTACAAGAAATAAATGAATTACCATTTGTTAACATTAAATTTGTGATGGTTTTTTCCTCCCCTAGATTTGTGAAGAAGAGGTAGTTTTACAACCGATACAGGATGTAAAGAAGCATTTAATTTGGTACCTGTGAATGAGGAATTTATCTTTAATAGGTAATTCTTTCAGTGATTTTATAAAAACTGGTCTTTATTCTTGGTCAGTGCCAGTCTTCTGTTTAGGTTTTAAAGTAAATATTTTGACATTCTGGTGATGATGTCACACACATGTTGAAATATTTATGCACTAAGGATTCTTAGTTGGTTCCATAATTTCAGAACTTCAAATAGGAATTTTAAAGAAATCTGTTTGAGAAGACATGCATCAGCTCTTGCATCCTTATAGACCTTCCTTTTCTGTTTTTTGGTTGTTGGTGGGTTTCTTTGGTCATGAATTGTTTCATTGAAGACAGAATTGTTTTCTCAGTTGATGGTTATTTTTAAAAAATGTTGAGGGATGTGGCCATTTATAATTAAAATTACTTTTCAGTCAACTCAAAGAGATCAGCATTCACAGGACAGTTTTTCACTTCTTTTGCAATTCATAAATGAAAACAGAAATACTCCTCTAAAGGAAGAGATAGTGTCTACTGTACTTGCACCTGGAATGCTACTTTTATAAGATGAGTTTCCATATGTACATACAGCCAAATGACCCTTCAGTCTTGTGAATATCCTGGAGAATACTTTAGGACTTTGTTAAATACCCAGATTCCTGTAGCCTCTGTAGTCTTGACTTTTTAAAAATTAGTAAAGTGAGCTATTTCCACCTATTTTCTTTTTGGCAGTTCTTCAATCAGGAAATGTCACTTTGCAATTGAAGAAACTGACCATTTAGGTGAAAGAGGTATTGTTCTTTGTGTAAATATATTGACTGTCCTTTTTAACAAGGATTTCCATGTGCCATGTTAAGTACAATAGAAACTTCTCTAGTATATTGCCTTTCCCTAAGTTTGACATGTTTATTAGTTTTCACTCCCCCCTCTTCTTTCTCATCCTTGTTAATCCTCCAAGAAAGAGTCTATGTGTAAACCTTTCATTAGTTTTTAAAGTATAAAATATAATCTCTTAAATTATATATTGACCTATATTGAATTTTATATTTGAGGAATTTTAGTGTTTTCCACTACATCTAAAAAGAAATTAATTACATCTTGCCTCATCCCTCTTACTTTAATGAGTTCCTTTACTTTCTGTACTTCCTTATTTATTTTCTTTTTTTGCTGATAAGTAGACAAGAAAATGACTTTGGTATAAAGAATATCCACTACCTTTTTATCTATGTTACTATTTGGAAACTTTGCAGAGATGTTAGAAAAACAAAGAAATAGAATACCTTGGGCTTTGAGTAGACATGATCATAAAACTGCTATAGACATAGAAATAAAAATGTATTCTTTTTCTCTTTTTCACTAACCTCTAATGGTCTTTCTTTTTAAAATATTATTCCCAGGTACTATAATATTAAAAGTTGCCCAAGTTTTGGAGGATTGGAATGATGAACAGTTTCACACAATGGTAATATTTTAATATATGATAATAGATGATGATGAAATCATTTTAGATGTAATAAATCCCAAATTGCTAGAATATCTGGAAAGAGTCAGTCACAAATAACCCCAAGCCACAACTAAATTTAAACCAATTCAAATATATCAGAAAGTTTATTTGAGGTAAAATGTACCTAAAATTTAACCAATATTGTGTGACAACGAGTCAGAATCAACCAATGGCTGACCCTCCTGTAGGCTTTCAAGGGCTTAAAATCACATGACAGAAGATTACCCACTTATTTATAAAGATCTCCCTTGTGTTATCTCTACTTACACTTAATGCCCACCCCCCTAGACCCTAGAAACCACTAATCTATTCTACATCTATATAATGTCAAGAGTACTATATAACTTTACCACTCAGCACATGAGCTTTTGCTTGTTAAATATATGTCATAAATCACATTTACACGTACAACTCAATGTTATTAATTATGTTCACTATGCTGTACAACTATCATTACTATCTGGTTCCAAATTTGTCAGCACCTGTATCAGAAATTCACTACTCCTTAATCTCTAACTTCCTATTTCTCTCTCATTTTCCCCTGGTAAACTTTTGCTCTCTGCATTTATCATTGTTTTCTCGAGCTGTCCTTTGAAATCTTCTGTCCGACTCTTTTACTTCAGAATCTCTTCCTTTTGTTTTGGCTTCTCAGTGCTCCAGTGCAATTTTCAGAGTCTCTTTTGACATCCATTTTTGTTTTTTCTTCCTCTTGTGTCTTTGTAGTGATGTTTTACTCTCTTCATGGATAATATCCTTGATGTCATTGCACAACTCATCTGGTCTTCAGTCATTGGTGTTCAATGCTTAAAGCTTACTCTAATGTTGTTATGTCCAGTCGAGTTACCTGCGACCCATAGTGACCCTTTATACAGCAGTTCTGAACCCTTCCCTGTCTTGAGACGGTCTCACTAATTCTGACACACCAATTCCCATTTCTCCAATTACTGTATCAATCAATATCATCCGGGGTCTTCCTTCCCTGCGCTGTCCCTCCACCCTTCTGTGCATGATGTCCTTCTCCAGGGACCAGTCCCTCTGAGCCATGTGCCCAAAATATGTGAGACAGAGCTTCAAAATCCTAGCCTCCAAGGAAAAACTTGGTTTCACCCTCTCTGATACAGACCTGTTTTTCTTTAATTGGCCATCCACACCTGAAGAAACAGGCCTTTGAAAACCCCATGTACTCTTAATATGATTTTTAAATTCAGGTAGCATAGACTCAAGATCCTGTTTTGGTTCTCATGACTTGTTTTAATTTTCTTCAGCTTCAATTTGAACTTGCACAGGAGTAATTAATGGTCTTTTCCACAATCAGCACCTGGCCCGGTTTTGACTGTTGATTCTGGGTTTCTCCAATGATTCCTTCCATAGATGTAGTCAGTCTGATTCCTATACATTCCATCTGGTGAGGTCCATGTGTAAAATTGCTGTTTCTATTTTTTAAAAAGTTATTTTATGATGAATAAATCACTGAAAATCCAGAATTTGATCATTCTGTTTCCAGCCTCGTTTCTGTCACCAAGCCTATACTTTCTGACTCTTCTTCCTTCTTCAGTGTTTCCAACTTTTACATTCCAGTCACCAATTATAATTAATGCATCTTGATTGCATGTTGAGTCAATTTTGGATATGTATGGTCAATTTGGAGCCATACTCTCATTCAATTTTCATAAAAATTTACCTGTACAGTAATGTTCACTGTGTTATTATCCATAACAGTAAAAATGTGGAAACAACACAAGTGCCTATCAATAGATGAATGTCAAAACAAAATGTAGTACATGAAATATTAATTATAAAGAAAAATGAGGTTTTGATATATGCTATGACATGGATGAATCCTGTAAACATTATGTAAAGTGAAATAAGTCTAATACAAAATGATAAATGGTACATGATCTCACTTCTTTGAAGTATGTAGAAGTAAGAATTAGTAGATAGCTAATTATGATGGATGAAGAGAAAAGCATTATATAATAATGGAATGATCAGCACAATATTACCTTTTAGAGAAGACACAGGGAGGTATCAAACAATTAATGAAAATCAGAATTGCAGGGAGGAAGTTGGAAAAAATATGATTACATCTTGAGTATTGAAATAGATGTTATGTTTGTTTTATAAGACTAAATATTTAATAAGCTTAAGAATGGTAAGGAATTGCACTGCCAACCAAAGTCAGTGGTTTGATTCCACCAGCTTCTGTGTGGGAGAAAGATAAACATTCCCCTCCAAGCAATAGCCTCTGAAAACCCATTGGAGGGTCAGCTATGAGTCAGTTCTGACTGGACAGCACATAACAACAACATCTAGTCCAAAGGACTTACACGTTTGTTTGTCATGAGAGTTTTCTATAGAATAACATTACCTATAGTGGAGTGAGCTATCAGGAGTTCTGGTGGCTTAGTGGTAAGGAGCTGAACTATCATTCTTTGGGTCCGTGGCCTGGAGTCCTGGTCCAAATGAATGTTCCTGGTAGATCTGAGGAGGTAAGCACTGGGGTCCTCGCCAGGGTTATGAGATGAGAAGTTGTCAGGGTTGACAGAGTAGGGACACAGAGAGTCTTCCAAACAAAATATTGAACCAGGAATTTATGTTTATTTTTGCCATAAATTATCATGGAATGTATTTTATTTCTGGATGTTTATGTATATTTTTATTTCATTATCAATTATAGTCATTTGCTTTGTGGAAATCTGAATGTTCCTATTATTCTCAAATATTGCCTCTTTCAGATTTTTTTTATAACTTTGAAAAATTATAAGTTCCTTATTTCTTTATCTGATTACTAATTTTCTAGATTACTAACTTTTTGCCAGAAAGTATAAGAATCTAGAAAATGAAATTTTTAAAAAGATAATGCTGGGAAGAGAGCTACAGAACTATGTATCTCATCCATGTTCTTACTACCAGAGAAAAAGCCTAGGAGTGGTGACTGGATGAGATTTTCCTTTTTTTTTTTTTTTCTCCTTAAAATTGCTTTCAGCCATGCTATTCTATCCCCCCCTTTTTTAAAGCATAGAGAGTATTTTACTATTCAAGAGGCTACTGATGTTGTGCCCTAAGAGCTGTACCACCATTCTAACCCAAATGTGAACAGAAAATAGTGTTGTCTAGTTTTTATTTCATAATCGTAAGCTTAACTCTGCAGTCCTATTGAGTTAGGAGGACAGGAATGAAAACATGGAACCCAAAGAACTGTAACAAGAGCACAAGATCAAAGATACTGCAGGCACACTGGGGGTGGCAGGGTGATCTCTTGAAATGTGCACTGAATAACATAGTGGCGTAGATAGTGACTGCCTTTTCCTTCAAGTAATCAACGATGCACTAGGGGCCAATGATAATGCACCCAACTATGTATGGGTCTCTGCCCTCTGAAAGAGTATGCTTACTCTTACAAGCATAAATCAAACCCATTGCCCTCAATTCAAACTCATGGCAGCACTCCATTGGGTTTCTAAGGCTATAAATCTTTAAGAAAGCTGACTGCCTTATCATTCTCCTGAGAAGCAGCTGGTGAGTTCAGGTCCCAATTCAGTTAGAAGCCCAATACTTAACCTATTATGCCACCAGGGCTTCTTAAAGTAATTACAGAGTAATCGCTGTGAAATGCCCAGCAAGCATGGTAACAAGGGACTGAGATGAGAGTAGGACGATGCTGGTACAGTGTGGTCAGGGTTGTTCTCTCCAAAAGAAGTGGACATCTGAGGTGCAGTCTGAAAAAGACCATGAATAAAAAATGTCAGAGAGTCCCAGTGTTGGGACGTGTTCCCCAGAGGGAAAGTCCCTCAAGTTTCGCATTTGCAGACAGATTGAAAAACTGACCTGGAAAGAAATGAAAAGACATTAGTTTCCTGGGACAGGAAACTTCCCGGGGTAAGATGCACCATTGCACAGCTCCAGTGGTGGTGGACTGGAATATTACCACTGAAGATTGGAGGAAGCAGCTAACTATGCTTCTATACAAACAACTCACAATACATAGCAAAATCAAGAATTACATAAATTGATGGGGAAATTTTAGCAAAACACTAGCTTAGTTTTGCTTGCCTTCATTCCAGAAAGAAACCAGAAAAATAAGTCAAATGAAAAAACAAATCTAATAAGACTCCTCAAGCCTAGACTAAGTGTAGCCATTCTTGGGGTTTTATAGAATATACCATACACCCAGGCAGATGGAACCGCATATGCAAAGGTCCTGAGGTCAGAAGGAGTATGGCCCTATAACCAGAAGTGGACAAAATAGATAAATGGGACCTTCTAAGAATCAAATCCCTATGCACGTCCACAAACTTCTCCAATAGGGTAAAAAGGGAAGCCACAGATTGTGAAAAAATATTTGGTAATGACATGTCAGACAAGACACTTATCTCTAGAATTTATAAAATACTCGAGCATCACAACAAGATAAAGGTAAACAAAACAATTGAAAAATGGGTACAGGATATGAACAGACTCTTCACCAAAGAAGACATTCAGATGGTGAACAAACACATGAAGAAGTGTTCAAAATCCCTAGCTCTAAAACAGATGTGAGATATCATCCCACCCTAGTAAGAATACAAACAACAAATGCTAGTGAGCTTACGGAGAAACCGGAACCCTTATTCACTGTTAATGGGAGCGTAAAATGGTGCAACCACTATGGAAGGCTTTATGGCGCTTTCTCAAAAAGTTGCAAATAGAAATACCATTTAACCCAGCAATTCCACTACTGGGAATATACCCTAAGAAAACCAGAACTGCCTCCCAAGCAGAAGTATTCACACCCACATTTTTTTGTGGCTTTGTTTACAATAGCAAAGAGTTGGAAACATCCCAAGTGCCCATCAAAAAAAAGAATGGCTAGAGAAGCTGTGGTATATTCACACAATGGAATACTATGCTGCATTGAAAAACAAGGAACTCATGAACTATTATTCAAAATGGGTGACCCTGGAGGACATTATGCTGAGTGAAATATCTCAGTCACAAAAGGACAAATACTGCATAGTGCCACTGTCGTAGAATGGGACTGACATTGCATTGCGGTTGGGGAGACACTGAGATAGAAGGGATAAATGATGTATACTGCATTGAAACAGATGAGGGAGAAAACTGTTTAAAAGGTATTATTTTCATGACAAGATTACAGGAAAATGCATAGTAAAGTGGACTGTGGACTCGGGGGTGTAATGTATAACAATGAAAGAATTTTTTTTTCAAAGAGAAAAATGAACTGGGGGAAAGGGGTGGGCAAGGAGGAAAATGTGCAACAGTGAATGAATGGGGGAAAATTAAATGGAAAGAATATGCTGTAATATAGATATATAAAATTTAATAAAAAGGAGCATGGCATGTTAGATTACTCCAAGGAAGTATCTGTGTCTCTGTGGCTGGAGCACAGGGACCAGGAAAACCACAGCATGAGGTGAAGTTGGAGAGGAAGGCTTATTGCATAGGGCCTTTGAATAGGTGGTTAGATTTCTCTAATTTAGTGGAAGGCTGTTGAAGGGCATTGAGTGGATTGAAGGAAGGAAGGAGAGAGAACACCGTAGGGTGAGCAGAGTTGCCGAGGGTAGATATGAGCAGTCATGGTGGTGGACCCTGGGCCACCATCACCTTATGCTGTGAGGGATGTGAAAATGGAGCAGAGCAGCGTGTTGTAGGCATGTTGTAGATCTGTGAACACTTCAAAGGACACACACCCTAATGTTTTTGTTCTTGGTAGGTGTCACTGAATCGACATTAACTCAGAGCAACCATATGAACAACATATATGAACCTTGCCCTGTCTTGTGCCATCCTCGCCATCTCTGCCATGCCTGAGCCCTCTGCACACTCACTGTGTCCATCCAGCTCACTGAGGATCTTCCTTTTCCACTGATAATAACTTGATAATTACTTCTCTTGGGGAAAAATTCATACTGGGAACCCAGTGTCTAAAAAAGCCTGGAATATTTTACACTCAGTGCCTCCTCTAAAACTCAAATGTAAAAAAAACCCAAAAACACCCTTTTGCTTCTAGAGTTGGAGATTTTATACATGTTTTTGTGGGCAAATCAGGACCAGCATGCGAACCAGAATGCCTCATTTCTGCGGGGTTCAGTTCATGCGCAAAAGACCAGGTAAGACTTCATTATATTTTGACTCTTTGCTTTCATTTCTATTTTAATTATTTTTCCATTTTTTACTATGGCATTTGGGTTAATAGAAAAATTCCCCTGACTTGTTCATGCACAAATCTGATATTAGCAGCATACGTTTGACAAATGCAGCTAGTTGTAGAATTGCCATGACTATTAAGATATAGAACTGTCCCATCAGCCCCTAAAGTTCTCTTTTGCTACCTGTTTGCACCCCATCTTTACTCCCACCTCCAGTCCCTGATATGTTCTGTGTCATTACAGTTTGGCTTTTTTCCCCCAAATGTCCTATAAACAGGATCATATTAACATTTTCTGCTTTATTGTGATGTGAGTGAAAGGTTATAAAGCAAATGGGTTTTTCATTCAGCCATTCACACACATTTTGTTTTAAAACATTAGTAACAAGTCCCCAAATGTAATTACACTCTTCCCTCTGCCTCCCCGTAACAATTTTCATTTCCATAAAGTCTTCTGTCCTACTCCTTCCTGCCTTCTGGGCTTTGTTGTTGCTAGGTACTGTTACAGTCTCTGTGTCAGTCCATCTTGTAGAGGGTCTACCTCTCTTTCACTGACCCTCCACCTTTCTCAGCATCATGTTTTTTATCAAGAACTGGCCCTTCCTGACAGCATGGCCAAAGCATGTGAGACAAAGCTTCATCATTCTTACGTCCAAGGAGCACCCTCGTCACATTTTCCCCAAGATGGACTTGTTTATCCTTTTGGCAGCCCATCAGATATGCAGTACACTTTTCCAGCACCACACTTTGAAGACATCTGTAGGTCATCTCAATTCATTGTCCAACTAGTAGATGCATAGGAAGCAACTGAAAATTAGCTAGTGGACCCTGTGCTATGGATCACAGCAGATAACAGCTATTTGTAGTAGCATTGTCATTAAAAGCTAAAACTTGAAAATATGCTAATATCAGCAGCAAAATATAGTATATTCATACAGTAAAACACAATACCGTATTGGAAATAAATAATACTGTGGTTATTGAGTACCATCCAGTTGAAACCAGAACCGACTCATAGCTGACCTTCCTGTGACTTTTCAGAGCTGTTTAATCACATGGGAGGAGATTACTCATCCTTCTCCCACAGAGCAGCTGATGGATTCGAACAGCATGCCTTCAGGATTGCTGTGCAGTTTCTTACCACTAGGCCACCAGAGCTCCCTAATAGCAACATTGCAGCATAATATACCTGAACCACATCAAAATCACATTGAGAAAAAGAAGGCAAGCACAAAAGAATGCATACTTTTGAATTCCATTTATATACAGTTTACCACGAGTCCTAGCAAAGTTATAGTAAACCAAGATTCCAGTTCCTGCTGAGCAGAAAGGGGGTTCTTTTTTCCCCCACTTTTTAAAAATTATTATTATTAATAATTTTAATAGACATTTACAGAGGTTTTGGATTTCCATTCATTTATTTCCGCACTTTTCTCCCTGTCCACCTCTCCCCACCAGCTCGCTTCCCCCTCCGAAGAGAGAAAAAAATTCCTTCATTAGTATACAATTCCCCGTGCCCTTCCCCCCCCCCCCCACCCCGAGTACACTTCTCTATGCAACCTTAATTCTGGATTCCTGTGCTAACCATAACACTCAATCATATATTACTTCTAATCTGTTCTTTCAGAAAGGGGATTATTATTTTTTTTTCAGACGGGATTATTTATGGGGATATGGGATTCGGGTGGTTGCTGGAGGGCTGGGAATGTTTTAATTTATTAACAAGTAGTAGTTACATGACCACTAATTAGCCTTGTGGCAATTCATTTGGCCATGCTTTTATGTTTTTATGTGCTTTTGTAAGAGTATTATCACTGAATATAAACGCTTTGTAAAAGAGGCAGGAAAAAAAAAAGAAAAATTAGCTGTGAAATTGTTGTTGTTGTTGTTGTTGTTGTTATTGAGTACTATCAAGTCAGAACCAACTCTTAGCTGACCCTTCAGCGGGTTTTCAGAGACTGTAAATCACACAGGAAGAGATTGCCTGATATTTTTATTTCCTCAGAGCAACAGGTGGATTCAAACTATGTGCCTTTGGGTTAGCCCCACAACTTCTTACCACTAAACCATCAGAGCCCCTTATGAGGAAATATATTAAGGTAGTATTTTTTTCTATGTGTTTTGTGTCTGTGCACAGATTGTACTTGCTGGAGAGCCCATGCAGCCAGTTGTTAAATTCAGACACACTCTGCCTTCTGGACTGATTGTGTCTCTGTTTGGAAGACTGACAGCTCACCCAGCATATCAGAGAGATGAAAACATATTTGGTTATGATGATGCATCCAATCCTTTCACAGTAAGTTATCAAAGTCACCTTTCCGTTGCTTATTTTAGCTTGCTAAGTAAGTGAAGTTGTATTGGAGCAGATAGTTGGCACATGGCAAGAGTCTCCTTGGCTCATAAATAACAGTTTTGTGCCAACCTATTAACAGTGAATTCAGCTTAAAACCTAATCCTGTCTAATACCACACATGCACACACAATCTAATTATGTCTGAGTCCATCCAATATCATACTCCATGGCAAGAGTTTTCTCTCATGCCAAGAAGGAAGAGACTACAGAGCATTTTTCAGCTATCAGGTAGAACTCTCATCCCTCTCCACTGTAAGATGCTCAAATGCTCACACCTCACATAAGAACAAATAGATATGTCTTGGAAAAAGTACAGCCTGAGTGCTCCTTGGAGGGGAGGATGGTGAAGCGTCAACTCACACACTTTGGGTATGTTGCTCTGAGAGGTTATTCCTTGGAGAGGGACATCATGCTTTGAAAGGAGAGGAAGACCCTCAACCAGATGGATTGACGTAGTGACTCCAGCAAAGGGTTCTAGTGTGTCAGACATGGTGAGGATGGCACAGGATAGGGCAGAGTTCAGATCTGCTGTCCATTTGGTCTCTGTGAGTCATACTTTACTCAAGGGCACCTAATAACAATACATAAGTCATTGTGCAGGATGACAGCAGAAATTCCACAAGGAATGAATGACTGCCAACCTGAATTCTTTCCCCCAAACTGTCCTTGTTCTTTTGTCATGGAGACACTAATCCTTGTTTCATCAAGCTCCTCTGATAAGTTATCAGACTTAACTCTGACAAGTTATCAGAGAATCCTGGTAGGAGATTTAGTATGGGGTGATTAGAGCAAAAGAGCGTAGGTGGTCTTAGTCTCCTAATAAAATTAATGCCAGAAAAATGAGAAATAACTTCTTTGATTCACCTTGGGAACTTCTAGGTATTGTAAATGAATAACCCACTTGGTTGCCAACCAGAAAGTTAATGATTCAAGTCTACCTACAGGCACCTTGAAAGACAGACCTGGTAATATACTTCTGCAAAATTACTTTTTGAAAACTATAGGGGGCGCAGTTCTACTATGCTATTCATGAAGTCACCGTAAAGTGATGGCAGCTGGTGTTTTTGTTGGTGGCGATTGGTTGTTTTGAACGTTGACTTAAAGAAAACTGTCAAAGGAAAATACTAAGATGGTATTTCTCTTACCAGTTGTCTCAGAATCACCCGAGGTACTTAGGAAAATGCAGATTCCCGGTATTTTCAGAAAGCCTTCAAGTCAGAAGCTGAGCTCTGGAATCTGCATTTTTAAAGTACTTTCCAGTGAGAATCCTGAATCCGTAATATTGGTCTTTAGTACGAGCCAAGTAATACTCTCTAACCATTAACAAAAATATTTTACTCTGAACCTAAATTTCAGTAATGTTCTTGTTGGTGGATTAGTGATGAGGAAATGTACTGCCAAGATGAAGGCACATAGTTTGAATCCATCAGCTGCTCCACAGGACAAAGATGGGCATTTTCCCCTCGAGCAATTTACAGCCTCTGAAAACCCACTGGAGGGTCAGCTATGTGTTTCTGCCACGGCCGCCGCCTCCTTCTTCTTCTTTTATTATTATTATTATTATTATTAATTTATTATTTCCCCTTGGTACAAGCACAACTGAGCTTGCTTCAGTCCCACAGCCATCCTGGCCACTAATTCTCATTATTTGCCTAACTACCCATATTAGGAATCCTGAATGTCTTTGTTCTCTGCAGCTAAGCTGTTCTTTCTTGCTTTCTCATTGTGAAGTTGGAACAGACTGATTTTGACTCTCCAGTGGGTTTTCAGAAGCTATCAGGACACACAGGAAATGGTCCATCTTCGGTGGAGTGGCTGGTGGGTTCAGACTACAAAGAGGCACCAACTTTGGGTTAGCAGCGCAGCTCCTCTGGACTAAGTCATCATGGGGCCTCATTTGCAGGCATTGGAATCAGTTGCAAAGCGGTGAACTCAGAGTCACATGCATCCGGACAGATCACTAGCGTAGAAAATATGCACATTATCTTCCTTCAGCTTTGATCCTCTTTAAGACTGCCTGGCTTCCTGGTTCCGTGGGGCAGAACACAGTGACTTCAGCAATGGACTTCTAGTGTGTCAGAGAGGATAAAGGTGGCACAGGATAGGGCAGGATTCAGGTCGGCTGTTCATTCAGTCACCATGAGTCATACTCGACTCAACAGCACCTAACAACAACAACAACAAATCTTTATTGTATATTGCTTTTCCCTTTACTTACCTTCTCTGCTTACTTTTCCCCCCTCCTTTTGTTTTCTCCCCTACTCTAGCCTGTTAAGTCTGTAGTGTATATCCTGTTCCAGACTTAATTGCAGTACAACTAATGTTTGGTTATCTAGTCATTTTAGATAGACTTTCCTGTCACCCATTCCATGTAGGAAGTATGTATCCATGCTTTTCCTAGTCTCCCCATCACCCTTTCTTTCCCAACCCCTTGTAACCATCCTATTTTTATAACAGTGGTCTTTTACAGTATTTGTGCTTTTGTGACAGAGATATTTTGCTCAGCATAAAGTCTTCCAGACTTGTCCATGTTGTGTAGTATTTCCCAAGTTCTTAAGTGTTTTTCAGTGCTATATAATACTCCATTCTGTGACTGTACCACAGTTTCTCTATCCATTAATCTGTTGAAAGGCATCTGGGATGCTTCCTTCTCTTTCCTATTGTGAATAATGCTACAACAAACATGGGTGTGCATACAACTGTTTGTGTCATTGCTCTGATTTCTTTTAAGTTATATTTCTAGTACTGGGATAGCTAGATCAAATAGTATTTCTATTTTCAACTTTTGAGGAAGCATCAGACCTCTTTCCAAAGTGGTTGTACCATTTTACATTCTTTTTTTTAATTTTATTTAAATTTATTATTAATTTCAGTAAAAATTTAGAGACTTTGGATTTCCACTCATTCATTGTTGCACTTTTCTCCCCTCCCAGCCCTCCCCCCTAGTACACTACCCTTTTGGAAAAGTAAAAGACAAACTCTTTCATTGTTTTACAAACCCTCCCCCAGGTACACTCCACCATGTAGCCTTTGCTCTAGATTCCTGTCATGACAAAAATACCTAATCACATATCCCTTTTAAGCAGTTTTCTCTCTCTTCTGTTTCAATGCAGAATACATTATTGAACCCATCTTTCTCAGTCTCTCCCCAAACCCAAGGTCAGTCCCATTTTACAACAGTGGCACTTTGCAGTATTTGTCCTTTTGTGACTGAGATGCTTCACTCAGCATAATGTCCTCCAGGGTCACCCATTTTGAATAACATTGCATGAGTTCCTTGTTTTTCAATGCAGCATAATATTCCATTGTGTGAATATACCACAGCTTCTATATCCATTCATTTGTTGATGGACACTTAGGTTGTTTCCAGCTCCTTGCTACAGTGAACAAAGCCACAATAAACATTAGTGAGCATATATCTGCTTGGGTGTCAATTATGGTCTCTTTGGGGTATGTTTTCAATATAGAAAGGATGAAAGTTATACAGGTATCCAGGGCTTTTGTTCATAGGATCGCTATGAGTCACCTATGACTTGACAGCCCTTAACAACAACAACAACATTCATTGTTAGACATTTTCTTCCTTCCCCCTGCCCCATCCCATCCCACAGTGTACCTCTTGTTCCAGATTGTATATATGTGTGTGTCTATCTATTTATCGATCTATCTATCATAATCATATATTCCTTTCTGACAATTCTTCCCCTCATCTGTTCTAATGCGGTGTTCATTAAATTTCCACTCTTTCCCCAACCCCCCCATGTCTATTCAATTTTATAACAGTGGTGCAATTCAGTGTTTGTCTTTTTGTGACTGAGATACTTCACTCAGCATAATGCCCTCCAAGTTCCTCCATGTTGTGTAATGGTTTACGAGTTCATTGCTCTTCAGTGCTGAGTAATATTCCATTGTGTGAATGTCCCATAGGTTTTCTATCCATTCATTTGTTGATGGGCACTTGAGTTGCTTCCATCTCTTTGCTATTGTGAATAACGCAGCAATGAACATGGGTATGCATACATCTGTTTGAGTCATGGCTCTGGTTTCTTTTGAGTATATTCCCAGTAGTGAATTGCTGGGTCAAATGGTATTTCTGTTTCCAACTTTTTGAGAAGGCACCAGGTGACCTTCCATAGTGGTTGCACCATTTTACACTCCCACCAGCAATGAATATGGGTTCCAATCTCTCTACAATCTCGCCAGCATTTGTTGTTTGCTGCTCTGTTGCTCTTTGTTGTTGTTGCTGGGGTGAGCTGATATCTCACAGTTGTTTTGATTTGCATCTCTCTAATAACAACTCATAGTGGCCGTATAAACAAAAGATCTGAACCCTGTTCTATTCTACACCATCCTCACACTTCCTGACACACAAGAGCCCATTGCAGCACTCACCATGTCAATCCACCTGGTCGAGGGTCTTCCTCTCCTTCGCTGACCCTTCACGCTTCCCAACATCATGTCCCTCTCCAAGGAATAGACACACACTGCAGGTGTTCCATATTTTATTGATGGAGAGATTGATACTTTTCTGACACAATTGGGTGCCTACCACAATTATGGCTTTTTTGTTGTCCACAAAAGTAACATATGAAGGGGGAGAATGAAAATGGAACAGCATTTCTACTGGCTTCCATGTTCCTCTCTCAGCCTTTTCCTTCCCTGTTCTCAACAAGGAGAGTGATCTTAACTTGCTATATAGGCACCAGTTGAACTTGACTCTTGGAGTGTTAAATCACATAATCCTCAGTAAACTCTGTGGTGACTGTCTCCTAACAGGATGCAGCCTAGTTGTCAGCCTTGTAAACCTGGCATACCAGATGAGAATTAAAGCCCCTCTGCATAATTACAGGAATGATTTTAAAAGATATAGCTCCTGTTTGGAAAGTTATTAAAAATTACTTCATAACCATCTTATTTGATCCTAGAAACAATAGTGTGAAGGAAGCACAAGACTAGTATGAATTCCACATTTCAGGGATCCAGAAGTCAAGAATCCTGAAAGTAAAGTGACTTGCTCTGGTCTTGTATATCAGCATGAACTCTGAACACCTCGTGCTCTGGCCTTTTGATTCTAATTAATTCCAGCCCCCTTTCCATTCAGGCACATTGTGTCTAGCATTTTACAGTGAAAAAGGCGACCACAAAGGTTATCCTAAAAACTCCCAAGTCATGCTCATAACAAGCATCAGAATTAATAGAATCTAATCTCTGAAGCACTTTAGTAATACTGTCAACTATTAATCATACAACTTGAATTAGGTAGCAACAAAGAAAAGGGTTTCATCAAATTAAACCAAAAAAATTTAATGGCCCTCACATACAGGGGTTCTAAAATGTTTTCATTTTTGTTTTTCACAAATAGTTTTGAAAGGAAAAGGTCCAACTTGTCATTCTGGATTTAGTAGTAGAGGGATCTAAAAAGTACTGAAGCTATCAAGAAAGATGCCTGTTGGACTGTAGCCTTTCTGGGGCCATAGAGGGTAAATGAACCCCTAAAACGACTGCCCTGAGATAAACTTTAAATCCTAAATGAAAAATATCCCAGAAGTCTTCTTAAAACCAAATAACAGTTCTATATTTAACTAATAAATATCAGCCTTGAGCATTGTGTGCTTTAAGAATTATCTCAATGTCGCCTTTTCTCCTTATCTCCTTTCAAGGAGGAAGGTTATATCCCTTTGGGAATGTACCTTTCTACTAAATCTATCATTAGTATTTACCCTCAAAAAAGAAATAATTATCTGTATGGGAGTGAACTGACAACAACAGCAACTCAAATATTTAGAGGGGACTGTTTAGAGAAAAGGGAAGGAACGACTCAGAAAAGTAAGTTGAGAATGGTTGTACAACTCAGTGTAATAAGTGTCACTCAGCTGAACATATAAAACAGAAGAACTAGTGTATGTCTATTTGTTGTTGTTATTGTTATGTGCTGTCAAGTTGTCTGCGACCACAGCAATCTGCTATACAACAGCTCTGAAGCCTGTCCTGCCCTGAGCCAGTCTTATTGATTCTGACACATGAATTCCCATTGCCCCATTTACTTTATCAATCCATCTCATCCTGCGTCGTCCCTCCACCCTTCTAAGCATGATGTCCTTCTCCAAGGACTGGTCCCTCCTGGCCACTACAGTACAACAAAGTTAATAAAACCCAAGACGCTTGGGCTCTTTAATAGACTTATTAGCTAAAGGGATTGTGTAAGCGTGGGATTGCCAGTGGATCTTCTTGAAATTAATTAATTAATTCATCTGCCTAAAATCAATTCTCCTCATAATTCTTAGTTATAGAAAACAAGAAATTCTTTGGCTTCTTCCTCTTCTTTTAGTTTAAAAAAGTGTATTTTTCTGGTTTATGGTAGTTGGAACTGGGTTTCTTACACTGCAAACCCCCAATTGTGATTAACATTAAATGTGACTCATCGCTATAAATCTAGAATCTAAATGAAAAGTACCAAAGCTGCTGACAAGGAAGAACAAACAAAAGCAAACATAAGGAGACAGAATCTCCATGGTCTGGTGGTTGATTGCATAGAGTCAAGAGCAGGAAGAGCCTTTGATGTGTTTTTTGGCCTGAGTTTAGTGGCTTTTACAAACCACTTTGTACAGACTGTGTCTTGTGCCCTGTGTCAATTGCTGGAGTTTCATTAGCTTCCTTGGTCTTTTTGTATTGGCTTTAGTGCAGGAGAACTCTTTGAATATTTAGCCAAGCCGTTTTACAACTGTGCCTTAGCCTTACTTCCTGTTGATGCAGTCTAATGGTTGGATGGAGCTGAAAGCTTAGACTATTCTCAAGTCTTTTCTGGGCATGTGTCCAGCCTTGGACATGCATGTGTACTTCTAGAGTTCCTATTAAATGCCTGAGCTTTTCAAAGTCCTTCTTTCCCCATGCATCTCCTTATCTGGACTTGTCATTACTAGATCTTTTGGTTTATCTGTTGCTTGTCACATCTTTTGTTCCTTGCCCCATGCAGCTGTGCCTACGATATTTGCCTTTAAATACTTTAGAGAAATGCTGCCTGGAAGCCCACTCTAGCCCTGAGAAAATTCCGAGACAGGTAAAGCACAGGAAAGTTCCTGGGTTTATCTCTCAGCTAAAACACACAACCACAGTTCTTTGAGGGCTAAATCTGTATTGGCTCCACTGACACAAGCAATGTGAGCCTTAGTCTTCATGACTGCTACTGAGCTAGAAAGTGAGAAATGGTATGCAGGTAAATTAATATGCCATAATGCTCTCTTTAAAACACACAGTAACTTCTTAATGGGAGCGATTGTGCCAACCCATTTCACTGAGGAACTTTCTTGCCCTCATTGGTCCTCATTCACCAAGCATGATGTCCTCCTCTAATAACTGATTCCTTTAATGACATGCCCAAAGAAACTGCTTGAATATCATGTTGCTCTATGATCCATTGGGTTTTTACTGCTTAATATTTAGAAGTAGAATTGGCATTTTGAAGTAGAAGTATGTTGTTGTTGTGTACCATCGAGTTGGAACTGACCCATAGCTGACACTCTGGTGGGTTTTCAGCACAGTTAATTGCATGGGAGGAGATTGCCCATCCTCCTCTGATGGAGCAGCTGGTAGATTCAAACTGTGTGCCTTCGGTATTGCAGTGCAGCTTCTTGCCACTAGGCCACCAGAGCTTCCTATATGATATTGTATCTTGTATTAATCAAATTTGGGATATAGCTTAAAGTAATTGCTGCAGTAGTTATGACCTGCTTTGAGGTCTAGAAGAATACTCAGTATTTTGCAGGTCCCCTGAATCCGTGTATGAAACCTAGGCTGGACAACAAGAGGTCCCACTTTCCAAGTTGTCTAAGACCACCGAGTAAGAGTGTGTGTGTGTGTGTGTGTGTGTGTGTGTGTGTAAGTACTGAGGTAATGTCTGGCTCCAGAGTGTGTCTGCCCCAGTACAACAGGATGAAAGTTGTTGGATTTCTTTGGCAGGGTGATGGTGGGGTATATGTACAATATCAGCAAGGAGAGTAGTCTTGGGTAAGCCTATTGTCTCCAAAATGTATGTGAGGATCTGTGGATGAGGGATGGGAGAAGTACGGTAAAGTCCACATAGCCATCCATGTATGTGGAGGGAAAATCAGCAGGGCAAGTAAGGAAGCAGCCGCATGCTGTGCTACTGCACTTCACATTCTCAGTTCTCATGAGAAGGATTTGAAAAGTAAGCTATCTGTGATAAACCCATGAATTTTCCATTATGACTAGGGTTTTGATTTCTTATTTTACATTTTTAAGGTGTGCTTGAGCCAGGCTGTGGTCTTTGAAATGACTTGCTATGTATCAGAGAACTGGACAATGACTAAGGATGACAGAAGAACTGGTGTCTTTGAGTTGTGGTGCTGGCGAAGAGTCTTTAACATATTATGGACTGCCAAGAGAACAAACAGGTTTGCTCTAGAGAGGATTGATCTACAGAAGGTCAAGGACTAGAAGACAAAGATTCTTTATTTTTTTTTACAGAATTTCTTTTTTTTTATTTTGTGTGCGTGTACCGTCAGATCAGATCTGACTGGTACAGGAGGATATTGTGCCTCCTTCTCCGGCAGAGCGTCTGGTGGATTCGAACCATGTTCCTCTGGGATTGCAGTGCAGCTTCTTGCCACTAGGCCACCAGAGCTCCCCAAGACAAAGATTCTTACCACTAGGGCCAATTGGTAGCACCATGATAGATGGAGAAGAGATTGAAGTTGTTAACAATTACAGCTTGCTTGGCTCCACAATCAACACTCTTGGCACCAGCAGTCAGGAAATCAAAAGACTAATTGCATTTGGAAAGTCTGCTTTCAGGGACCGCTCCAAAGTACTGAAGAGCAACAGTGTCAGTCTAGAGACTAAGGTGTGCCTGATCCAGGCCATGATCTTTGCAATTGCTTGCTATGCATCAGAAAGCTGGACAGTGACTAAGGATGACAGGATAATTGATGACTTTGAGTTGTGGTTCTGGAAGAGAGCCTTGAACATACCATGGACAGCCAAGAAAACAAACAGGTTTGTCTTGGAAAGGGTAAAACCAAGTTTCTCTGTGGAGGCTAGAATTTTTATTTTCATTTTTTTCTACTGGTTTATTTACAAAAACGGAATACATTGTTTTCAAGAACAAATTCTTTCAATTTCCCTCATCCCTCAAATAGAACTCTTTCTACTTCTCGACATATCACTTCCTGCTAAGTGCCAACAAGAAGTAATTTCTCAAATAGGACCAATGATTAATGTTCTTTACCCATCCTAGAAATAATGTCAGGGTAGAACAGGGCCTATAAGACACGCTTGGAAACCAAACATTTTGTCACCTGCATTGGTGGTTTTGTAAGAGCAGAGCACCATTTTGCCATCCCATTTTAGGGAGTATAAAAATGGATTCCTTTAAAACAACTATGAGATATCATCTCACTCCAGAAAGAACAGCAAAATTTAACAGAACAGCAAGCAAAAAATGCTGGTGAGGTTGTGGAGAAACTGGAACCCTTATTCACTGTTGGTGGAAGTGCAAAATGGTGCAACCACTATGGAAAGTAGTGTGGCACTTTCTCAAAAAGTTGCAAATAGAGATACCATTTGACCCAGCAATCCCACTACTGGAAATATACCTCAAAGAGACACCCATAATGAGACCCAAGCAGATATATGCACACCCATGTTTATTGCGGCTTTGTTCACTATAGCAAGGAGTTGGAAACAACCTAAGTGCCCATCAACAAACGAATGGATATTGAAGCTGTGGTATATTCACACAATGGAATACTATGCTGCAT
>NW_006399766.1:18080494-18082909 GCF_000299155.1 Elephantulus edwardii | reverse complement strand
TTGGGAGGGGAGAAAAGTGCAACAATGAATGAGTGGAAATCCAAAGTCTCTGTAAATTTTTACTGAAATTAGTAATACATTTAAAGAAAACAAAAAAAAGAGGAGGAAAAAAATGGATTCCTTTGATGTCATCTCCTTCTTCCCATGAACTATATAAATCTCATGTGTAATGGCAACAGCAGGCAATAGCCACTGTCCATGGGGATACCATGAGTTTAGATTAACTGCAAGTAAAAACTGCAGTCTGGTACAAGTGGTTTGTAACCATTTGCTAATCTAAGAAGTAACAGAACATATTCAGGTTTTGGGGTGAAAGTCCTGGTGAACTGCTTCCATAAATTGTTGTTAGGTGTCATCAACTTGGTTACAATGCATACTTACCTCATGTGACAAGAATGGAACTTCCAAATAGGGTTTTCTAGGCTATAATCTTTATAGGAACAGGTATCCTAGTCTCTTACATGCTAAGCCACTTGGATGGATTCAAACTGCCAATTCTTTGGTTAACAGTGAAGCATTTTGCACCTGGAAAAATCCTATGAAGTAGTTTTATTCTAACACATGGAATCTTCATGATTTATAACTGACTCAACAACAGGTTGGTCTCTAGTGCCCCTCAGTTCTGAAAAGGGTGGGGTAATTAAAGCCTCACAGACTTTGAGAACTGGCATTGTTATGTATCAACCTTCCAGCAGATTTCCAGAGTCAGTAAATAGTGTGGGAGATTGCCGATCTTTCTCCTACAGAATAGCTGGGGGACTCAAACCAAATTTATTTGAAATACCAGAACTGCCTTACCGCTGAGAAGAGGGTTCATTAACTCCCTAAAGACTCAAATGGTCAGCCGTTCAAATGCATTCAGTAGTTGCTCTGAAGAGACAAGCTGGGTAGTCTCCTCCTAAAAAGATTTATAGCTCAGAAATTTGATGGAGGGTCATTGAATTTGAATCAATTCAATGGCAGTATGTTAACAATTCCCCTATCACTTCCCTCCTCTGGGCTTTTCTCTTTCATTTTATCTAGCAGTCATAATACAGAGTCATCTCTTTCTTTTTTAAGCTTTTTTAGCCTGAAGATCCAGTTAACATTATATACACTGTGCAGAAAAACTGCACTGAGTATTGCCTACCCTCCTTTTCATGGCATCTCAAGTTGAGAGTTTCTGGTATAGTTCAATTCTGTTGCTCAGCAGCAGATCTAGATGAACAGGGACAATGTTTATCATTGAATACTGACTAGAGGAGTAACTCCACAAAGAAATGTCATGCCAGAACAATACACTTTATTAATCTAAATAAGGGAAGAGGAAAAAATATTTCACTAACAAGCAAAAAAAAATCAGCCATAAATGATGGAAAAACCAATTCTTAAGATTGCTTCAATGTAGAACAGGTACACATGGTTAATTTTCTTTTAAAAAGAACCAGCTAAAAGATAAAGAATATTACACATGATATAAGAACGTCTACTGAAAGCAGTCACTGTATTAGGTCGTCTTTAGAGGTAGGAATAGTCCATCTTCATTTTATAGACCTGAAAACAGAATTACAGAGGTCTTCTGATGGGGAAAATAAAAGGCAAACCCAAAAATATTTACTCCAATTTTTTCCAGGAAAGCGAACATGGGCCACATAGGTGATTTGTTAACACAATTTTATTTTACATGATGAATCAGCAATACTAAAGAAATACTAAAGCAAAAAGTCTTGGTCCACATCATAAGTGCAAAGTAGATACATGTCTATGCATTCCAACTTTCCCCCACATACTTTCGGCATGTTGCTAGGAGAAGACATCATGCTTGGAAAGATGGGAGAGTCAGTGAAAGTCCAACAGAATGGACTGACACAGTGACTGCGGCAAGGGGCTCAAGTGAGTCCAAGATGACAAGGATGGGACAGGACAGGGTGCAGATCTGTTGTCCACAGAGTCATTATGAGGCGTACTTGTTGACACCTAACAACAACATACGCACTCTAGTGACATCATCCATAGGGAACCGTGTAGCTAACTCAAAGGTGGTGCTTCTTGGTCCAATGACACACGAAATGCCATCTATCTGGTTTTTATTTTTCCTGCATCATTCAATATTTTTCCCCTAAAATCTTTCTCTGAGGCTTAGTAAGGAGTTGCTCTAGCAACCCAACGCCTTGAAATTTGAATTCATCAACTGCTCTAAGGAGAAAAGATGGGAAATCTCCTCCAATGTGATTTAAAGCCTTGGGAAAACCTGTTGGAGGGTCAGCTAAGTTGGTTCTGAATCTGCAGCAATGAGTTTGAGTTTTTGAATACAGGCTCTAACACAATTTAGATGTTTCCATTCACTTACTTATATAAAGAATTCAGTATGTATCAGTCTTGTATTAGGCACTGAAAATAAAATTATTGAACACACTGACAACTAGAATTTCACTC
>NW_006399766.1:18039467-18079939 GCF_000299155.1 Elephantulus edwardii | reverse complement strand
CTGGGTGGAATTTCCTGGGAAGAGCGGAACATTTTGGCAAGTCCCTCTTACATGTTGACTGTTTCTTTCTCTTCCTTCCTGGAAAATTCCGATATCGTTTCCTCACCCTTTGGTCACCATGATTTTCTCTGCCAGCTGTTTTCTTGAGAACTTTTACTTTGACCTTTTGTAATACTTTGCCTTTTGGTGCTTGTAATTCTAACTGAGGAGATACAGGTTGATCATTTCCAGTGTCATTTTTGAGCTTTAACCCTGTTGGAATAAATCGAAGAATTAATCACTTTCCCACAGTAAGAAAATCATAAACATGGAAATAAAATTCACTTGTTGGCACAGAGTGTGTGCTGTTGTTCTCTGCTGCCACTCTCTACTGTTCCCGCAACTTGACCCGCTCCATGCCGGTGGACCTCAGCAAGTGGCCTGGGCCCTTGAGTCTGCAGGAGGTGGGCGAGCAGCCACAGCACCCGCTGCAAATCAAATACAGTGGGGTGGACGGAGATCAATGAGCTGGGCAAAGTGCTGACACCCACCAAGGTGATAACCTCCCCACCAGGATCACATGGGATGGCCTCGATTCAGGTAAACTCTACCCCTTGGTCCTGACAGACCCAGATGCTCCCAGCAGGAAGGACTCCAAGTTCAGGGAATGGCATCATTTTCTGGTCGTCAACATGAAAGGCAACAACATCAGCAGTGGCAGAGTCCTCTCCGATTACGTGGGCTCTGGGCCTCCCCAGGGCACAGGTCTCCACCACTACGAGTGGCCCATTTATGAGCAGGACAGGCCCCTGAAGTGTGACGAGCCCATTCTGAGCAACCACTCCGGAGACCACCGGGGCAAGTTCAAGGTGGCCTCTGTCCACAAAAAGTACGAGCTCGAGCTCGGCTGGGCGGTTGCCTGCACGTGCTACCAGGCGGAATGGGATGACTACGAGCCCAAGCTCTATGAGCAGCTGTCGGGGAAGTAGACCACTGAGACACCAGGGAGCTCCAGAGCCACCAGGTCCCACCCTCCAGCTCAGTGAAGCATATAGATGTCTCCTCCTCCCAACTCCCGCTCTCACACACTTCCTGGTGCCTGCCCTTTATACTTTTTGGAAGGTCACACATGCTAGTTTGTATTCTGATCAGATTTGATATCAAATATTTGTGGGGGAATGTTTTGGTACCTTTATGGGCCCATCAGATTGTTGTTATAAAAATAAGCAATCCAGAGTTTAAAAGGGGAGAAAAAATATGCAAGTGAATGTACCAGGTTTGAAGAAATAGAGCATTACTGGGTCCTTAAAAGAAGCCGCAGTGGTGGCCTGGATGGGCAGCAGTGTTGGCTGTGAGGCCTACAATCTGTACCTGTTAAACTGATTGTTCTTCCTTGATATAACTGAAGCTGAACTGGAGTTGCTAAATGTTGTGTTTATTTTGCTGTTTCCTTAGAGTTGAGTAAAAATAAAAACATTGAGTGGACTGAAAAAAATATTCACTTATAAAATAGAGAAACAAATGATTTCTGGCCTATGATGGTACAGATCATTTTCTCCCTGATCCTCTCAGTCAAACACAGCTATTTAGTCAAGCACACAATTTAATAGGCTATTCCTTGGAGAGGGATATCATGCTTGGAAAGGTGGAGGGTCGGCAAAACCTTCAACCACATGGATTGACAAAATGACTGCAGTCCAAGAAGTAATGCAAGACTAGTATTGAGGAGTGCTAGTAAGAAAGCAAACTGTACTACTGAACATTTTCTCATCAGAAATCACAGGAGTCAGAAGATGGTTGAGTGACATTTTTTAAGTGCCAAAAGTAAAAAGATCTATCAACCAAGACTTCTATACATCTATCTCCAACAAAACTATCCTTCAAAAATCAGGGAGAGGGAGACTCTCACTACCATCAAGAAAAACAAATAGGGGAGACTTCCGGGTAAGATGGGTGACAGTAGCCCAGACCCTCTTTGAAGACGAGAGAGAAGAGCAAAGATGTATTGAAACAATGAGTCCAAAAGATGTGAACCTCAACTCCCGTGACCCTGAGAGTTGAAGAACTAGATGGTGCCTGGCTATCACTGCTGACCATGCAGAGAGTGATCACAGAAAATCCTGGGCAGAGTATGAAAAAATGTGAAACAAAACTCATAACATAAAAGAGACAGGTTTACTTGCCAAATAGAAACCAGTAGAATCTTACCTACCTTTGAACCTGGAACAAAACTTTTACCTCTGTGACTCAACTTTCAGCCAAAGAATGGACCTATGAAGTGACCAATATTATCAGGGAGGCACTGATTCCTTAGAAAAACCAAACATTTACAGTCAAAAGACCAGCATTTTCCCAAGGATAAAGCAAGAAGGGGTAGGATAGAAGGATTAACACAAATGAGAATTACTGAGAAGAAATGAGAAAAGTAGGAAAGTGGGATTAAAATGTGAGTATTGTAATTAGTGGTATAAAACAAAATATGTATTATTTATTGAATGAAAATTCAATTTGTTTTGTAAACTTAAACTCACATCACAGTTTAAATTTTTTTAAAAAAGGACGCCTTCCCTCTTAACCATAGTGACACAACTTGAATGTTAAGCTCTTAACAGGGAGGTATGGCCCAATTATTGTAGTAAAATACCATAAAGTTGTTTACTTCGGTTTTATAGATTATGCAAAGGTTTTTAATTCTGTGGATAATAACAAATTCTGAATAACATTAAGAATGGGAATCTCAGAACACTTAAGTGTGCTCATGACAAACTCATACGTAGACCAAGCAGCTGTTGAACAAAGGAACACTAAAAATTTTAAAATCAAGAAAACAATAACTTTGTAAATTATTACCTAACTTGGGATGGACAGGAGAGCATTATGCTGAGTGAACTAACTCAGTCCCACAACGATAAATATTATATAAAACCATTATTGTAGAATGAGTATAAGGATCGAGGTGGGGGGAGGGTGGAAGTAGAGGGATGTGCAGGGGGAGGAGGGGATTAACCATGGAGTTGTACAATTTGATGAGTGGGTGGGTGTGAGCGAAACTGAAGAATCTGCTCTGGAAAACAATGTATTCAAATTTTGTAAATAAACTAGTCTAATAATAACAACTTAAAAAAACAGGAAAAAAGAAAACTGAGTGTCAGGGTTGTATCTTTTCATCATTATTCAATCTTTATGCTGAGCAAGAAATTAGACAAGCTAGACTATATGAAGAAGAGCGGGGTATCAAGATTGGAGGAAGACTCATCAGCAACTGAATTATGCAGATGACACAACCTTGCTGGCTGACGTGAAGAGGACTTGAAGCACTTGCTGTGAAAGTTATGTCTTGGACAAAGTGTAACCATGGTGTGTGCTCTTTAGAGGCAAGGATGGTGAAACTTCATCTCACCTATTTTGGGTATGTTGTCAGAAGAGGACAATCCTTGGAAGAAGACACCACACTGGGAAAGAGAGAGAGAAAGGAAGATCCTCAATGAGATGGACTGACATAGTGACAGTAGCAAATGGGCTCATGCATATCAAAGATGGGGAGGATGGCACAGGATAGGGCAAAATCATCAGAGTTGACCCAGTGGCACCTATCAATCAACAAAGTGCAAACAATGTTCTCTCCCCATGCAAAGCAAAGCAGAGCAAAGAAAACCAAAGACACATGGAAATAATTAGTACAAAAGACTAGTGGAGCATGTGAACCCCAGCCTTTACAACTCTGAGACAAGAAGAACTAGATATTACCCTGCTAACTGGAGCTGATGATTCTAAACATAATTGTTGTTGTTGTTATGTGCCGTCGAGTCACCTGCGACTCATAGCGACCCTATGTACAACAGCCCTAAACTCCGCTCTGTCCTGTGCCAATCGCACTGTCTCTGACACTCCCATCCCAATTATCCCTGTCACTGAATCAATCCACCTCATAGAGGGCCTTCCTCTCCTGCGCCGTCCCTCCACCCTCCCAAGCATGATGTCCCTCTCCAAGGACCGGTCTCTCCTCACTACATGTCCGAAGTAAGTTAGACGGAGCCTCAGAATCCTTCCCTCCAAGGAGCCACCCGGTTTAACCCTTTCCAGGACAAACCTGTTTGTTTTCCTAGCAGTCCATGGTATTCTCAATACTCTTCTCCAGCACCACAGCTCAAAGGCATCAGTTCTCCTTCTATCCTCCTTGGTCATTGTCCAACTCTGATGCATAACAGGTGATTGCGAAGACCATGGCCTGTATCAGACGCACCTTAGTCTCCAGAGAGACACCACTGCTCTTCAGCACTTTGGAGAGGTCCCTGACACCAGGTTTCCCCAATGCATAACAGGTGATTGCGAAGACCATGGCCTGTATCAGACGCACCTTAGTCTCCAGAGAGACACCACTGCTCTTCAGCACTTTGGAGAGGTCCCTAACAGCAGACTTTCCCATGGCAATGCACCTTTTAATTTCCTGGCTGCTGGTGCCAAGACTGTTGACTATGGAGCCAAGCAAACTAAAGCTGTGTACAATCTCAATCTCTTCACCATCCATCCTGATGCTGCCGATTGGTCCAGTGGTGAGAATCTTTGTCTTCTTGACATTGAGCCTCAATCCATATTGCAGCAAGCTGCAGTCCTTGACACTCTGCAGCAGGTGCTTCAGGTCCTCCTCAGTTTCAGCAAGCAGGGTTGTGTCATCCGCATAACGCAGACTGTTGATAAATCGTCCACCAATCCTGACCCCACATTTCTCCTCATTTAAGACAGACTAGGAAGAAGGATTGGCCATCCACTTCTGAAATAGCAGGCCTCTGAAAACCCTATGTACAACATTTAGATAACAGAGATGGCAAAGGAGGTTGAGTTTTCAAGCATGGAAATACAAAGGAAGAGGAACAGTTGTAAGCAGACACTGGTGATTGGGACATGGAATGTGAGAACCATGAATGTAGGAAAATTAGATATTGTTAAGGAAGAAATGGAACGCATAAATATTGACATACTAGGCATCGGTGAGATGAGATGGACTGGCATGGGGCATTTTGAGTCGGATGACAAACATAATTAGAGATGCTAAAAACAATGGGGGAAAAACACCATAGAGTAAGTCAAAACTTCCAAGACTATGGCTCTTCACCCTTCAAATCTGGAACAGAACTTACCCTTGCAGCTCATCTTTCAGTCAACCAACAGACAGCCCTACAAAGCCCACCAAAGAGGAGGCCTCAGAACAATTAACCAAACTAGATAAAAAAGGCAGGATGTGCCCAAGTGTAAAGCTCAGAAGGCAGGAAGTCACAGTGAAAAAGGATGAAAAGATAAAGGAGGAAATTAAAAAAAGAATTATTCTTTCCTACGAAGATGGTGCCGAAAGGGAAGAAGGAAGCCCCTGCCCCTCCCAAAACTGAAGCCAAAGCAAAGGCATTAAAGGCCAAGAAGGCAGTCCTGAAGGGCGTCCACAGCCAAAAAAAAAGAAGATCCGCACGTCACCCACCTTCCAGTGGCCTAAGATGCTGAGACTCCCAAGGCAGCCCAAATACCCCCGGAAGAGCGCCCCCAAGAGAAACAAGCTTGACCACTTTGCTATCAAGTTTCCCCTGACCACTGAGTCAGCCATGAAGAAGATAGAAGATAACAACACACTTGTGTTCATTGTGGATGTCAAGGTCAACAAGCACCAAACCAAACAAGCTGTAAAGAAGCTCTATGACATTGATGTGGCCAAGGTCAACACCTTGATTAGGCCTGATGGAGAGAAGGCGGCCTATGTTCGACTTGCTCCTGACAATGACACTTTGGATGTTACCAAAAAAATTGGGATCATCTAAACTGAGTCCAGCTAGCTAATTCTAAATATAAATTTTTCTCACATACACACAAAAAGAATTATTACATTGTAAGGATTCTAATCAGTATCACAAATGAAAATGTATATGAACGATTGAACAGAAAACCAATTTGCTCTGCAACCTTTTACCCACATCACAAAAAAAGTAACCCACAGTAAGCCAGTGTGCTTATCTGATCACCTACAAATTCTGAATACTGGCTCCACACACCTCAGAGTACACAGAGGTTCTGGCTGTGTGTAGTTTCCAGGTCTAACACTTCTCACCGTAGCACTCTCACCTGCAAGGAAAAGAAGCAGCACCCATCCAGATGGGAAAAGAGAATTCAATCGCTTTTCCCCTGTTCCTAGTTTGCATTTACTATCAGGACATTTGCTTTTCCAGAAGTTTCAATAAGTGGTCATTGTCATTGTTGACCTCAAGCTCTCCTGTTTTATCCAGTATTATGGAATACTGTTGTTGTTATGTGTCATTGAATCATCTGCAACCCACAGCGACCCTGTGTACAAAAGCTCTGAACCATGCCCTGTCTTGAGCCAGTCTCACTAATTACAACACACCAACCCCCTTTGGTCCAGTTACTGTATCAATACATCTCTTCTGGGGTCTTTCTCCTGCACTGTCCCTTCACCCTTTCGAGCATGATGTCCTTCTCCAAGGACCAGTCCCTCCTGGCCACATGTCCAAAGTATGTGAGATGGAGCTTCAAAATCCTAGCCTCCAAGGAGAAACTTGGTTTCACCCTCTCCAAGACAGACCTATTTGCTTTCTTGCCAGTCCATGGTATGTTAAGAGTCTTCTCCAGCACCACAACTCAAAGGCATCAATTCTTCTTCTGTCATCCTTAGCCATTGTCCAGCTCTCTGATACATAACAAGTAATTACAAAATCCATGGCCTGGATCATGCGCACCTTAGTCTGTAGACTGGCATCATTGCTCGTAAGCACTTTGGAGAGGTCCCTGACACCAGGTTTCCCCAATGCAATTCGTCTTTTGATTGACTGCTGGTGCCAAGAGCGTTGACTGTGGAGCAACAAGGGGAGGAAAAAAGAACCAAAACTTCCAAGGCCCTGCTTTTTTTCCTAAAAGTACTTTAAAATGAAAAATTGGTTTGTGTTTATTTACTGTTTATATTTTTGTACATATTGTTAGGAGTCAACCATTTTTTCTTGATTTCAGGATACCCAAACCAGCGTTCAGAGCATTCTCTGTCCTAATTCTGACTTTATTTGTGGTGTGACCATATCCATTATAATCTCAAAGGAGAAAAAAAAACCTTGTAAAAAAGGCAAAAATGATGAAAAAAAATTTACAATCTTATCAATCCGAGCATTCCAGTAACTTTTTGTGTGTGTACATAGCTGTACTATAAGTAATTGGTTTGTATGTGAGGTAGTTAAAAAAGCCAAAGATAAAAAGTTTCTTTTCCGTTTTTTTTTTGTGTCTATGAAGTTGCTGGGTTGTTTTTTGTTTGTGGGTTTGGTGTTTGCTGGGGTTTTTTTTTTGGGTGTTTTTGCTTGTTTGCTTTTTTTTGGCCTGTTTGATGTATGTGTGAAACAATGTTGTCCAACAATAAGTTGGAATTTTATTTTGGTGATTTGTTCTAACAAAAAAAAAGTATGGAGACAGGATGCACCCTTGACACATTCCTTGACTAATTCTGAACCATGCAGTGTTTCCCTGCTCTGTTCCGAGGACTGCTTCCTGGTCCAAGTATAGGTTTCACATAAGCACAATCAAGTGTTCTGGGATTTCCATTCTCCTCAAGGTTAACCACAATTTGTTGTGATCCACACAGATAAATGTCTTTGCATAATCAGCAAAACACAGATAGACATTCTTCTGGCACTCTTTGCTTTCTGCCTAGATCCATCTGACATTGGTGATAATGTCTCTAGTGCCACGACTTCTTCTAAACCCAGCTTGTATTTCTGGTAATTCTCTTGTTAATGTACTGTTCCAGACAGTTTTGGATAATCTTCAGCAGAATTTTGCTTGCATGTGATATGAGTGATGTTGCTTGATACTTTCCGTACTTTGTCGGGTCACCTTTTTTTGGCATGGGAATAATTATGGATCTCTTCCAGTCAGTTGGCCATGTAGTTATACAAGGATTGGTCCACTTCTGAAATATAACAAGCCTTCAAAAACCCTATGTACAGTGGAATACTACTCAGCAATAAAAAGCAACAGAATATGGATATACAAGATCATCTGATTAAGCTTCAGGGAAATTAAGGTGAATGAAAAAGCCAATGCCAGGTGCAACACACTTAATACTTCAATTTATATTTGCAGACTATTTTTGAAATGACAAGATTTTACAAGGGTACAAAAGATTAATGGTTGGCATCCATTAGTGATGGAGACGGGGTATGAGAAGGAAGTGCATGTTGTTTAAAAAGAGTCATAGATGGAGTCCTTCAGTGAACCTGTTCAGTATTTTGATCATAGTGGTGAATACACATACCTAAATACTGATGGAACTGCAGAGAACTAAATATACTCACAAAAATGAGGACAAAGCTAGGGAAATCTATGTAAGATCTGTGGGTGAGATAAATATACTGACACTATCATATCATAAAATACTATCATTAATGGCGCTCTGGTGGCCTAGTGGTAAGAATTTGTGCTGTAATCCCAAAGGCACACTGTTTGATTCCATCCACTGCTCTGTGGGAAAAGGATGGGCAATCTCCTGCTGGAGGGTCAGCTATGGGTTAGTTCCAACTCAATGGTACTCAACAGTGACCATTAAAGGAAATATGGTTTCCTATGAATCATATGTGTGTTATGCATGTGGACTGATTGGGATAATATAAAATTAACTCAATTAAAATAAAGGACCACCCCATTGTGCACACTTACCCACAAGATCCTCCCCAAGATCACCCTTACACTCAAGGGAACCTTGGAACCATGGGTTTTCTCTGCTCAAAACAGATCACTTAAGGTAAGTATGCAAAAACAATACTCTCACAAGACAATGCTGAGCTCATTGACTAATTCAGCAAGAGTGAATTAATACTAATTCAGGAAGAGTGAATTAATACATTTTTCTTACTCCAAATAGTTGATTGGGCAAAATATTTGATCCAATATTGACTAAAACTCTCTTTTTCAGATGTGCATGAATATGCAAGGAGAGATTTCAGAAACAAACCTAAAGTGGAGAGATGAAAAGGATATGGAGAATGGGAATCCAGTGTGTATTTCCCATCTTTTGACACCCTCTGTTTGACCATAGAGGAAACAAACAACAGAGGTTATAGAAAATATATGCTGGTTTGCTCAACTCTTGAGGTGGACTCATCCATGTCCTGGATGAAGCCAGTGTACTGAGCTAGCTGGAGGGTGGTGGCTTGGGTAACAGATGCACAATGTGTCTCGGTAATAGTTACTGTTAAGTTCTATTTTGGAGATATTAACTATATTTCTGTAGCTCACTGGTTCATGTCCAAGTAAAGAGAATAAATCAAAACCACAGAATTTCAGTTTGAAAAAAAATATATCTCCTCTCAAATACACAAAATAACTTGGACAAATGCAGGGAGATGGAAAGTAGATTTTCCCACCATGGAGTAAGGGGATGAGGGAATAAGGAGTTATTGCTTACTGAGTAGAGTGAATGGTTTAAGTGACGAAAGAAATCTTACAAAGAAATTGATTAATATCACTGGATTGCACAACTGAAAGTTATTTAAAAAGCAGATTACTTTGTATATCTTACCACATACATTTAAAAAAAACCCCCAAATGTATTCATTTCTTAAACATTCAATAAACATGCATTGATCGTCTATTGTGGTAGGTACTGCTATTGGTGTGGTGGGGATAAAACAGTGAATAAGACCAAGGAGTCTATCCTCATGAAGCTTCATTCTACTGGCAGAACGTGTTGTTATTGTTGATTGCTGTCAAGTAGAGCAAGACTCACGGTGACTCTATGAACAAAAGACCTAATGCCTTTCCATAACTATCATTGTTTCTCCAAGTTCATAGAGTTTCCAGAAGCATGTGGTTTAGGAAGTAGATGCCACTCCTACTTCCAAACCTGATTTACAAGTGGAAGCTCCACCAAACACTGTCCACATTGGATGCCACAACTGCTTCCAAATCTGTTTTACAATTGGGAGCACCACCACTGTCCACATTGGGAAACCATGATTGTATTTGATACCCCAATGGCACAAGGTTCAACATCACAGCAAACCCAGGTTACTTCATACAGCACATTGACAAAGAGGAAGAGTGTTCCTCCAGATATAACAGCACTAACTAGTCTCATTTAGCAGTGGTTAAGTGTCATCAAGTTGAATACGACTCATATTGACCTTTGCACGAAAGACCTGAACTCTGTTCTATAACGAACATAATTTCTGTACATTTATAGTTTATAAAACCAGACACAAGAAAATGAAGGAAACAGGTATGAGAAAGTATCTCACCCCAGCAACAATAGCAGAGTTCAACAGGGCAGCAAACAACAAATGCTGAGAAGGCTGTGGAGAGATTAGAACTCTTATTCACTGTTGGTGGGAATGTAAAATGGTAAAATCATTAGGAAGACGGTCTGAGGCTTTCTCAAAAATTTGGAAATAGAAATACCATTTGATCCACTAATTACACTACTGGGAATATATCCTAAAGAAACCAGAGCTGCCATCCAAACAGATGTATACATACTCATGTTTATTGCTGCTTTGTTCCCAATAGCAAAGAGCTGGAAGCAACCAAAGTGCCCATCAATAAATGAATAGGTAGAGAAGCTGTGGTATATTCACACAAAGGAATACTACACAGCACTGAAAAACAAGGGCCTCATAAAACATTATGCAACATGGGGGAGCCCAGTCACCAAAGGTTACTGCATAACATCATTGTTATAAAACAGGACTGACATGGGAATTGGGGAAGAACTAGGAAAAGAGGAGATAAATAATGAACACTATATTGGAATAGATGAGGAGAAGAGCTGAAAAATATATGAGTAGGCATTATTTGTATGAAAACAATCTGGAACAAGGGGTGCATTGAGCGCTTGGAGAGAGGAGAAAATGTGCAATAATGAATTAATGAAAACTCTTCTGTAAACTTGTGTTAAAATCACAACAAAAATTTTAAAAAAAGGAAAGAATGAATGAAACAATGTCAAGGTATCTATCTATCTATCTATCTATCTATCTATCTATCTATCTATCTATCTTTGGAAGGAAATGAAAGCAGGGTAGCAGAGCAGTAAGTGGAATAGAGATGAGGCTATTTTAGAAAAGATGGCCATGGATGGCCTCGTTGAGAGACTGCTGAACAAAGACCAGAGGAAGTGAGAAAGTTGAGCCATGCAAAGATGTGCTAGAAAAGATGTCAGGCAGATGATGCGGGGAGGAAGAAAAAAAAGGGGTGAATTTAAGAGACAGCAAGATAGCTCAACCTGACTGAGCATGAGAGAGAATGGTGGGGGAAAGAGGGTAGAGGAGGAGGTAGGCAACAGATCAAGATCAAGGGAACAGGTCTTGGGAGGCTTGGTAAAAAAAAACTGGATTTAATTATACATGTGAAGAGAAAACATCCTAAGTTTTCTCATGATCATAAGATCTGATTATATTCGTAAAAGAAGAATCTGGCTGCTATGTGGAAAACAGAGTGGAAGGTCAAGAGTGAAGACAGAAGAACTCTAGAAGAAAAGGTAGCGTTAAGATTGGGGGTTGGAGATGACAGCAGCTTAAAATAGCAGGGTAAGTTACAACAGGCGTCCAGAGTGAAGGCTGCAAAGTGGAGTGGATCTGGGGGGGGGGGGATTGTAAAACAATGAAAGAATTTTTCTTTTACTTTTCCAAGAGGGGAGTGTACTGGGGGGGGGAAGGGGTGAGCAGGGTGAAAAGTGCAACACTGAATGAATGGAAATCCAAAGTTTCTGTAAATTTTCATTAAAATTAATAAAAAAAAAGAAGAAAAACAAACAAAAGAATAGCAGGAAAACAGGATGAGATATAGATTCAGGAGCTCAAAGAACCTGCTTAGAGACTGATTGTGGGGTATGTATGACCAAAATATGAGGAGGGGAAAAGGGAACTAGGAGGGTAACTGCTCTGAGCAGTCAGTTGAAGGGTGGTGATCTTTACTGAAATGGGAGACACATGGGAAACGCAAGTTTGTAAATGAGTTGGGTCAAGAATTCTAGTTAGAATAAGGAAGTGAAGGTTGTGTATTTGGGAAAAGCTCTTCGGGTGATCTGGATACAGCTTTCTCTTCCTCTTCACAGTAAAGTTTAGACCAGCTACTGAAACACTAGGATTCTCCCATGTGAACTTACAAATCACAGTAAAGTGAGATGCAGTCTGCATCAAGTGAGGCAATAACAGATTACTCAACTGCTAACAAGGGAAAAACTAATCTTTACCCAGCGAGATGGCATTTTCATAGTTCTCCTGCATCACATCGTTGTAGAGGACCTTCTGATGGAGATCCAGTAACTCCCATTCTTCTTGAGAAAAAGTCAGGGTCACATCTTCAAAGGTCAACAAACTCTAAAGAAGAGAAGGGGCTTTAGGTCAGTGCTTGCTATTACAGAAGCAGGACAACCACTGTCTCCGAGAAAAGTGTGGGAAGAACCCTATCTACACTGTGCTGAGCCTGGCTGTATGGAGGAGTGCATCTGAGACGAACACGCCTCGGAACACCTGCTGAGCAGTGTGGGTCAGCAGAAAGACATTCAAAACCTGTAGAAGACAACGGCTGGTGACCTACAGCTTCAAGTCTGGCCTCAGCTGTGCTAAGGGAACAACAGAAGAGTGACTGAAAATACCATGAGCTGCCTGAATGACCCAGCTTTATGCTCTATCTCATTGTTTATGACAGGAATCTTTCTTCTCACCTCATTCCTTGATTGATCAACTTCTCCCTGAAAGCTTCTGACTAGGGCCACGGCCTCCTTGATGCTCCGTGGATGATGTTTTTGCATCTGGGTCTGGATTGCACTGGGCAAAATGGTCAGGAACTGTTCTAACACCAGCAGTTCTAAGATCTGCTCTTTTGAGTTGCGCTCTGGCCTCAACCACTGCCGGCAAAATTCCTGTAGCAGATTGGCAGCATAGAGAGGCTCTGCTGTTTCGGGATAGTGGAAGTTCCGGAAACGCTGGCGAGAGCTCTCAGGATCAAGTCTGTTCCTTAGCAGGGTGGACTTCTCCCTCTGACTGGCACGCTCTTGCATAGATCCCTCCTTCAGCACAGGCCTCATCTGGGGCTTCTGGCACGCAGCTACCTTGAGACCTCTGGTCATCATTTTGATTGAGGAACAGTCTGGCAACTCCGCAATGCCACCTTCAGTAGCTGAGGCCTCTCACAATCAATGAGAGGATTTTCTACCTGAAGACACTGAGGGTAAGGAAAAAGTACATGTCAAGGCAAAGAACACACGAGGTCCAAGTAAAAAGTCTTCAGTCAGTAAACACCAGAATGTTCCACTCCAACAAAGAATTGAGAAACTTCCCTGAACATCAATTGGAAGGCTGAAGAACTGAACTAAGTATTGATTGGAAGGAGACAGACTACTAGCCAGTGTAGCGTGGCTATTTTGGGATAGCAATCAGCTATAGTCCTAGGTCAAGAGCTCAGGAAGGCAATTCTATGAAAACACAGATGGAGGCAGAGATAGACAAATCCAGGAAGAATAAGTGGTCACACTAACTGGTTGGGTCAGTCAGTGTGGAAGGTAAATACTGTCCCTCAAGATCTGTGGAGAGACCCTGACCACCTGACATGAGGTGTCTCACAATGCAGAAGGGATTTGCTCTTGCACCTTCACACAATAATCCAAAGGAAAAGATGCCTATGTAACAGAGAGCCCTGTGTGTGAACAGCCCACCATAACCAAAGTGAAAGGAACCATGTTCAGTCAACCACACACTGACCGATATTACAAAAAACAACACTTTAAATAATTCACATCGAAAGAAAAGTTTCTAGCAAACAAAAACATACAAAATAGTGATAAATACAAAGTCCATAAAAAAACCCACCTAAATACAATGTTAATCCCATTTGAAGAGGTGGGGTAAAAATAGGTCAAACAAATGAACACAATAAAGACCAAACTCAGCATTTCTTAAGCTCAAGGAACTGAAGAACAAATTCAAACCTCGAGTTGCTATACTTAAGGTTTCTTTAGGCAGAATAGTAAATGATCCAGGAAGTATTTAAAGAAGATGGAAAGAGTATATAGAGTCACCGTACTGAAAGGAATTGGCAGACACAGAAGAATTTCATGAAACAACCTATAAGCAAGAGCGTATGGTGATGAAGGAAGAAGTTCAGACTGCTTTGAAGGAAATAGCAAAAAATAAGGCCCCAGGAATAGATGGTATACCAATTGACATATTTCAGCTAACAGATACTGCCCTGGATGTGCTCACCAAGTTGTGTCAAGAAATCTGGAGGACAACCATTTGGCCAACTGACTGGAAGAGATCTGTATTTGTTCCCATTCCAAAGAAAGGTGACCCAACAGAGTGTGGAAATAATCAAACAATATCATTGATCTCATATGCAAGCAAGATTCTGCTGAAGATTATCCAAAAGCAACTGGAACAGCAGCACATCAGCAGGGAACTGCCAGAAGTGCAGGCTGGGTTTAGAAGAGGTTGTGGTACTAGGGATATTGTAGCTAATGTTAGATGGATCTTGGCTGAAAGCAGGGAATAGCAGAAGAATGTCTATGTTTCATTGATTATGCAAAGGCTTTTGACTGTGTGGATCATAACAAACTGTGGCTGACTCTGAGGAGAATGGGAATCACAGAACACTTGATTGTGCTAATGCAAAACTATACTTGGACCAAGACACAGTCGTCAGAACAGAGCAAGAAAAAACTGCATGGTTCAAAATTGGGAAGGGCGTACACCAAAGATGTGTCCTATCTCAGTATCTTTTCAGCCTATATGCAGAATGGATTATCCGGGAGGCTGGGCTGTATGAAGAGAAGTGTGGCATCAGGGATGGAGGAAGATCTATCAATAATCTGCATTATGCAAATGACACAATCCTGCTTGCTGAAACTGAGGAGGACCTAAAGCACTTGCTACAGAAGATCAGGGTCTGCAGCCTTCAATATGGATTGAGGCTCAATATAAAGAAGACAAAGATTCTCACCACTGGGCCAACTTGCAGCATCAGGATGGATGATGAAGAGATTGAGACTGTTCACAGCTTCAGTTTGCTTGGCTCCACCGTCAACACTCTTGGCACCAAGAGCCAGGAAATTAAGAGATGTATTGCGATGGGAAAGTCTGCTGTTAGGGACCTCTCTAAAGTACTGAAGAGCAATGGTGCCTCTCTGGAGACTACGGTGCATCTGATACAGGCCATGGTCTTTGTAATCACTTGTTATGCATCAGAGAGTTGGACAATGACTAGGGAGGATGGAAGGAGAATTTGATGCCTTTGAGCTGTGGTGCTGGAGAAGAGTATTGAATGTACCATGGACTGCTAAGAAAACGAACAGGTTCAACCTAGAGAGGGTTAAACCAGGCTGCTCCTTGGCAACAAGGATTCTGAAGCTTCGTGTGACATACTTTGAACACACTGCAAGGAGGGACCAGTCCTCGGAGAAGGACGTCATGCTTGGGAGGGTGGAGGGACAATGCAACAGAGGAAGACCCTCTATGAGATGGACTGACTGGGGTAATTGGGTGGGTTATGTGTGTTGGAGACAGTGACATTGGCACAGGATAGAGTAGGGTCTAGGGTTGTTGTACACAGGGTCACTGATGAGTTGCTGGTGTCTCAATGGCACATAACAACAACAACATCTGACAATGACTTGAAAAAATTTGTATTAGAGCTCCTCAAAGAGCCTAAGAAAAAAAATGTTAAAGTATTCAGGAAAACAATGCAAAGACAAAATAAACTTAAGAAACAAATAAAATCTTTATCCAAAAAAACAAGTAGAAATTTAGGAACTAAATAACAAATATAAACAAACTAATAAATTTTTTTATTCTAGAGTCGGGGGTGGGGGGGCGAGGAGAACAAAGAAACTTTTTAAAGAAATAATGGCATAATATTTCCCAAATACCATCAAAGATAAGATTTCCACCTAAGAAGGTCAATGGACCTCACATAAGATAGACTTAAAGAAAAAGACATTATGATGTAACACTATCAAACTCTCCAAAGAATTCTGACATTAGTTTGTGAAAAGTAAAATATCACATACAAAGGAATATCAATAAGACAATATGCTAACTTCTCATCAGAAATAAAAGTTGTATTAACAAGACATGAATGCACATGGACAGTATCCTATCACTCACAGTATTATACTTCAGGATTGTTGCTGTTACTGTGTGCCACAGAGTTGGGTCTGACTCATAGCCGACCCTTCAGCAGATTTTCAGAGGCAGTAAATTAACTGCACAAGAGTTGACTGCCCATCTTTCTCCCACATACCTCAAGGTAGAATCTGAAATGTTCTTTTAGACTATGAATACACTACCATTTTTACTCAGTATGTAATTCCAGGCATAAAGATGATATGATTGTCTTATTCAAATTAGCCAACATCAGTCCATCTCAGCTTAGTAATGCCTAGGATGTCAACCTTTATGTGTTCCACTTAACTGTTGACAACGCCCAATTTTCTTAGGCTCCTACCTCATCCATTTCATGATCAAATTATTAACAGAGGTAGCAAGAGCAATATTCAAAAACCTCCAATTATTAATGGAGATGACAGTGTTTTTGTTAGTTGCTGTCGAAGTGACTACAAATCATGGCAACACTATGATCAACAGATGTGACCCTTGCACTGTCTTGCACAGTTCTCACCATCTCTGATATGTTTGAGCCCATCGTTACAGACACTGTGTCAATCCATTTTGATGAGAGTCTTCCTCTCTTTCGTTGACCGTCTACCATTCCAAGTATGATGTCATTTTCCAAGGACTAGTGTTGGAGAAGAATATTGAATATCCCACAGACTACCAAAAGAGTACGTCTGTCTTGGAGAAAGTGCCACCAGGGTACTTACTCCTAATAGGCAAGGATGGTGAAACTTCACCTCACACACTTTGGGTAGGCTATAAAGAGTCCTTGGAGATGGCAACAGTAATATTCAAAATATCACCAACAGCTCAAATATTGGTAAGAGGTGAGGTTCTGGAGTATCTGATGCTTTTCTATAATTTTATCAGGATGATACAGGGAAGCTAGTTGTTTGATCCTACTTACATTGAAGTAGTGAAAGATAAAAGGTGAATACAGGGCTTCCAAGTTACACTGTGTAAAGACCTGAAAGGTTGTGCCTTGACAGAAAGCCTTATTTCCTGTACTAACGGAGTGGGTAGTACTGCAAAAGAAACCTAGAAACTTGCTGGGTGAGCGTCCAAATTACAATGCCAACTGGAATCTCAACCTTAAATGCTGTCTGAAGTTAAAGTGAGAATTAGAACACCGCATCGGAACAGGTGAAAGAATAAATGTTTAAAAGGAATTTATGATTAGGCATTATTTGTATGAAAACAGTCCAGAATAGGAGGTACATTGCAAAGTGAACTGGGGAAGTGAGAGGGGAAGGAGGAAACTGCAACAATGAATGACTTTTTTTTTAAGTGAACTAGGGGTGGTAGGGAGGAAAATGTGCAACAATGAATGAATGAAAATCCGACTTTTCTGTGAAATTTTTTTAAAATCCCAATTAAAAAGAAATGGGATCTTGAAGTGTGGAATGGAGAAATATAGGCAGATAAGCAGGCAACTGGGAATAATTAGCACCAAAATTCCGCTAAATCACTTCTGCCAACAGAACCAGCCCTCCTACCTCCATCTGATGACTCGAACCCCGCAGTACTTAAGGAGCCTTTTTCTGAGCTACCCCCTGGTGTGACACCTGAAGCACCATAGTGACTGTTCCAGGAACCATCCTTACCAGTCTTCTTTAGACCTGTAATTAGATTTAAATACCAGCAATTCTCAAAGGATGAAATACAAATAATGTCCCAGGTAGCGGTACCCTATACTCCAAAGGAATTGCTTGATCGCCCCCCCCCCCATCTTCTGTCAGGGACTTCTCCAGAGTACTGAGAAGCAAAGATGTCAGTCTAGGGACTAAGGTGTGCCTGATCCAGACTGTGGTCTTTGTCATTACTTGCTATGCATCAGAGAGCTGGACAATGACTAAGATGACAGAAGAAAAACTGATGCCTTTGAGTTGTGGTGCTAGAGATGAGTCTTGAACATGCCATGGACAGCCAAGAAAACAAACAGGTTTGTCTTGGAGATGATGAAACCAAGTTTCTCCTCGGAGGATAGAATTTTGAAGCTCTGTCTCACATACTTTGGGCATGTAGCCAGAAGGGACTGATCCTTGGAGAATAATGCTTGGAAATGTGGAAGGACAGTACAGGAAATGAAGACCCTCTATGAGGTGGTTTGATTCAGTCACTGGGGCAATGGGAGTAGGTGTGTCAGAGACAGTGAGGTTGGCGCAGGATAGAGCAGGGTTTAGGGCTCTTGTACATAGGGTCGCTATGAGTTGCAAGCGACTCAACGGCACATAACAACAACGTCAGCTGCTACCCAACCAAGCAATGACGCTCATTATTTTTCTCTGGCACTTGTTTACAAGACTTATAATAGTACCAGGCCCATGAAACCCATTATACTTTGAATATTTTTCCATTTTTTTAAACTTTTAAAAAATTTTAAATTGGTTTCCATACAAAAGTCATATACATTGTGTTTTGTTATTTACATTGTTTCATATCTTCCTTTATTCACATTAAGTTTCATACAATCATTCCCATTCATTGTGGAGTTTTTTTATACTAGTTTATTTTTAAAATTCTAATACATTGTTTTCAAGAACAAATTCTTTCCATTTCCCTCATCTCCTCACTTATCAAATTGTATAACCTAATTGATCCCCTCTCCCACCCCACACATCCCTCTGCTTCCAGCCTCTCCTACCCCTTAGATCTTTATACTCATTCTAAAATAATGGTTTTACACAATATTTATCCTTGTGAGACTGAGTTAGTTTAAGCAGCATAATGCTCTCCAGTCCCTTCCAAGTTAGGTAGTAATTTACAAAATCATTGCTCCTGCATGTTGCATAGTATTCCATTGTGTAAATGTACCATCATTTCTCAATCCATTAGTTTGTGGTTGGACATTTGGGCTGTTTCCATTCTTGCAATGGTGAATAGTGCTGCTTTGAGCATTGGTGTACAAATCTTAGTTTGTGCCTCAGTTCTCATATTCTCAAGGTGTATTCCAAGTAGTAGAATAGCTGGGTCATATGGAATTTCTATGTTCAGCTTTTTGAGGAAGCGCCAAACTGCCTTCCAGAATGGCTGTATTTTCCATTCTTTTAACTGGAAAAAACTATAACTGGCCTTCATTTACAAGATATATACATACTTCAGTTCCTAATGTAAGAATCATTGTTAGTAACTGTTGCTATGAGCCCTCGAATCAGAAGCTATAAATCACTAGAGATGAGAGTGCCCATCTTTCTCCCATGAAGCAGCTAGTAGAGTAAAAGAGTTGTCTTTGAGTTGTTACTGCAACTCCTTAACCACTACAGCCATCAGTTTCCCTCTCAGGTAATTGAGCTCTAGTGGCCTAGTGGTAAGAAACTTCACTGCAAACTCAAATGTTCAAATCCACGGAGCTGCCCCATGGGAAAAAGATAGGCAATATGATGCCAAGTGATTTACTGCCTCTGAAAAATCACTGGAAGGTCAGCTGTGAGTGAGTTCCAACTCAGTGGTACTCAACAACAATTCGAAAAGAGGAAGGAGCTTGGGTTGTGTAAGCTGCATGGCAGTGCACTATTAATTCAAAGGCCACACATCTCTAGGGGTCTGAATCCACTAATGCCTCTAACAAGAAAGTTATTCTTTTTTTTTTTTGTTCATAAGGTCGCTATGAGTTGCCTATGACTCAACGGCATTTAACAACAACAACATAGAGAGAGCTCTGTTGGCCTAGTGAACAGAAAGTGATGCTACCAAGCCAAAGGGGGTGATTTTAACTTGTGCCCCTCGGGCCTGCTTTTAATTGTTTTTGGACAAACATTCTTATAGGTGGTATAGCCCTGGTCTGTCGATTTGCTGCACAGAGGTCATGGTGATGCTGAACACTGTTACCCTGAAGTGCCAAATGAGATACTGGTCACCCATGGTGGTCAGTGTTTGGTGGAACCCCCCAATTAAAACAAGCTTGGAAGCAGGAGTGGCGCCACTTTTGAAATAGCTTGCCTCAGGAAACCCTATGAACTTGGAGAAACAAAGAAAGGTTATACAAGTGTCCAGGTCTTTCATTCATAGGGTCGATATGAGGTGCCTACAACTCGACAGCATTTAACAACAACAATGCCTCTGTGGGAGAAAGATGCTCAATCTCCTCCCACACAATTTACAGCACAGGAACCTAATGGAGTGTAAGCTATGAGTTGGTTCCTACTTGAAGACATCATTGATTGATTTAGAAAGAGGAAGAAGGGGTCTCCTTAGGGTACCCCTTCTGCTGCTGTTTTCTAACAAAACAAGGCCAGACTTGACTTTCAACTGGGTTTTCCAAGGACCACTGCTAGCGTAAAGGCATTAGCTCTCTGGCAGTTCAAATCTACCAGCACCTGGGGAGAAAGATGTGCAATTTCCTCCCTTCTGATATAGTGCCTCCAATTTGATGGTACTTACTTAATAATAACAGCAACAATGACTAATTAGGGAGCTCAAGTACCAACAGCCAAGAAATCAAAAGACAAATTGCACTGGGAAAATATGCTGTCAGGGACCTCTTCAGAGCAACGACGTCAGTCTGGAGTCTAAGGTGCACCTGATCCAGGCCATGGTCTTTGCAATTACTTGCTATGGATCTGAAAGCTGGACAATGACTACAGAAGGAGAATTGATGCATTTGAGCTGTGGTATTGGAAAAAGAGTACTGAATATACGATGGACTGCTAGGAGAACAAACAGGTTGGTCCTGGGGAAGGTGAAACCAGGCTACTCCTTGGAGGCAAGGATTCTGAAGCTCCATCTAACATACTTTGGGCATGTTGCAAGGAGGGACCAGTCCTTGGAGAGGGACATTATGGTTGGGGGTGGGGTGAAGGGACAGCACAAGAGAAGAAGACCCTGGATGAGACAGATTGACTCAGTGAGTAGGGCAATGGAAGTAGGTGTGTCAGAGACAATAAGGTTGGCTTAAGATAGAGAAGGGTTCAGAGCTGTTGTACATAGGGTCGCTATGAGTTGTAGGTGACACGACGGCACATAACAACAGTGGTAAGAATCTGTGCTGTAATCCTAAAGGCACTCGGTTCGAATCCAACAGTTGCTCTGTGGGAGAAAGATGAGCAATCTCCTCTCTTGTGATTTACTGTCTCTGAAATCCCTACTCGAAGAAATATTAACAACTGGCTTAGCAACAGCTGGTGCTGGAGAAGAGTATTGAGAATACCATGGACTGCTAGGAAAACAAACAGATTTGTCCTTGAAAGGGTCAAACCGGGTGGCTCCTTGGAGGCAAGGATTCTGAGGCTCCGTCTAACATACTTTGGACATGTTGTGAGGAGAGACAGGTCCTTGGAGAAGGACATCATGCTTGGGAGGGTGGAGGGACAGTGCAGGAGAGGAAGGCCCTCTATGAGGTGGATTGATTCAGTGACTGGGATAATTGGGATGGGAGTGTCAGAGACAGTGCGATTGGCACAGGACAGAGCGGAGTTTAGGGCTGTTGTGCATAAGGTCGCTATGAGTCGCAGGCGACTCGACGGCACATAACAACAACAACCCTAAGGCAAGAGGGCCAGGAAAGTTACTCTGGGGGCTGCATACACCGGCCACAAGTGCGGCTTCCAAGTGTGCTTCAGCACCAGCCCTGGCTTATGTTAACTCAGAAGCTAGAAAGAGGTTAGACGTACGTGTAGTGGCGGAAGATGTCACTGCCTGCTGATAATGCCAACATCCCCTCCACCACCATGTCGCTGAAGGCTGAGAAGGCGCCACCAGAACTTCAGGGGTCTCCAGATCAAAGGAAACCCTGCTTCTTGCTCACCTCCAAACAGCCATGGCTTCCACGGCAGCCCCTTCCCCAGCACACGCTGCAAACTCAATATCTAAGGACACGGCTCGAGCCACCGCGCCACCCCGGAAGGCCGGTTCGGAAGGAGCTCACTGGCTGGAGAAGTCCAGATGCTTCCTGAGCAACCCGGCCCGCTCTCCGCCTCCACCCCGCCGGCCGCCCGACACTCACCCGTGGAGTGGTCCTCTCAATACGGACAGACCCTGAGCTCTGACAGGAAGAAAGGGAAAGCATTTCCGGAGGCGTCCTGCGAAACACAATCAGCGGACTATCTTCTTCCTCTCAGCCAGCCAATCAGGAGCGACCCCGCGGGCGGGCGCTCCGAGCGCTCTCTCGCTCCTGATGTGCTGGGGTGCGAACAAGACTTAAAAGCTGGAAGCTTAGCCGGTCCCATTGTGGCCGGTCCCTTGGCAGCGGAAGCCCACTTGCTCCAGGCGCAGCGATATTTTGCCCCTTGGCCAACTGTATAACTTTGTAGATACAGTGACAGGTGCTCACTACGCATGCCCGCTATCTTCTTCTTGGAGCCTAGCCAAGTGATGCTGGCGTCTCTTTGGGTTTGTAGGGAGTCTTCTCGCGTGACTGATGAGGAATCTCAGGAACCTCGCTACAGCCAGAGGAATGGTTCCCGGTAATTCTGAGCCATTTCTAGGTCCTTCTTGCTTCTTCCACAACTACTACCATGCTGTATTCTTGTGAGAATATGTATCAATTTTGGTTGTGTGCCATGGAGTTGGGGCCGACTCATAGTTGATTGTCCATCCTTCTCCATGGAGCAACTGGTGGATTTGAACTGCGTGCCTTTGGGATTGCAGCACAGCTTCTTACCACTAAGCCACCAAAGCTGAACTAGTCAAATTTCTTTTGGTCTCTAACCCATTTTGTGTTTACAATCACAATAGCAATTCACTAGTTCCCTGTATCCACATATATTGCAATAAGATGATACATTACCATTATTGTCACTATAAGGGAGCTCTGGTAGCCTAGTGGTAAGGATTTGCGCTGCCAACACAAAGGCATGTAATTCGAATCCACTAGTTGTACAGTGGTAAAATGAGGAGCAATCTCCTGTGCGATGTACTCCTCCCATGTGATTTACAGCCTCTGAAAACTCAACTGAAGGATCAGCTAGGAGTTGATCCCGACTCCAGGGCACATAACAATAAAAATATTCTATTTATAGATGATAGGTTTCTTTTTTAAAAATACACCTTGTTTTGTAGAGTAGTTTTACATTCAGGAAAGAACTACGCAGAAAAGGAGTTACTGCCCACCCGTCCTTTCTGCCCCCCACCCCCAGTCTCTGCTGTTAATTAACATCTTGCATTACAGAACAAAGTTGCTATAAACATTCCTGTGCAAGTTTTTACATAGACATGATTTTTCATTTCTTTGGATAAATACCAGCCACATGATCTCTGGTTCTAATAGTTGAATTGACACATCATTGTTGTTGTTGTTGTTGTTGTTGTTGTTGTTGTTGTGTGTCCTACCAGAACCCACTCATAGCTGACCCTCCAGTGGGTTTTTGGAGGTAATAAATCCACAGAGCAGGTAGAGGACTAGAACTGAGCGCTTTTGGGTTGGCAGGGTAGCTCCTTACCACTACGCTATCATATTGCTCCCTCTTGGTAGGTCCATCAAGTAGACTACCACTCATAGTGATTCTATAAAACAGTAGATCTGAACCTTGCGCTATCCTGTGCCATCATCACAATCTCTGATTTTCTCAAGCCCGTTGTTACAGCCATTGTGTCAACCGTCCTCACGTTATCTAACCTTCCATCTTTCCCTATCATGATGCCTTTTTTGAAGGAAAACTGACCTTTTCTGACAACATGCCCCAAATACATAAGACTAAATTTCACCATCCTTCCTTCAAAGCTCCTTACTTAGTGATACAGTTCACTGTGTTGTACGATTACATTGTTGACATATGCTTTGAATGGCTTTGCTACCCCTAAAGTGCTCTGAGATTTATCTGTTCAGTACCTGCCTCCCCAAATCCTGTAACAATTGCTGAAATTATTGCTGTGCCTTTTTATATAAAAATTTATACTTTTGTCTTTTTCAGCATGTTATACAGTTGGAATCATATAGGCATGCCTTTGCCAATTAGCAATATGCATTTAAGGTTTATCCATGTGTTTTGGTAGCTTCATTGAATAATATCCATTCACTATTGAAGGGCCTCTTTGTCGCTTCCAATTTGGGGCAATTATGAATAAAGCCACTGTAAAATTCCTGTCAAGTTTTTGTGTGGACAAAAATTTACAATTATTTGGTTTACTGCCAGGAGCACCATTGCTAGCTCAATATGTAAGCTTTTGCTTAGCTTTGTAGGAAACTGCCAGACTGTGCTCTAAAGGAGCTGTTCCATTTAGCATTCTCACTAGCAATGGGTATAAATTCCTTTTACCCCACTTGCTTGCCAACAGTTAGTGGTGTCAGTTTTTAAAATATTATTGTTGGTAGGTGCCATAGAGTCGAGTACAACTCATAGTGACTCTTTGAACAACAGACTTGAACCCTGGCCTGGCCTGGGCTGTCCTTATCAACCTTGACACACTTGAATACATTGGCTGTATTCACCATGCCAATCCATCTGGCTGAGGGTCTTCCTCTCTTTCACTAACCCTCAACCTTTCCAAGTATGATGTCCCTTTACAAAGAATGTTCCCTCCTAACAACATGCTCAAAATATGTGAGATGAAGTTTCACCATCCTTGCCTCCAAGAAGCACCCTGGTTGCATTTGCTCTAAGACAAACTTGTTTGTTCTTTGGCAGTCCATGGGATATTTAGTTCTTCTCTCCAACACCACAGTCCAAAGCATCAATTCTTCTTCTGTCATCTTTATTATAGATGTATACAGCTGTATACATCTGATGAATAGCAAGTGACTAAAATGACTATGGCCTGAATCAGATGCACATTAATCCTTAAACTGACATTGATCCTCAATGACTTGGAAATTTCCCTGACAACAGACCTTCCCAGTGCAATACCTCTCCTGATCTCCTGACACTGTTACCAAATGTATTGGTTGTGGATCCAAGTAAGATGAAGTCATTGGCAGTTTCAATCCTTCCTCCATCTATTATTATGTTGCCTATTGGTTCAGTGGCAAGGATATTTGTTTTCTTGACATTGATATTGAAGGCTACAGTTGTTGATATTCTGCAGCAGGTACTTTAGGTCGTTCTCACTTTCAGCAAACAAAATTACATCGTCGGCATAATGAAGATTATTGAGGAGTCTTCCACCAATCCTGATGCCACATTTGTCTTCACAGAATCCAGCTTCTCAAAAACTTTGCTCAGCATATAGATTACATAGGTATGGAGAACAGATAAAACTCTGACGCACACCTTTCCTAATTTTAAACCATGCAGTGTTCCCTTGCTCTGTTCACACAATAGCCTCTTCATCTGCCAACAGACTGCTCCAAGGGAGAAAGGAGAAAGATGGACAGTCTCCTCCTGTGCGACTTACAGCCTCTGAAAATCCAGTTGAGGGTCAGCTATGAGACAGTTTCAACTCAGTAGCACATAACAACTACAATATATGTGTAGGAAGTTGATGGCCTGATGGGTAAGGAGTCACACTGCCAACCCAAAGGCAAGCAGTTCGAATTCACTAGTTGCTATGCAGGAGAAAGAGAGGCAGCCTTCTTCCATGATTTACAGCCTCTGAAAACCAACTGGAGGTTCACCTATGAGTCAGTTCTTACTCAACCGCACATAACAATAGTATATTTGTAGTAGTGTCTTGCTGTTTTATTTGGCAACTCCCTAAGGGCTAGGTTAGGGAGCTCTGGTGGCCTATGGTAAGGAGTTGTGCTGCCAACCCAAAGGCAGACAGTTCAAATCCACCAGCTGCTCCAAGGGAGAAGGATGGGCATTTTCTTCCTGTGGAATATATAGCCTTTGAAAATCCACTGGACAGTCTGATACAAGTCAGTTCTCACCTGACAGTACATGACAACAAGGACCACTTGGTGCTTTTGAATTGTAATGTTGGCAATGAATACTGAAGATACCATGGGCTTCTGGGAGAATGACTAAATCTGTCTTGGAAAAATGGCAGCCAGACTGGTGCGTGGAAGGGAACATAATGAGACTTGAACTCAGATGATTTAAGTATGTTGTCAGGGGCCAGTCCCTGGAGAAGGACACCATGCTTTGTGAAATGGAGGGTCAGTGAAAAAAGAAAAAGGCCAACCGGAAGTCAGACAGACTGACACAGTAGCTGCAGCAATGGGCGCAAACGTAGCAAAGGTGGTGAAAGTGGTGCAGCACTGTTCAGTGTTGTTGTTATGTATCAGAACTGACTTGCCGGCCCCTAACACCACCACAGCAAGGAGCCCTGGTAGCACAGTAATGAAATGCCCAGCTTCTGACTGAAACGTTCGAACCCAACAGCTGCTCCCGGGGAGAAAAACATGAGATTCTGTTATGAGGACAGCCTTGGAAAGCCTATGGAGCAGCCCTTAAGAATGAAAATTATTTCTGTGGCAATGGGTTTAAATGACATATAATATTGAGCATCTTTCCATATACTTATTTACTATCTGTATGTCTTCCTTTCCAGGAAAAAAAAAGATACATTCTCTATTTTTGTGTGCTAAAAGAAAGCTTGTCAAAATTGTGTGTGGATTTCCCTGTATTTTATGATAATTCTATTTGTAAATACTTTGTAATGTTCATGTTATTGTTGTGTGTACTGTTGAGTCAGACCAACCTGTAGCTGACCCTCCGGCACATTTTCCAGAGGCAATTAATCACACGGGAAGAGATTGCCCATCTTTCCATTCCATGCAGTGGCTGATGGCCTTGAACTTCATGCCTTCAGGATTGCAGTGCAGCTTCTTGCCACTAGACCAACAGAGCTCCCTAATGCAGGCCATGGTTTTCGCAATTGCTTGCTATGCATCAGAGAGCTGGACAATGACCAAGGATGACAGAAGAAAAATCCATGTCTTCAAATTGTGGTGCTGGAGAAGAGTCTTGAACATACCATGGACTGCCAAGAAAACAAATAGGTCTGTCTTGGAGAGAGTGAAACCAAGCTGCTCCTTGGAGGCTAGGATTTTGAAGCTATCTCACATACTTTGGGCACATGGCCAGGAGAGACTGGTCCTTGGAGAAGGACATCATGCCTGAAAGGGTGGAAGGACAGCGCAGGAGAGGAAGACCTTGGTTGAAATAGATTGAGGACAATGCGGGTAGGTGTGACTGGCTCAGAACAGGGCAGGCTTCAGAGCTATGGGTCACAGGCAACTTGATGGCACGTAGCAACAACCACTTGTAAGTCTTTTGTAATGTTCATAACCACTGTGAATTAAGTATTTTGTTTACATTTACTAGTTAATTATTAGAACAACAACAACAACCCACTGCCATCGAGTTGATACCAACTCACAGTGACTTTGTGGGTCAGAGGAGAGCTGTTCCACAGGGTTTCCACAGCTGTATAATCCTTTTCTGATAGCAGACCACCTCATCCTCTTTCTACACAGCGGCTGGTGGATTTGAACTACCGACCTTTGGGTGAGCAGCCAGATGTCTTTAAGCACAGCATCACCAGAGCTTCCAAGTAATATTGAAAGATATATGTCAAAATCTATAGATCATGCAGTTATATCTTTCTTGGCTTACTCCTTGGTTTTTCGAAGAATCCAATCCCTTAAGAAAAGAATTATGACACTTCTTTTGGTTAATAAATATTTTTATAATAGATCTCCAGGGAGCTCTGGTGGCCTAGTGGTAAGAAGCTGCACTGCAATCCCAAAGGCATGCGGTTCAAATCCACCAGTTGCTCTGTGAGAAATGGAGGGGCAATCTCCTCCATGTGATTAACTGCATCTGAAAATCAGCTGGAGGGTCAGCGATACACAACAACAATGATAGATCTACATCCTCTCTATTTTGTTTTAGATCTGGAATACATCACTAAGAGTGTCTTTACGTGGTTATATAATGGGAAAGAAGAAGCATGAATGGCTAAACCTTCTTCGTAACTTAAGAATGGAAGTGACTGATCTGGAACTCCATCACAGACCCCCATGCTCTGATTTTCTCAATTGACGAGTAAGACTGACCACAGTTGGTTCAGTGAATGGAGGAGATGTTTTATCACATCTTAATACTTACATTAGATTCTCAGAAGGACAGTGCTATTAACATGACAAATCCCTGAGCTCACATTCTGCCTCTGACATGCCTGTAAAAACCCACTTCCTATTTACAGATAATACTTTAACATGGCTCAAACTTTCATGTTAAAAATATGGTCGTTCTATAACAAAGACTTGAAAGAGAATGTGAAATGAGAAAAATAGCTACTAACAGACAACATTTCTATGCTACAGTCCCAATTTGTGATGTGAACATGTGAGCCAGGCATTTGAAAGGCAGTCGTTTCAGAGCCAGCTGCCAACACTGCATCCAGAGATGGAGGAAGAGTGGGGAATCCTACCTGGAATTAAATTCTTGGTTTGATCCAGAGGCCAAAAAAAAATCACGCAACTCCAAACCTGGTGGACCTGTTGAAATACAATGACTGTAGTTAACTCCTTGCATAGAAGTTTTCACAGGGAGGTTTTAATGGGCTAGGAAAGAGCTAGCTGAATAGTCTAGCCAAGGATCATACCAGCCTCCTCTTTGCACTCACCTTGTGGAGTGCCAGATCGGACATATTCCAGGTTAGTAGTGGCTATGGTTTGCAATTTTCATCAGTTATGGCTTCTAAGTGCTGAGGGTCTTTGTGAGTCACCATGATTCCACTTGATACTTAGCCAATCACATGCTAAGACTTGAGGAACAAGAATGGGGGAAGGAAAGAGACCATTTTTCCTCTCTTTCAGAAAACCAGACTGACTTTCTTTCTTGTGCTCCCTTGCGGAAACAGGTTGCTACCCTTGCAGGAACTGTGGCTGCTCAAAGTAAGCCCCGTGGTCTGAGAGGCGAAATGTCCAGATACACAAGTTGTTGTTGTATGTTGTTATGTGTCATCGAGTCACTTGCGACTCATAGTGACCCTATGTACAAGAGCCCTAAACGCCGCTCTGTCCTGTGCCAACCCCGCAGTCTCAAACACATTCATTCCCACCACTCCTCTCACAGAATCGATCCAGCTCATCGAGGGTCTTCCTCTCCTGTGCCGTCCCTCCACTCTCCCAAACATGATGTCCCTCTCCAAGGACCAGTCCCTCCTTGCAACATGCCCAAAGTATGTCAGACGAAGCTTCAGAATACTTGACTCCAAGGAGCATTCTGGCTTCACCCTCTCCAGGACAAACCTATTTGTTCTCCTAGCAGTCCATGGCATATCCAACACTCTTCTCCAACACCACAGCTCAAAGGCATCAACTCTCTTTCTATCATCCCTAGTCACTGTCCAAAGGAGCATCACAAATGAATCACCCCAATGAACCCTAGTCCCACTGGGTAGTGGGCGGAAAGAGGAGCAACTGCCATTTCCCTGTAGTACAATGAAGCTGTGTAAAGGAGTGACTAAGAGCACATGTTCCAGAGGCAGCCTGTCAGGTTTTCCATGCCAGCTATGTGTGTTAGAGAGTATGTCCCTTAGCCACTCTTGTAAGGCAAGACTTAAAGATATGGAGAACAGCCACCCCTAGATTTGATACTGTGTCAGATTAAAACAGCATTGCACAAGGTTTAGAGTGATGCGACCCACTCATGTGGTGAGTGTGCAACCTACACTAAAGAAACTGAAAACTTAACATCTTATGGTAATAGCCTGACTAACATAGGACTAGGGTGCTCTGGCGGCCTCATAGTAAGGAGTTGCTCTGGCAACCCAAAGTACGCAGTTGAAATCCACCAGCTACTCTAAGAGAGAAAGCTGGGCAGGCTCCTCCAATGCAACAAAGTGCCTCTGAAAATCTGTTGGAGGGTCAGCTATGGGTCAGTTCCAATTTGACAACACACAACAATATAGAACTGGAGCTTTGGTAGCCTAGTGGGTAAGAAGTTGCACTGCCAACCCAAAGACAGGTGGTTCGAATCCACCGGCTGCTTCTTGATAGAGAAAGATGAGCAGAGTCCTCCCATGCTATTTACAGCCTCTGACCCACTAGAGGGTCTGCTATGAGTCACTTATGACTTGATAGCACATATACAACAATAAAGGACTAATTTTTTGCTTGTTATTCCTATTTATGGGACTATTTTAAAATATCTTAAGGAAGAAAGTGACTTTCCTTTAGTCTCACAGAGTTATCAAATTAAAGCCCTTTTGTTGCCCTTTTCATTTCTAAATCCCTATACTCTAAATCCCGAAGTTATGCCCCTTCAGCCACAGCATGTGTCTTGCTCCAGCTGCGTTTGAAATGTTGATAAAACTTGAACAACTAGTCCAGGTCGTAACCACAGACACAAACTCCTTAGAACAGGAGAAGACACTATAAAAACTTGTCACTCTCAGTTGACTTCTCCTTCCTCTATGTAAGCCCCCAGAGTCTCCAAGATAGGGAGGCAAACCTGGGAAGCTTATATGCCCTCTATGAGCTTGACAGAGATCATGAGGATGACGTGGGCTCAGGCAAGATTTTGATCTGCTGGTCATAGGGTCACTGTGAGTCATAGGCTACGTGACTGCACTTGACAACGTACTCTCTGACTCTTACATGTTGTTGTTGGGTGCCATTGAGTTAGAACTGACTCATAGCTGACCCTCCACCGGGTCTTCCATGGCAGTAAATCGCATAGAAGGAGACTACCCATCCTTCTCCAGCACAGCAACTGCTGGATTTGAACCATATGCCTTTGGAATTGCAGTGCGGCTTCCTACCACGAGACCACCAGAGCTTCCTTATATTCTAGTATAAAATCTCTGCTTTCTCCACTCCAACCCCTACATCTAAGATTGGGGGGTTTTCAGCAATAGATGGCAGATGGATTTCCAGTAACAAGTATACAACCAACAAAATAATAGAATATTAACCTTTTATAATGCACTATTGTTGTTGTTATGTGTTGCCTGCTACTCCTAGCAACCACAGAAGCTCTGAACCCTGCCCTGTCCTGAGCCAGTCTTACTGACTCCGACACATCTACCCCCATTGCCCTAGTTACTGTATCAGCCCATCTAATCTGGAGTCTTCCTCTCCTGCATTGTCTCTCCACCCTTCCAAACATGATGTCCTTTTCCAAGGACCAGTCCCTCCTGACCATGTACCCAAAGTATGTGAGATGGAGCTTCAAAATCCTAGCCTCCAAGGAGATATTTGGGTTCACCTTCTCTAACCTATTTGTTCAACCTATTTATTCTCTTGGTGGTCCATGGTATATTCAAGACTCTTCTCCAGCACAACAACTCAAAGGCATCAATTCTCCTTCTGTCATCCTTAGTCATTGTCCAGCTCTCTGATGCATGGCAAGTAATTGTGAAAACCATGGAATGGATCTTAGTCTCTTAGACTGATATCGTTGCTTCTCATTTTATAAAAGTTTAGGCACAAAGGGCTTTCTCTTACCAGTAGTCATACTAGTTTTCTTATTAAACTAAAATCCCTCAATGTCCTTTTTGATACCCTGTTGTTTCCTTTTCTTATTTGCCCCCAGAAATTTATGGCTGAGCTCCCCCTCCCCTTTTTGTTGCCCTTTCTTTTTTAATTGTTTTTCTAGACATTTTCTTGGAAAAGTTAAGTGATAGTAATACATGTGCTTCCCTTAACCAGGACAATGTCAGACCTTCTCATAACATGAATGGCACCAGCTGCTTCTGGAATATTGGTAAGGCCAGTAAAACTGGTCTGGGACTACTGACCAGACCACCTGGACAGGAGAACATAACTGTAAACATTCCTGAATATCCCATGGACTGTCAAAAATCGAACTGTTAGGTCTTGAACAAGTGCAATTGGGACGCTCCTTGGAGGTAAGGATGGTGAAGCTTTGTCTCATGTTGTTAAGTGGGGATGGTCCTTGGAAAAGGACATCATGCATGGACAGGTAGAAAGTCAGCGAAGGGGGAGAAGCCCCTCAATGAGATCAATTGACACAGTAATTGCACCAATGTTGTTGTGGTTGTTAAGTGCCGTCAAGTTAAGTGCAACTCACAGCGACCGTATGAATAGTAGTTCTGTACCCTGTTCTATCCTGTGCCATCCCCACCCATAATCTCTGACATACTTGAGTCCACTGCTGTAGTGACTGTATCAGTCCATCTCATTGAGGGTCTTCCAGAGAGGATGAGGGTGGCACAGAATAGGGTAGGGTTCAGATCTGGTTTTCATTGGGTTGCTATGAGTCGTAGTTGAGTAGATGGCACCTGACACCAAATATTAGTGTCTCCAAGACAGGCAGACAGATATGAGCAGCTCATACCCCTTGTCTCTTATATACTAGTGTATAATAAACTTCTTACCTCCCAAGATTGTATTGCTTGTTAGTTTTTGTGGCAGGCACCAGACCCTCACCTTTAAATCACTGAGATGGTGTTTCCTGCTGTTCCTTCAGCAAGATGGGCCCTGGAATCAGAAGCAAGTTTTACTCCACAAGTGAATTTCTTTTTGCACAGGGATTTGTTGAGTAAGATTCCTTCCATCTTCACCAACAATTTTCAAAAGAGCTAAATTGTTCTTATTTGACAATAAAGTAAAATGAGATTTTTGGAATGAAGAAACTAAATTAGCTATTCATACATTTCAGAGTAGAGAAATTAAAATGCAAGATATTGAGCCTTGTTACTGATAGGTTTAATTACAAAAGATTGCTTTAAAACGCACGTTGCATTGGTCAGATCAGCTAACAAAAGACCTCTTTAAAGTCTTCAAAAGCAAAATTACTGCTTTGAGGTTTAACTTGTGCCTGACCTAAATCATGGCATTTTCAAATACCTCATATGCATGAAAAGATTGTGAAATAATGGATGACTTTGAATTTTGGTTTTGGTGAATAATCCTTAATATGGAATAAACTGCTAGAAAAAATGATCAGATCTGTCTTGGGAGAAGTGAAATCAGAATACTCAGAGGTAACGGCGGCAAGAGTATGTCGCAGGTACATGAGGCTTATTATCAAGAGAGGCCAGTTCTTGGAGAAGGATACCAACTTGGTAAAGTTGAGGGTCAGTGAAAAAGAAGATCCTCTGTGAGAAGAGCTGGCAGTGTCTCCAAACATTGGCTTAAGCGTGACAAAGATTGTGAGAGTAGCACTCACAAGCCAGTAATATTAATGTTCTATTGTATATGGGGCCATTATGAATTGGCACCCACAACAACATATAAGTCAACAATTGAGGAGTGATCTTACACTTTTATGATAACCCAACAAATTGGTGTGTGTCCAGTGATTGAGTTATCCACTCATATGTACAACTTGTTGCTGGGTTCATCATGCTCCTTTTTTTTTTTTTTAATAAAGCCCCTGCCACAACTCAAGCACCATTATCAAGATCTTTTGTCGGGATCATGTTATTACCCTTCTACTGAACCAATAGGCAGCATCATACTAGATGGAAAAAGATTGGAAATCATCAGTTATTTCATCATGCCCAAGCATGTCCACAGTCAACATCTTTGGTACCAGCAATCAGGGGATAATGAAACCCATAGCACTGGGAAAGTCTGCTGTCAGGGATCTCTCCAAACTCCCGAAGAGCAATGATGTCAGTTTAAAGAGCAAGGTGCACCTGATTCAAGCTACGGTCTTTCCATTCATCTGTTATGCATCTGAAAGCCAGAAAATTAATAGGATGACAGGAGAAGAATTGATGCATTTGACTTGTGGTGTTGGAGAAGAAGGCTAAATATCTCATGGAGAAGAATGCTAAGTATCCCATGGACAACAAAAAGAACAAGAATATCTTGGAGAAAGTGCAACCAGAATGTTCCTTGGAAGTAAAGGTGTTGAAGCTTCGCCTTACATATTTTGGACATGTTGTTAGGATAGTTTTATCCTTGTAAATGGACATCATGCTCGGAAAGCTAGAGAGTCAGTGAAGAAAGACCATCTATGAGATAGATTGATACATTGTCTATGGCAATTGACTCAAACATGTCAAGGATAATAAAGATGGCTCAGGATAGAACAGAGTTCAGATCCATTGTTTATAGAATCATCATGAGTGGTACTCAGTGACACTTAACAACAACATCTGGTCGCCCTACATTATTTCTTAGTTGTCTACAGTATATTCACAACAGAGGAGCCAGAGTAAAGACAGAACATGTCACTGCCTAAGACTCCAAATGATTCAGAAACTTCACAGTTCATTTAGAGTAAAACCAAAGAACCAAAGTGAATAACAAGGTTCCAAGAAACCTGGCTTCCCATTCACCCTCTGTCCACACCACTTACTATTCTAGCTCTTAATTGCTGTGCTCCGCCTCCTGAACTGTTCCTTGAACATTCTTGCTTTATAGTCTTGTCTGAATAGTTCCTTTCCCAAACACTTATCTAGCTCACTCCATTACCTGCTTCAGGTTTTTGTTTAACAATCTCAACATCAAGAAGACAAAAATCCTCACCACTGGACTGATAAGCAACGTCATTTAATTTTACTTTGATCCATGATCAAAACACTTTGTACCAGCAGTCAAGATATCAAAAGACTTATTTACATCAAAAGACTTATTGCATTGGGAAAGTTTACTGTCAGGAACTTCTTCAAAGTACTGAGAAGCAAGGATGTCAGTTTAAAGACTAAAGTGTGCTTGATCCAGGCCAGGATATTTTCAATCACTTGTTATGCATCTGAGAACTGGACAGTGAATAAAGATGACAGAAGACGAATTGATGCCTTTGAGCTGTGGTGTTGGAGAAGAGTACTGAATATCCCATGGACAGCCAAGAGAACAAACAAATATGTTTTAGAGAAAGTGCAGCCAGGTGCTCCTTGGATATAAGGAGCGTGAAGCTGTGTCTTACATACTTTGAGCATGTTGTTAAGAGGAGCTATTCCTTGGAAAGGAACATCATGCTTGGAAAGGTGGAGGGTCAGGAAAAGAGAGGAAGACCCTCAACGAGATGGATTGACACAATGACTGTGTCAGAGATGATGAGGATTGCACAGGATAGGACAGGATTCAGATCTGTTCAAAGGGTTGCTATGAGTCGTACTTGACAGCACCTAATAACAATTGCTTTCCAGGGAGGCCTACCCTGACCACCCTGTTCTAAAAATGCATTCTGATATTCTTCATTTTTCATAACATGTATGAAATTTCAACATAATGTATACTTGGTTTTTTTATAATCTTCTCCTTCCTCTTTTGCAAATATGTGAATCTCAGAGGGCCAAGAGTTTTTTGCCTTTATTCAAAGATAAAGTGAATTTGCCCAAGCGAATAGAACAGGGAGTTCTGATGCTTTAGGCCAAAAGGGGTTGCAATACTGATGAAGTGATTAGAACAATGCCTGGAACAAATATGTATTCACAAAGTGTTGTATTCAACATTTCAACATAAAGTGTTGTATTCAACACTTGTATTGAACACTTTGTATTCAACAAAATATGTATTCATAAAGTATTGTAAAGTGTTCAGCAGAGTAAATGGTCCATGTAATTAGGTAAATACTCAGTAAATGATGGCAATAATTATCAGAAAGTTCTAAATTAAAGTACCATCGATTTTCTAAGCACTAGAAACGTTATTGCTATGTGCCATCCAGTTGGAATCAATTCACAGCTGACCCTCCAGCAGGTTTTCAGAGGCTGTAAATCACATGAAAGGAGATTGCCCATCTTTCTCCCAGTGAGCAGCTAGTGGATTTGAATCAAGTGCCTTTGGATTGACAGCACAGCTTCTTACCAATAGGCCAGCACTGTTGTTATTGTGTACCATCGAGTCAGAACCAACCTATAGTTGATCCTCCAGCAGGTTTTCAGAGGGAGTGAATGAATTGTGTCGGAGGAGACTGTTCATCTTTCTCCAGCCGAGCAGCTGGTGAACTCGAACTGTGTGCCTTTGGGATAGCAGTGCAGTTTCTTAAAGAATTAATTTGATATCCAATATAACTTATGTGGACTGTAAATATCCTAATCTATAAATTGACCAAGTTCTGGAAAGCAATGGTGTCTCTCTGGAGAGTAAGGTGCGTCTGATACAGGCTATGGTCTTTACAGTCACTTGTTATGCATCAGAGTTGGAAAATGACTAGGGAAGATAGAAGGAGAATTGATGTCTTTGAGCTGTGGTGCTGGAGAAGAGTGTTGAGGGTACCATGGACTACTAGGAATACAGATTCATCCTGGAGAGGGTTAGACTAGGCTGCTCCTTGGAGGCAAGGATTCTGAGGCTCCGTCTAACATACTTTGGGCATGTTGTAAGGACGGACAGGTCCTTGGAGAGGGTCATCATGCTTGGGAGGGTGGAGGGACAGCGCAGGAGGGGAGGACCCTCTATGAGGTGGATTGATTCAGTGACTGGGGTAATCGGGATGGGCGTGTCAGAGACAGTGTGATTGGCACAGGACAGAGCGGAGTTTAGGGCTGTTGTACATAGGGTCGCTATGAGTCGCAAGCGACTCACTGACACATAACAAGAACAACATAAATTGACGTGATCGAGTCATAGATTATATTATTGTTATGGACCATTAAGACGAGTGCGACTCATAGTAAGACTATGAACAGCAGATCTAAAACCTTTCCTATGCCATCTCTGCATGCACTTGAGGCCATTGTTACAGTCACCATGTCAATGCATCTTGTTGAGGGTCTCACTGTCTTATGCTCTGCTGACTTGTCTGCCTTTCTTAGTATGTTGTCCTTCTCCAAGGACTGTTCCTTCCTAACAACGTGCTCAAAGTATGCGATATGAAGCTTTGCCAGCTTTGCTTCTAAGGGGCACTCTCGCTGCACTCTCTCTCCAGGGCAGACTTGTTGGTTCTCTTGGCAGTCCATGGAATATTCAGCAGCCTTCTCCAAAAGTCACAATTCAAAGGCATTGATTATTTTTCTCAGTTGTTGTCCAACTTTCAGATTGATTATATAGTATTATAGTCACTAACTATTACTTTTATATTATCATATACTTGAAGATGGTGTCAGAATGGCTGTATTTGACTGCTTATCCCTGATCTCTGCTTGCTCTAGAACTAGAGTGTTGAAAATCATTTGAGAAGCTGGACTCTATGAAGAAGAATGTGGCATCAGGATCAGAGGAAGACTCCTCAACAACCTGTGTTATGGATTGACACAACTTCGCTTGCTGAAAGTGAGAAGGACTTGAAGCATTTACTGTAGAAGACCAAAGACTACAGTATGAACTACATCTCAATGTCAGGAAAACAAAAATTCTCACCACTAAACCTATAGGCAACATCATGATAGGTAAAGAAAAGATTGAAATTGTCAATGACTTCATTTTACTTGGATCTACAATTAAGACTCTTGGTACCAGCAGTCAGATCAGGACACATATTGCACTTGGAAACTCTGCTCTCAGGGACCTCTCCAAATTACTGAGGAGTAATGATACCAAATTGAAAACTAAGGTGCATCCAACTCAGGCAATAAGGATGAATAAGGATAACAGAAGAAAGATGAATGAGGATGACAGAAAAAGAATTGATGCCTTTGAGCTATACCGTAGGAGAAGAATACTGAATATCCCATGGACTGACAGTAGAACAAATAGATATATTTTGGAGAAAAAGTGCAGCCAGGTGCTCCCTGGAGCAAATATACCAAAGCTCCATCTCTCTTATTTTTTTACAAGTAGGCTATTCTTTGGAAAGGGGCATCATGCTTGGAAAGATGGAGCGAAGGAGAGGAAGATCCCCAAAGAGATGGATTGATATAGTGACTTTTGCAGTGGGCTCTAGTGTGTCAGAGATGATAAGGATAGGATAGGACAGGATTCAGATCTGTTGTTCATCGGGTCACTATGAGTTGTACTTGACTTGATAGCACTTAACAACAATAACAAGCCACCAGAATTCCATGTTAGTAGGAGCATTCTTTGGAGAGGGACATCATGCTTGGCAAGGTGAAGGGTCAGCAAAAGAAAGGAAGATCCTCAACCAAATGGATTGAGAGAGTGACTGCAGCAATGGGCTCAAGTATGTCAAACATGATGAAGATGGCAGAGGATAAGACAAGGCCCAAATTTATTGTTCATAGGGTCCCTGGGAGTTGTACTCAATCCGATGCACCTGACAACAACATCATGTAATAGGTTTAAAAAATGAATCCTAAATTTTGAAGAATGAATGGAATGATGTGGAAACTTTCAAGGTATGGTGTTTTGAATATTGTTAACAAAAATATAGTGATCAGTATCATGACTTTCAAAATCATCCCTGAGACATTCTTGGGAGTTGTAAATGGATATACAGAACATTGCTGTGTGCTACTCTGATTTTTAGTGACCTTGTTCTAAGGCTAAGAAATTTCTTTAAACTTGAAACTTGTAGAAGAGTAACTTTTACAAAAGAGTAAGATTTTACAATAAAAGAAAAATATGTGAAAAGTAACAATTTGCTTATTTGCAAGATAAAACATTTTCTCAAGTACATTCTCTTCCAGCAAATGCCAACTTCTCAACTACTTTTGGGAATTTGTGCTTATGCTTCCAAAGGAACTATTGGCAATAAATTCTTTTAAATCCATCTCTATACTTTGAGCTGTGGGGCTGGAGAGGGGTGTTGAAGACCTCTCCAAAATACTGAAAAACAGAGATGTCGAGTTTAAGACTAAGGTGTGCCTGTTACAGGCCATGATCTTCTCAATTACTTGCTATGCATCAGAGAGCTGAACAATGAATAAAGATGGCAGAAGAAGAGATTATGCCTTTGAGTTATGATGTTGGGGAAGAGTATGGAATATGTCATGGACTGGCAAAAGAACAAACAGATATGTCTTGGAAAAGATGCAGCCAAAGTGCTCTTTGCAGGCAAGGATGGCAAAACTTTGTCTCTTATACTGTGAACATGCTTAGGAGAGGCTATTATTTGGAAAGGGATAGTGTGTTTTTAAAGGTGGAAGGTCCAGGAAGGAGAGAAAGACCCTCAGTGAGGTGGATTGACACAGTGACTGCAGCAGTGGGCTCAACTATGTCAGAGATGATGAGGATGGCACAAGATAGGACAAGGTAAATATCTACTTGAAAGCACCTAGCAAAAAGTGAAATTGGTTTTTGAAGGCATTAGTTTTAAACTATATTTCATTTCATACACATGTTCATAATAGCTTTATTTATAACAATGAACACTAGCAACAAACAGGTCCGATGTCCTTCATTGGGTGTGTATTTCAGCAAACTGAATAGATCATGGAATACTACTTGTGTGGAGTTTATCTTTCTATATGACTTCCCTAGCCATCTGTATCTGACCTGGCCATATGGGTGAATGGGACTTTGTGAAGATGGCGTGTTAGCCTATCCTCAAGAGAATTGGCTATCTCATCATTCCACAAGGAGATTGGCCAGTCTCAACAATCTACAAGGAGATTGGCTAGTCTCGCCAATAAATTGAAAAGCTCTAGCAAGTTATCAAGTTGTCCAAACCAAAAGCGAACAAACAACAAACAAACCCAAGTTGCTTTTAAGTCAAGTCTGACTAAGGTGATCACATGTGTGTAACACAGAATTTTATTTTTTAATTTTTTTTTAGGTTCTTCATAGTGAACTCAAACCACCAGCTATTGGGTTAATTGCCACATGCTTAAGCATTGGAGCCACCTGGCTCTAAATGCTGGGTTCTTGGTTGAGTAGAAATAGTCACCTTGGGTTTTCACAGATTGTGGATTAAATGTCTCACTTGAATGTTGAGTTTTGCCCTTTGCACCACCCTTTCTACAGGCTTTAAATGGTTCTTACTGTTTTATATTTTTTTCCACTGGTTTCACCAAAAGTGAGTCTCACTGGATTGACAGCACCTGCTTGAGGAGGTGCTCCAAGGCCTTCACTGGCTGTTCTTCCAGCGATTTCCTTGTTGTGTGTCCTTGAACTGGTTACTTCACATTCTGAGGCGTGCATGCTGTTGTTGCAAGATTTCTACTTTCCCCCACTAGCAAGAAAAACAAAGTGAGAGATCAGACCTTTTCACATATGCAAACATTTTATTTAAAGAGAAAATACCTTAGGGGCAGAGTGAGTAAGGGCGTAAGTAACCTTGCAAGTGTGAGTGCTGGACCCTAAGGACATGCAAAAAAAACAAACAAACAAACAGAAACCACAAAAACAAAATCACTTTCTTGTTTGGGCAGGATTTGAGTCCTTGGGAAAAGTAGAGTCAGCCAAGGAGAGGATGACCCTCAACAAGATGGATCAAAACAGTGACTGCAGCAATGGGCTCAAATGTTTTAGAGATGGTGATTATAGGACACAGTTCAGATCTGTGGTTCATAGGGTCGCAATGAGTCATAGTGTGCCAACGGTGCCTAAAAACAATAGTTATACAGGATGTTGTGGTAATGAGAGAAAAGAGAACAAAGAACTTTGGGAGGTTCATCCTGGAACGTGCTCAGCTTGGAGGAGTGGCTATGGTAATCAGGTGTGCACACAGCCTTTCTTCAAGGTGAATTCTGTTGCAAAAGCTTCTGGGAAGGCAGGCATCACTTGTTATGAGGTGGCCTGCATACTATGTATGTATG
>NW_006399766.1:18025560-18039367 GCF_000299155.1 Elephantulus edwardii | reverse complement strand
ATATATATATATAATGTGTGTGTGTGTGTGTGTGTGTGTGTATTGTCTGTGTTTGAATAGCAGCTCAGCTAGAAACTTTTGGCAAAGGTTAACTCTTGGTCACAGAAGCTTGAACTGAGCTTCTAAGCGTGTTCTGAGGGACAGGTTGGACAAGTTTGCCTTGCTGGTGCTCACTAAGGAACTTGCAATAATACAAAGTATCTCATAAATGGGATAGGGAGCTCTGGGGGCCTAGGACCTAAATAAAGAGTTGAGCTGCTGACACAAAGACCCCACTTCTCTGGCAGCAGCTCCCTAGAGAAGGATTGGGAGTCTCCTCTCATGTGATTTTTAGCTTCTGAAAATTTACTTGAGGGTTGGTTCCTACTGGATGGCAATAAGTTTTCAACCAATGGAGTGGGCTTGTAAAACACAAGGTTTAGAATGCCAAGAGGATATAGAGAAGGAGCTCTATTCTTTCTCTATCTCAGTACCTGGCTGGGCAGATAACTGTGAGCGTGAGGGGAGGTGATGCAACCTCCCTGGTTAGCACAAGCCCAACAGAGGCCGTAAACAAGCTTTTTGGCCATTACAATGGGGGAGTTGGATGAGTTGGAATTTCCTCCATCCTCATATTCACTTTTGACTTTGCTCCCACTTGGCCCCTCCACCGGTAAGTTGGCAGGTCTTCTGGACTAAGCATGTAAAATGAAGAAGGTAAGAGACAGGACAAGCGAGCCCAGAGGAACTGTGTTCTCCCCAGCCCCTAAAACCCATACTGGATATTTCTGTCCTTCGCAGTCCTCTCACCAGCTAATCCCCAATGGTTAGTGTGAATCCTTTGGACCTATTAAAAGTTTCAAATCATAGGTGTGCTTCTGAGATCTCTCTCTCTCTCTCTCTCTCTCTCTCTCTCTCTCATAGTTGATAGCTGATCCTCTGGTGGAATTTCCAAGGCTGTAAATCACACTGGAGGAGATTGTCCATCTTTCTTCCAAGGAGCAGCTGGTGGATTCAAGCCTCTTTCCTTTGGGTTGACAGCACAGCCCCTTACCCTCTAGGCCTCCAGAGCTCCCTGTACTGCATTCATTACAGGGTGATGGGGCATGCTTGGACAGAGCATGCACACATGCAGACACAAACAAGACTCCCTCAAATGCTAACCTCCTACAGTGACTGGTGGCCTCCCAGTAAACTGAGCCCTATAGTCAAAGCCATTAAAAAACAAAAAAAAACCCTGATGAGCACTGATGGCATAGTGACAAAATCGCTGCTCTGCAATCCCGAAGGCACACAGTTCTAATCCACCAGCTGCTTTGCGGGAGAAGGATGGGGAGTCTCCTCCCATGTGATTAACTGATTCTGATCCACTGGAGGGTCAGCTATGGGTCAGTTCCAACTAGATAGTACACAACAACAGTGTCCCACAGTAATTGGTGTCCTCCCACTAAATCGAGGCCATTAGTCAACCCCATTAAAAACAAAACAACTTGTGGTGCAACCATTATGGAAGACAGCATGGTGCTTTCTCAAAAAGTTGGAAATAGAGATACCATTTGACCCAGCAATTCCACTACTGGTAATATACTCCAAAGAAACCATAACCACCACCCAAGCAGATATATGCACACCCATGTTTATCGTGGTTTTGTTCACAATAGCAAAGAGTTGGAAACAACCTAAATGTCCATCAACAAACGAATGGATAGAGACGCTCTGGAATATTCACATAATGGAATACTATGCTGCATTGAAAAATGAGAAACTCATGAAATATTATAAAAAATGGGTGACCCTGGAGGACATTCTGCTGAGTGAAGTATCTCAGTCAAAGGACAAAAACTGCATAGTGCCACTGTTGTAAAACAGGACTGACATTGGTGTTGGGGTGAGACTGAGAAAGTGGGATAACTAATGTATATTACATTGAAATAGATGAGGGAGAGAACAGTTTAGGAGGAATATGATTAGGTATTATTGTCAAACGACTGGAACAGCACATCAGCAGAGAACAACCAGAAGTCCAGGCTTAGAAGGGGTACATGTAGCTGATGTTAGATGGATCTTAGCTGAAAGCAGAGAATACCAGAGGAATGTCTATCTGTGTTTCATTGACTATGCAAAGGCATTTGACTGTGTGGATCATAACAAACTGTGGCTGACTGTGGGAAGAACAGGAATCCCAGAACATTTGATAGTGCTAATGCAAAACCTATAGTTAGACCCGGAGGCAGTCAGTCGTCAGAACAGATCAAGGGAACACTGCATGGTTCAAAATTGGGAAGGGTATACACCAGGGATGCATCCTATCTCCATACCTTTTCAACCTATATGCAGAACAGATTATCCGGGAGGCTGGGCTCTAAGAGGAGAAATGTGGGGTCAAGATTGGTGGACGATTTATCAACAATCTGCGTTATGCAGATGACACAACCCTGCTTGCTGAAACTGAAGAGGACCTGAAGCACCTGCTGCAGAGGGTCAAGTACTGCAGCCTCCAATATGGATTGAGGCTCAATGTCAAGAAGACAAAGATTCTCACCACTGGACCAATTGGCAGCATCAGGATGGATGGTGAAGAGATTGAGATTGTACACAGCTTTAGTTTGCTAGGCTCCACAGTCAACAGTCTTGGCACCAGCAGCCAGGAAATTAAAAGGCGCATTGCCATGGGAAAGTCTGCTGTTAGGGACCTCTCCAAAGTACTGAAGAGCAATGGTGTCTCTCTGGAGACTAAGGTGCGTCTGATACAGGCCGTGGTCTTCGCAATCACGTGTTATGCATCAGAGAGTTGGACAATGACCAAGGAGGATAGAAGGAGAGTTGATGCCTTTGAGCTGTGGTGCTGGAGAAGAGTACTGAGAATACCATGGACTGCTAGGAAAACAAACAGATTTGTCCTGGAAAGGGTTAAACCGGGTGGCTCCTTGGAGGCAAGGATTCTGAGGCTCTGTCTAACATACTTTGGACATGTTGTGGGGAGAGACCGGTCCTTGGAGAGGGACATCGTGCTTGGGAGGGTGGAGGGACAGCACAGGAGGGGAAGGCCCTCTATGAGGTGGATTGATTCAGTGACTGTGGTAATCGGGATGGGAGTGTCAGAGACAGTGCGATTGGCACAGGACAGAGCAGAGTTTAGGGCTGTTGTACATAGGGTCGCTATGAGTCGCAAGCGACTCGATGGCACATAACAACAACAACATTATTGTCATGACAAGGGTCCAGAATGAAAGCTGCATAGTGGAATGGACTGGGGGGCAAGGGGGGATTGTATAACAGTGAAAGAATTTTTTTGTTTTTGTACTTTTCAAAGAGAAGAGAGAACTGGGGGGAGTTGTGGGCAAGGAGGAAAGTGTGCAACAATTAATGAATGGAAATCCAAAGTCTCTGTAAAGTTTCATTAAATAATAAAAAACCCCAAACAATGTGTTGACCTCAGGGGTAGAGCTACTCCATAGGATTTCTGAGACATTAAATCTTTACATAAACAGCTGCTATACTTTTCTCTTGAGTGGCAGGTATGTTCAAACCACCAATTTTTTTTTTGGCAGGAGGTTTGAATCCAGCAGCTGCTCCTCGGGAGAAGGATGAGCAATCTCCTCCTGTGGGATTTACAGTCTTGCTTCTCACGTTCCCACATCTGGAGCCCGTGTAAGGCAAGACTCCGTGCACCACCCAAATAAGCATGTCAGAGAAACCCCGGCAGAAGCATCACAGGATGCTGGACGTTAAGGGTGGTTAAGGATGAGAGTGTGGCTGCGTGGGAATGACTAAGAGTCTAATTTCTGTAACAAAGAGTGAGAGAAATGGGGTCAAAATCCAGCCTCGGAGCTCTGTAGAAGAGGAGAAATTCCACTAGAGCCACAACTCTTTAAGTAAACTCTTGTTTAAGCCACTGGAGTTGTACTTTCTGTTATTTCCAGTGAACTCTTTCCTAACAGATACTCTTTAAGTCTCTACATCTATATTTTTTTTTTGGCCAGGAAAAATAGGGCTTTTATGAAAATCTTTTATTAAAAGTGACTAGCTGCCACGACTCCTCCCTCCCCTGTGGCTGTGGTCAGCGCGCTTGGCCAGGGGCCCGTGGGGCGGGTCGCCCTCCGGCTTTATAGTGTTCAGAGTTGAGGCGGCGGGAAGATAAGGTTTCGGGAGCCTCTCCTGAGCAGCAGCGCCGAGATGCTGGGTTCTTACTTGTTCCGGTCCTGCCGCCTGCTTCTGGTCCTCTGTGCGCTGCACCTCAGCGTCACCTTCATCTTCTTCTTGTGCAGCCTGTATATGAATCTCCTGCCCCAGGTCATCGTACAGCCGGAGGGCACGGACGGCGCCTCCCAGCGGCGCTCTGGGGAACTCCGGATCCCGCCGCAGGGGCCATTGGGCTCCAATCCCAGCCCGGACGCGGAGGGCGAGCGGACTGCGGCTACCTCGCCCCCTGCCTGCCCAGAGGAGTCCCCTCTGCTCGTTGGCCCCATGGTGATCAAGTTTAACGTGACCGTGGACCTGCAGCGTGTGGCAGAACAGAACCCGGAGGTAAAGGTGGGCGGCCTCTATGCCCCCAAGAACTGTGTCTCTCCTCACAAGGTAGCTATCATTATTCCATTCCGAAACCGGCATAAACACCTCAAGTACTGGCTGCATTACTTGCACCCAGTACTGCAGCGCCAGCAGTTGCATTATGGTGTCTATGTTATCAACCAGGAGGGAGGCTCCTTGTTCAATCGTGCTAAGCTTTTCAATATTGGCTTTCAAGAGGCCTTGAAGGACTATGCCTACACCTGCTTTGTATTTAGTGATGTGGACCTCATCCCAATGGATGACCGTAATGCCTACCGGTGCTTTTCACAGCCACGACATATTTCTGCATTCATAGATAAATTTGGATTTAGCCTGCCTTATCCTCAGTATTTTGGAGGGGTTTCTGCTCTGAGTAAGGAGCAATATCTCGCCATCAATGGATTTCCTAATAATTACTGGGGCTGGGGAGGTGAAGATGATGACATTTTTAAAAGATTAATTTTTAAAGGCATGTCTATATCTCGCCCAAATGCTGCGATCGGGAAATGTCGGATGATCCGCCACTCAAGAGACAAAAACAATGAACCCAATCCTTACAGATTTGTCCTAATATCACTTACAAAGAAGACAATGCCCTTGGACGGCTTGAACACACTCCGCTACAAGGTGTTGGGCATAGAGAGACAACCGTTGTATACCAAAATCAAAGTGGACGTTGGGAGGCCAAAATATTGATACCCTAATCAGAGTTTTGAAAGTGGCCAAGGGCCTCTGCTTGGGCCCCTGCCAATCTGCTGGGCTGGTCTCTCTCATTTTTACCAGTCTGACAGGCCCCCCTCAGGCATGGTTCAGATGCCTTTCCAGATGACCAGGACAGTTGGGATATTTTGCCCCCTCCTTGGCTTTGTATGCAGATATTTCTTCGCTTTCCATGGTGTTTGTAGAAACTGTCAGCAGGGTTTCTCATTGTCCTCACAGTTTTCACCCCAAAGAATCAGAACTGTACACATCCAGCTCACTCCCAGTGAAATAAACTCCTAAATTATTGTGAAACAGATAAGATGTTTTTGATTATTTCACGAAAGATCGGAACATGACGCTAAAATTGAACGGGTGGACTTTTTGGTTGTCACTTAGCAAGAACAAAAAACACAAAATCTCAACCTTTCTCCTTCTCCCCTCCCCTCCCCCACCTCCTTCCACTGGAGTATAACTATTACAATCACTGTGTGTGTCTTTTCTTTGCAACATAGTTTTTAAAGCTTATGCTTGGGACATTTTGGCCTGCTAAAGTGTGAATTCCAAGGCAACTTTAGCCATTGGAGCAGAAGACTTGGTTCCAGGTTGTCTGGTTACTGAATGTAAAGATTTCTTTTTTTCCCTTTTAATTAACCATGTATATGACTTCGAAGAGAGACACCATTGCTCTTCAGTACTTTGGAGAGGTCCCTAACAGCAGCCATGGGAAAGTCTGCTGTTAGGGACCTCTCCAAAGTACTGAAGAGCAATGGTGTCTCTCTGGAGACTAAGGTGCGTCTGATACAGGCCATGGTCTTCGCAATCACTTGTTATGCATCAGAGAGTTGGACAATGACCAAGGAGGATAGAAGGAGGGTTGATGCCTTTGAGCTGTGGTGCTGGAGAAGAGTATTGAGAATACCATGGACTGCTAGGAAAACAAACAGATTTGTCCTGGAAAGGGTTAAACCGGGTGGCTCCTTGGAGGCAAGGATTCTGAGGCTCTGTCTAACATACTTTGGACATGTAGTGAGGAGAGACCGGTCCTTGGAGAGGGACATCATGCTTGGGAGGGTGGAGGGACAGCGCAGGAGGGGAAGGCCCTCTATGAGGTGGATTGATTCAGTGACTGGGGTAATTGGGATGGGAGTGTCAGAGATAGTGCAATTGTCACAGGACAGAGCAGAGTTTAAGGCTGTTGTACATAGGGTCGCTAGGAGTCACAAGCGACTCGACAGCACATAACAACAAGTGTGAGGAGGGAATTTAGCATTTTTTTAGAGTGAAAGAACTAATGTGTGATGTTGTTGTTATGTGCCATCGAGTCATCTCAACTCATAGCAACCCTAATTACAACAGCTCTGAAGCCTGTCCTGTCCTGAACTAGTCTCACTAATTCCAACACACCAACCCCCATTGCCCAGTTACTGTATCAGTTCATCTCATCTGGGATCTTCCTCTCCTGCGCTGTCCCTCCATTCTTCCAAGCCAGGATCAGTCCCTCTTGGCCGCATGTATGCTGTAGTGGCCCTGAATTTAGTGGCCTTCAATTTAGCTGGTAGGCACGGTTACCTGAAGATCCACCTTTGATCTCTTAATGAGTACAAGATCTTCTTGTCATCACTGACTGCAAGTTCTGGGGCAGGGACTCTAAGAGCCAAGAGAACTTCAATCTGCTGGAGAGAGCATCCCACCTCTCCCTCCAACCCTCCCCTCACTGGCCGTGCAGAGGGTACCTCATCCTCCTTAGACTGACCCCAGGGCTTCCTCTCAGGGTGCATGGGTGTGGAAATGTAAATAGTAAGCATCAAGTTTACCCCTTAGTGCCTCCCTGGCAGGCAAGTGGAGGGGGCCTTCCTCTTCTGGTGCATGGAGAGGCTAGGACCTCCCTGGCCCGCCCTGCATTGTGCATTCTCCTTCCTTTCCACTCCACCCCCTACCTTGCCTTTCCTTTCTTGTTCCTCTGCCTCTTACCTGCTTGCCTGTGGCACTGAGGGTCAAACAGACTATTCACTTTCCAATGTGAACATGCCTTTTAACTAGACCTGGAAAGACATTGGGCTGCAACATCACCGACTGTTCTCGAGAACTCATGCCTGACGCTTCTGCCTTCCTCTCCACTTTTCAGCTGGTGCTCTAGTGAGCAGCCTCACTCTAGGGAGGCCAACCTATTGGGATGCCCTTCCCAATCCACCTCTTCAGAGAGGTGGCATCTCCACGTGAGACGAGATGGCAGGAGGTTGTGCTTACCCCTGGGCATCCTCCCCTGGCCCTGGCTTGCCTCAGCTCATCAGACCCTCTGATTTACCCACTGCTGGCCTTTGGGCTCCAGTCCTCAGTGTGGAGGCCAAGCTGGAGCCTGGTCCCAATCTTACCTGTGACTATCACTTTGGGCATCTCAGATGCTATCTTCATTCTTTGCCCAGCAGGCTTTGTGTTGGTTACAAATCATCTTCCAATGCAGAAGCAGCTGGACTATGCAAAGAGTTTTTCTGTCAGCTACTCGTTCCTTCATAATGTTATTAAAACTAGGAGTGAATTTATTGAGAGGGAGTCTGGAGATACATAAAAAAGGAAGACCCCCTCCTTCTATGCCCAGATCCTAACTTCAAAAGTGCCTTAAAACAATAGAGACAGATGGTAATGTCTTTGTGACTTTACTCTTAAAACTGACCTTCCGTTTTAACTTCTTTGTTGTTGTTACATTTTCCTTCCTATTCAGTGGGTATAGAGTCTAGTATGTGGTTCATTTTCAAAACCAGAGGAAATACGGCTTTCCTGCCCCACCTCCTTTGCTGACCTTCCGGTGCTCTCCTGGAGCCCCTGGATCCATAGCTCACATCCTCTTTCCATTGGGAAGCTGTGGATGCAGGAGTTGTACTGGAAAGCTGTGCTGTGACTTCCCCTGCTCCTGTCCATTTCTTTTCTTTTTTTTTAAGTCGCCTTTGGGAAAAATCAGAGGGCAGGCGTGGCCCCAGAAGGTAAAGATAGACCTGATGCTGGGTCTCAGCAAAAACAAGGGCTGTGCTGGTACCTGCAATGGGGTGTGTGGTGCCCCACACAGCCAGACAGCAGCATTCCTGCCCTCAAGACCCATTTTGCTGTGTAGTTTTACTTTCTATGTATGCAACAAATGTGTGTATACCAGTTGGATGGGAGGAGTGTCTGACCTTCGTGTTAAAAACAGACTAAAATTTTTTCCCTTTAAAATCCGTTAAAATAATGTGAATAAATGTAAAAAAAGTTAATAGCATCATTCTGGATAAAGCATGAAGGGAACAGTGGTCCTTAAGAGTCTGGTTGTTTTGTTGTTGTTGTTATGTGCCATCGAGTTCCCTGCAACTTATAGCGACTCTATGTACAGCTGTTCTGAAGCCTGTCCTGTCCTGAGCCAGTCTCACTAATTCTGACACACCAACCCCCATTGCCCCAGTCACTGTATCAATCCATCTCATCTGGAGTCTTCCTTTCCTGTACTGTCCCTCCACCCTACTGAGCATGATGCCCTTCTCCTTCCTGGCCACATGCCAAAAGTATGTGAGACAGAGCTTCAGAATCCTAGCTTCCAAGGAGCAGCTGGGTTTCACCCTCTCTAAGACAGACCTATTTGTTTTCTTGGCTGTCCATGGTGTGTTCAAGACTCTTCTCCAGTACCACAACTCAAAGGCATCAATAATTCTTCTGTCATCCTTAGACATTGTCTAGCTCTCTGATGCTTAGCAAGTAACTGCAAAGACCATGGCCTGGATTAGGTGCACCTTTGTATCTAGACTGTCATCGTTGCTCTTCAGCACTCTGGAGAGATCCCTGACAGCAGATTTTCCCCAATGCAATTCGTCTTTTGATTTTCTGACTGCGGACGCTAAGAGTGTCTGGTTGTCGAGTCGTAGGCGACTCAACAAACCTTCAAACTCATTGCTCCCAAGTCTGTTTTCTCATAGTGACATTTCATTAGGTTTTTAAATCTTAATAGGATCCTTAATAATATCTATGTTCATGTCAAAGCTTGTAATTATTGTTACAATAGTATTATTATAAAAGAAAAAAAACAAAAAATATCTATGTTCATAGCAGCATTATTCACAATAGCAAGAAAATGAAAGCAGCCAAAATACCCATCAGCAAATGAGTGGGTTGAGAAATTGTGACACATTCACACAATGGTATACTCTGCAGCACTCAGGAGAAATGATTTCAATAAATACTATGTAGCTGGAAAGCATTATGCTTCATAATATAACTCAGTCACAAAAGGACAAATACTGCATACTGCAACTATTGTGAAAATAGGAGGGTATGTATGAATGTTCAAAGGAGAAAGGAGAGAAGATTAAAAAAAGGAGAAGGGCCACAACAGGGACAAAGGAAAATACTACGCTGCAAGAGAAAAAGTGAGGGAGGTGAAGCTCTGTGCTGAGAGCGAACACTCTCCATTGCTTGTGGAGAGATGGTACTGAGGCTTGCCTGGGGTTATAGGTTCTTTCATCTGAGGATTCTTGCCTCTACAACTGCAGGGACATCGCAGGGGCCAAAAAGGACTTTAGGGTACAGAACTATGAGCAGAGGAAAGAATTTTCTTAGCTCTCTGCAAGAAAGAGGGCTGACTTGAGACCCCTTACACACACACTGGCAGCCCTGATTTCTCCAGAGACAAAGGAAGACATTAAGCTTCAGGAGAAAAGGTGTATGAGAAACTGCTTGAGTAGAGCACCTGCTCTCACACCACTCAGCCACTTCATACATGAAGGAGGACTACCGTGTTGGTGTCAGGGGACTATATCAATGTGAGATTCCCACAGGGTTGCAGTGCAGAATAGAGAGAACCTCAAGGACTTTAGGAAAGGCAAATTATCCTAGAAAAAACTTACAGTAGAGTGAGTAGCTCACTCCGTAAGTTGGACATTTTACCTTGTCAACTAATCAGTAAAATCTCAAAGACAAGAACTACCAACAACTTTCATAGACACAATAGAAACAATCTAACAACAAGAAAAATGTCACATAATGTCAAGAAAGAAGCAGGCATATTAAACACAGTAAAAAAACAAACAAACAAACAAAAAACCAATAAAGCACAAACAAAAACCAAAGTAAGTCTTCTCTATAAAAAGCAGAAAATATTACAGACTTCATTAATACTCCAGAGGCAAGAAGACAGATGATCTATGTTGACATGGAGATGTTCAAACAGCTATGAATGAAAGTAAAAAGTATGGAAGACACAAATAAAAGGAATAACCTAGAGATAGAGAGCCAGAAAAAAAAATATATTGATGAATCTGAACAGCTACAGAAGAAGGTGCAAATGATAGAAGAAACAATGGAAACCAAAAAGAAAGCAAATGCTCCAGAGATATGGAGCCAGAAGAAATATATTGATGAAAAGGAATTTGAACAAATACAGAAGGAAATGAAACTATGGAGAACTTAAAAATCATCACAAGAGGAGGTACTGCCAACACAGTACTAGAAATAACAGAAATGCAAGAAAATGCAATCCAGAATATTAAGACTTAAATGGCAGAAGTGTCCAACATGCTTGAAGGACAAAAAAAGTAGAACAGAAGAGATGGAGCAGAGAGTCAGTGAGCTGGAAGTCACGAAACTCAATGGAAGCATACTAGAAAAAAAATCCGAGATGAGATGTTAAGAAAATGAAGAAAACATTAGAATCATGTGGGATGACATCAAAATAAATAACATACTACGATTTGAATTCCAGAATATGAAAAAGATATAGAAGTCACTGAGAAAATTGTAGAAAATGTACTAGAAGAAAACTTCCCAGTTATTATGTAGGAAATCCATATTAAGGAAGTTCAGTGAGTACCAAATAGACTAGACCCAAAAAGGAAAAGATCAAGATATATCATAGCCAAATTCTCCAAAATAAAAATAAGGATAGACTACTGAAAGCAGCATGAGAAAAAGAGTCAGCTAAAAAGGAAAAGCAATTAGATTAAGTTCTGATTTTTTAGCAGAAACCTCATGAGCAAGAAGACAGTGGGATGGCATATATAGTAAGTTGAAAGAAAACAATTTCCAACTGAGAATCCTGTACCCAGAAAAGTTCTCCACCAAATATGGAAGAGAAATCACATCCTTTGCCCAAAACCATAACATTCTTAAGAGACAAACTGGGATCAAGCTTAGAAGCGCTACTCCAAGGTATAAAGAGACTGCCAGATACAACCAGAAATACACAATCTAAAGAGGATACAACTGATGCATGGGACCTTCTAAAGATTAAATCTCTATGCACATCAAAAACTTTTCCCAACAGGGTGAAAAGAAAACCTACAGACTAGGAACAAACATTTGGTAATATTATCTCAGACAAGAGTCTTATAACAAAAGTTTACAGAATACTCCTGAGCCTCCACGAGAAAAAGACTGATAACCCAATTACAAAATGGGCAAAAGACATGGAAAGAATTTTCACAGATTAAAATATCCGAAGGGCAAACAGACACATGAAGAAATGCTCCAAATCACCAGCAATAAGGGAGATGCAAATCAAATCCACAATGAGGAACCATCTCACTCCAGTAACAGTGGCAAAGTTTAACAGGGCAGCAAGTAATAGATGCTGGAGAGGATGTGGCAAGAAAAGTACTCTTATACATTGTTGATGGGATTGTAAAATGGTGCAACCATTCTGGAAGGCAGTTTGATGCTTCCTCAAAAACCTGAGCATAAAAAAACCAAAACCTGAACATAGAAAGTCCATATGACCCAGCTATTCCACTACATAGAATATATCCTGAGACTATAAGAACAGAGGCACAAACTGAGATTTGTACACCAATGTTCATAGCAGCATTATTCACCATCTCAAGAACATGGAAACAGCTCAAATGTTCAACCACAAATGAATGGATTGAGATATTATGGTACATTCACACAATGGAATACTATGCAGCATGTAGGAGCAATAACTTTGTAAAGTATTACCTAACTTGGAAGGGACAGGAGAGCATTATGCTGAGTGAACTAACTCAGCCCCACAATGATAAATACTGTATAAAACCATTATTGTAGAATGAGTATAAGGACCCAAGAGGGGTGGGAGAGGCTGGAAGCAGAGGGATATTTATGTCCAGAGAGAAGGGGTATTAATCATTGGGTTGTACAATTTGATGGGTGGGGGAGTGAGGGAAATTGAAAGAATTTGTTGGGGGCAAAAAAAGAAATTACATCCTTTGCAGAAAAGAAGGAACTTAAGGAATTTGTGAAAATAAGACCAAATCTACAAGAACTTTTAAGGGAAGTCCTTTACACAGAGACAGCAAAGGAAAGTGGAGGACCATAGTAACAAGAAACAACAAAAAAGAAACACAGAAAAATGACAGTGATAAAACCTGCCCTTATCAATAATCTTACTTAATGTGAAAGGACTAAATGCAGCAATAAAGAGGAAAAGAGTAACAGAATGGATTTTTTTTTAAAAAAAAGCACTAATCAATATGTTGTCTACAAGAGATGCATTTAAGAAATGAAGAGAAAGATAGATTCAAATTCAAAGGCTGGGGGAAAAATATACCAAGCAAATGGCAACCACAAAAAAGCAGGAATGGCAATACTTATCTCTGGTAAAAGAGACTTCAGAATGAAAACCATTATAAAAGATAAGGAAGGGCATGATTAATGATTAAAGGCATAGTAGATCAAGAAGACATAACATTGGCCAACATCTATGCACCAAATGATAGACCTGAATACATAAAACAACTGTTAACAGAACTGAAGAAAGAAAATAGATAGCACCACAATAGTGGTAGGAGACTTTAACACATCACTCCTGCCAAAGGATAGGTCAATTCAAAGAAACTTAATAAAGATGCATAAGACCTAAACTACACAGTAAGCCAACTTGATCGTGTAGATGTATTTCGAGCACTGCACCCAACTAAAACTCAATTCACTTTCTTCTCATGGCACATGGTACATTCTCCAGAATTGATCACATATTAGGGCACAAAGCAAGCCTCAAAAAAATTTGAGAGCATTGAAATTATACAAAGTACTTCTCAAACCACAATGCCGTAAAACCAGAAATTAATCACAAGAAGATAAAAAAAAAAAACACCCTACAATGAAAATACAAGGTACCAAAACCTTTGGGATGCAGCTAAGGCAGTACTCAGAGTCCAGTTCATAGCAATAGGTAAACTCTTTAAGTATGAAGAAAAAAAACAAAATTAATGGTCTAACTCAACACCTTCATCAAATACAAGAACAATCAAACTCCACAAACTCTAGAAGAAAGGAAATTATAAGAATAAGAGCTGAAATCATTGAGATAGAAAACAGAAAAACAATTGAAACCATCAACAAAAACAGGAGCAGGTTTTATGAAAAGGTCCATAAAATTGACAAGCCACTGGCAAACTTAACAAAAGAAAAAAAGGAGAAGACACAAATAACTCTATTAAAGAGTGATAGAGGTAGCATCACAGCATAATCAGAGGAAGTTAAATCTATAATATCACAATATTATAAAAAGCTAAACTGGGTTAAATTTGAAAACTTAGAGGAAATGGACAAATTCCTTGAAACTTATGCCCTACCCAGATTG
>NW_006399766.1:18022787-18023380 GCF_000299155.1 Elephantulus edwardii | reverse complement strand
GGAACTGAAGAACAAATTCAAACCTCGAGTTGCTGTAATCAAGGATGCTTTGGGCAGAATATTAAATGATCCAGGAAGTATTAAAAGAAGATGGAGGTGGGAGGGCGAGGCAGTACTGGCGCCACGTCCACAGCGGCAGCGGCGGGAGTGGAAGCAGTTGGAGTCAAGGGCAGCTCTGTGGCCCTGGCCTTCACCCTGTACTGGCTGCTGCAGGCCGCCCTGCTCTGCGTCAATGCCATTGCCGTGCTGCAGGAGGAGCGCTTCCTCAAGAACAGCCAATTGGTGAATTCAAAGTGCCTGCCTTCGGGTTGTCAGCGAAACTCGATCCACTAGGCCACCAGAGCCCCAAATCATTTGGCTGGGGAACAGACCAGGGAATTGGCAGATTCGGAGAGGAACCAGGAATTAAATTGCAACTAATGAACCTCATTCGATCTGTTAAGAACTGTGATGCGAGTGCCATTGATAAAAGTAAACTCAATTGTAATCGTGTTACTTTTATTATTTGGGTGAAGACCAGCCAAGGAAATGGAAATTCTGAAGAAGAAGGTGCCAGCAGAAGTTACTGCTTCGGGATTATTGAAAAATAGATA
>NW_006399766.1:18019817-18021234 GCF_000299155.1 Elephantulus edwardii | reverse complement strand
TATTTAAACTAACCATCTGCCCTGGATGTGTTCACCAATTTGTGTCAAGAAATCTGGAGGACAACCACTTGGCCAACTGACTGGAAGAGATCTATATTTGTTCCCATTCCAAAGAAAGATGTGATCCAACAGAGTGTGGAAATTATTGAACAATATATCATTGATATCACATGCAAGCAAGATTCTGTTTAAGATTATCCAAAAACAACTGGAACAGCAAGCACATCAACAGAAAATTGTCAGAAGTGCAGGCTGGGTTTAGAAGGAGTCGTGGTACTAGGGATATTGTAGCTAATGTTAGATGGATCTTGGCTGAAAGCAGGGAATACCAGAGGAATGTCTGTGTTTCATTGATTGTGCAAAGGCATTTGATTGTGTGGCTCACAACAAGCTGTGGCTGACTCTGAGAAGAATAAGAAGATACGGTGCAGCTTGAATTCATCAGCTGCTCTGAGGGAGAAAGATCCTCATTTATTTATTCCCTCTGAAAACCCACAAGCTATGGGTCAGTCTCAACAAAAAGATGTGGTGCCAGAGACAGAAGGTGAAAAATTGTTTTAGAACAGTTACATTTGAATTCAACAGAGAAGGCAGTGGGTAGGTAACACATTTAGGGAATGTAGCTGGCACATCTGGATGGGAATGGAGTTGGACATTGGCATCACAAGTGACTTCTGATGCCAAATGTGTATTCATATTGAATATAGTGAGTCTCAACATTTACAGGGCTTCAAAACTTGTCAAGTGCAGGAAAAGGAATGAATGTGTTTGTGACTAACAAGAAATGAAATGTGATTTTCATTCTCATTACAACTTTTTCCTTTTTTTTCTCCCTAGGGAAAACAAAATGTTCTCAAATGAAGATTGTGGTGATGATTGGATAGCCTTATGAATAAACAAAAAAAAACAAAACTTCAACTGTACACTTTAAATGGGTGAGTTGTATGTTTTGTAAATTCTATCTTAATAACATTATTTAAAGAAAACAGACTCAAGAGCCATGCTTTGCCAACACCTATTCAAGATCATCTTGCTTGGATCCACAATGAACATCCTTGGTACCTGCAGTCAGGAGATAAGGAGATGTATTGCTTTGGGCAAGTCTGCTGTCGGGGACCTCTCCAAAATACCGCAGAGCGGTGATATCAGTTTGAAGACGATGGCGCACCTGATTCAGGCCACAGTCTTTTCAATTATTTGTTATGCATCTGAGAGCTGGACAATGACTAAGGATGACTGAAGAATTGATGCCTTTGAATTGTGGTGCTGGAGAAGAGCAGCAGTCAATATCCCGTGGATTGACAAAAGAATTAACAGGTATGTCTTAGAAAAGGTTCAGCTGGGGTGCTCCTTGGAGGAAGGGATGACAAAGCTTTGTCTCTCATAGTCTGGATATGTTTCTAGGAGAGACTATTCC
>NW_006399766.1:18017530-18018597 GCF_000299155.1 Elephantulus edwardii | reverse complement strand
GCATGATGTCATTTCCCAAGGACTGGCCCTCCCTCAAAACATGCCCAAGGTATGTGAGTTGAAGCTTCACTATCCCTGCCTTCAAGGAGCACCCTGGGTGCACTTTCTCAAGACATGTCTATTTGTTCTCCTGGCAGCTCATGGGATATTCAGTGCTCTTCCCCAACACTACAACTCAAAGACATCAATTCTTCTTCTGTCATCCTTTGTCATTGTCCAGCTTAGGCTAGTCCAAAAACTACTATGGCTCTGTAAAAGATTTGATTTCTTGAAGCTAAGCCAACATGCCAGCACATATCTGTCAGTTTGCCAAACTGCGGTGGCTTGTATGTTGCTATGATGCTGTAAGCTACTATTTCAAATTCCAGCAAGGTTTCCTATGGTGGACAGGTTTTAGCAGGCCAAGAAGCAGTACTGGCCACACACTTCTGAAACAACAGGCCTTCAAAAACTCTATAGACAATGGAAGAAAACTGTTGGCTATAGTGCCAGAAGATAAGTCCCTCAGGTCGGAAGGCACTCAAAACGTGACTGGGGAAGAGCTGCCTCATCAAAATAGAATCTGCAGTAATGGTGCAGATGGAGTAAAGCTTCCATCCGACGAAGGAGCTTCATTTACTGATGTGGCAAGACACAAAATGAGGAGAAACAGTTGCAAACATCCAATAACAATTTGAATGTGGGATGTACAAACTGTGAATCTAGGAAAATTACAAGTTGTGGAAAATGGAACTCACGAGGATCAACATCCTAGACGATCAGCATCCTAGGCCATTCTGAATCACACTACCATCTGACCTACTATGCTGGGAATGACAAATTGAAGGGGAATGGTGTGGCATTCATTGTAAAAAAATGCACTTCAAGATCTGTCCTAAAGTACGATGCTGTGAGGGCTAAGATACTAGCCATACTTACATAAGGAAGACCTGGAAACACAACTATTATTCAAATACACACATCAGCCAATAAAATCAAAGATGAAGAAATGGAGGATTTGTGCCAACTTTTACAGTCTGAAATTGATCAAGATGGAAGAAGAAGATTTATTATTATTATTATTATTA
>NW_006399766.1:17987428-18009420 GCF_000299155.1 Elephantulus edwardii | reverse complement strand
AACAACAACAACAACATTATCAGAAAGAAACAGTCCTCAGAGAAAGACATTATGCTGGGCGGGAAGGTCCTCCATAAAGTGGGACTGACACAGTAACTGCAGCGGTGGCTTTGAGCATGATGGAGATCACGATGATGGCGCAGTATAAGACAAAGATCTGATCTGTTCATAAGTTTGCTATGAGACATAGTTGACTTGCCAGCACTTAAAATATAGGTCAACATGAAGTCGCAGGCAGGCAGGCAGGCAGGCAGGCAGGCAGGCAAGTGAACAGACCATTTTAATTCAGTAAGAACACAGTTTATGAGTGGAAGAAGTTGAAGTTCACAGTGGTTTTGGGTGTCCATGGTTTTGACCCTGTACTCGCTGCTGCAGGTGGCCCTACTCAGGGTCAATGTCATCACTGTGCTGCACGAGGAGCACTTCCTCAAGACCATCAGCTAGGGAACAGACCGGGGAATTGGCAAATTCGGAGAGGAGCCAGGAATGAAATTTCAGCTAATGAACCTTATTCGATCTGTAAGAACCGTGGTGAGAGTGTCACTGATAATAGTAAACTCAATTGTAATCGTATTACTTTCATTATTTGGGTGAAGACCAGCCAAGGAAATGGAAATTCTGAAGGAGGTGCCAGCAGAAGTTACTACTTCGAGATGATTATTGAAAAATAGGTATCTCAGCTGGCCAACCTTGCACTTGACAGAAATGTAAAGCTGACAATAAAACAAGAGTTCCCACTTACCTGATTTTTTTTGGGTTTTAATTTTTTTTATACTAATGTTGCATTTATAGTCTCATTATAAAAAGATCAGATTAATACAACAAAAGATAATAACTATCCAGGATTGAAATATATTTTATGTCTGATTGTTAATAATAACACACACTGAGGTAGATTGTTAAAGGATACAGGACTGTCACGTCTATGTTAACTCAGTTATGAGGTGAGTGCAGGTGATTATTCTTCCAGATACAAGTTAAAGACATTTTGAAAAAGTTATTACTGCCTATATGTCAAATAAATAATTTTATTTTAAACTTCTTTGTTAAATATTTCGCCCATCGCCCCAACTGAAAAAATTTAAGTTTTAGTAACTAATGAGGAACAACTCCCTGATTTGGGGAGAGAAATCTAGTTTTGTAAAGTCATTGAGTCACATGAAGATTTGTTGGTCTTGTGTTTGTTTTATATTATTTTCATGAATTTATTTTATCAATTTGCCTGAATGATGATCAGTCTTAGAAATTTTCACCGGTGGAAAAACCCGTATAGAAAAGCTTCTGCCCTTTTGTTTTCCAAGGCAGCATTAAATGTGAGCTTTTAAGACCATCTTAAAATAACTAAAAATGAAACTATACTATGTAAGAGAATATTTATTGTAAATCATTGTCTTCCAAACATTATCCCCACGTTTCCATGTCTTGATGGAGTGGACATATTTAGGTGTCTGATTCTTAATTCTTTTTTTTATCCTTAATTATTCATTAGAGCACTTATGCTATATAAGTTTGCTTTGTTTTTATGTCTTAGACCATCTTGTGAGATTATTTGAGCATTTCATAACATAGGTTTATGAAAAAGGTTACAATTATGTAAATACTTTTTCTCTTTTTTTCTCCCTCCCCACCCCTCCCCGCCCCAGTTCCTTCTTCTCTTTGAAAAGTAAAATTCTTTCATTGTTATACAAACCCTCCCCCCAATTCCACTCCACTGTGCAGCCTTTGTTCTGGACTCCTGCCAAGACAATAATACCTAATCACATATTCCTTTTAAACTGTTGTCTCCCTCATCTATTTCAATGCAGTATACATTATTCATCCCATCTTTCTCAATCTCCCCGCAACCCCAATGTCAGTCCCATTTTACAACAGTAGCACTATGCAGTATTTGTCCCTTTGTGACTGAGATACTTCACTCAGCATAATGTCCTCCAGGGTCACCCATTTTGAATAATACTGCATGAGTTCCTTGTTTTTCAATACAGTGTAGTATTCCATTGTGTGAATATACCAGAGCTTCTCTATCCATTCGTTTGTTGATGGGCACTTGAGTTGTTTCCAATTCTTTGTTATAGTGAACAAAGCCGCAATAAACATGGGTGTGCATATATCTGCTTGGTTGGTGGTTATGGTTTCTTTAGGGTACACTCCATTTTGTAATGCCTTTTGTATATGTTTTTTGCTGTAAAATCTCTGAGCACAGATTTAATGAAAAGAAAAATACAAAACCCAGTTGTTTGGTTTTGGTGTTTTTTTGTTTTTTTTGGTTTGGTCATAGCAAAGGCTTCAACTTCTCTTTTACAAGGATTGCATTATCTATTATTGTTCTCAATAGACATTGTAAATTATTGGGGAGTAATGTTGTCAGTTTGAGGACTAAGGTGTGTCCAATTCAGACTATGGTCTTTCCAATCACTTGGTATACATCTGAGAGATGGATAATGAATAGGGATGACAGAAGAATTATTGATGCCTTTGACCTGTGGTGTTAGAGAAGAGTACTGAACATCCAATGGGCTGCCAAACAAATATCTTAAAGTGCAGCCAGAGTACTCCTTGGAGGCAAAGGTGATAAAGCTTCCCCTCACATTCTTCGGGAGTTTTGCTAGGTGGTGTTATTCTTTGGAGAAGGACATGATACTGGGAAGGGTGGAGGGTCGGCAAAGGAGAGGAAGACCTTCCACCAGGTGGATTGACACAGTGACTGCTGCAGTGGACTCTCGTGTGTTAGAAAATGTGAGGACACAGGTTAGGATAGTGTTCAAATCTGTTGTTCATAGTGTTGATATATGTCACACTAGACTTGATGGCACCTAACAACAATATTGTTGTTTTCAAAGTATGCTCTTTCACACAAAATTGGGGAATTAAAAGGCAAGCTGGCAGAATCCATGGACCATGTATCTCTTATGACCCATAGAAAAGGACTCTGTAATTCCCAGAGGGGAGTGGTGCTGATTTAAAGGAATATTTTCATGTTGTTATGTGCTATCAAGTTGACTGCCACTGATAATGACCCTATGAACAAGAGATCTGAACAATGCCCTAACCTGTGCCTTCTTCACCACCTGTGACATGCTAGTTAATCCATTGTTACAGCCTCTGTCTATTCAGCTTGTCCAGGGTCTTCCTCTTATACTCCACGGTTTTCATAGGAACTTGGATTTAGAAAAGCATCCATTCTGGTGTAGTAACTACTTCCGTGGGCCAGGAAGGAACAGTGAGGATTAATTGAATGCAAACTTCATTAAGGCAGGTGTTCTTTGTTTAAGGCTATAAACTCTAGAACAGTGTCTGGCACATAAAAGGCAATTTGTATGTGTGGAATGAACCAATGAGTGAATGCCTACAATATATAAAAAATTTACTTCAACTGTTATGTTGTTATATATCTTTGAGTGAGAATTAACTCCTAGCTGACCCTCCAGCGAGTTTTCAGAGACTGTAAATCACATGAGAAGAGACTGTTGAACTTCCTTCCTTGGAGTAGCTGGTGGATTCGAACTATATTTCTTTGTGTTGGCAGCACAGCTCCTTACCACTAGGTCACCAGAGCTATGTACCCATAAAATGAGGGTCTAACTACTAGCCTAGTGGTCAGACTGGACCTGAAAACCAAATAGCATTAAAAAACAAAACCCTACATTGTGCAATATATTCTAATAAAAATCAAGAGAAAGGGGGGGGAAAAGAATGCAGATTGTCAATGGACAGTTGTACTAATGAAAGAGCAAGACTCCAAAATAAATGACTACAAGGAATCGCGATAAAAATCTCTTTAATCAATCATGGAAACTGCTGAACACTCCCCAAAGATAGCATCTAATTTAGCAAACTGATTCTGGATATGAAAAGCTGCATTTAAAATAATTGTTGGTCATTACTCTAAATTTTTTTTCCAGAATTCATTAAAACCATGAACTTTACAACCCCTGAGGAAGAGGTTGCACAGGGAATACAAGTGTTGTCTTTTTATGCCTGATGGACTGGGGTTATAGAAAGTGCTCTCCAACCATAACCCAAGTAGGTGCTCCTCACAGCAACCGTGTTGACGACGTCAGAGACATTAGGGACGTAGCCATCAGGAAGTTCCAGAGAATCCAAGGTGAAAAAGATGTCATCATCTATCATGCCATGTCTCCCAGAGATGCTAGTGATGCGGGCCTGTAAATGTAATTAATACATGAAAATGTTACTTTAAAAGCATTCCTGGTCTCTCGGGCTTGTCATGCCTGACCTGACTGGCTCTTTTCAAAGACCAGGGGTGCCAAGCCTGGATCCCACTTCAGAACTATGAAATCACAGCCTCCAACGGCAGATCTCGGACTTTCTCGTGTGCTCTAAAAATTATACCAAATACTGACCCTCATTGCTCTGTTGGGGAGCCCTGGTGGAGCAGGGCTACTAACGGGGAAGTCTGCACTTGGAACCCCACCAGCAGCAACTTTGGCAAAAAGTGAGGGAATCCGCTCTGCTTAAGGCTTTTATTGCCAGCAACTCAAAACTCAGGAAGGTTATTGTTAAGATTCCCACAGTAAAATGCCTTTGCATAGTCAATAGAACACAATGGACATTCCTCTGGTATTTACGTTTTCAGCCCAAACAGCATGATGTCATTTTCAGTGACATGAGTCACTGTTGCCAGAGTCTCTTCTAAAGTCAGTCCTTTCTCCATGTACTGTTTCAACCCCTTTTGGATGTTCTCCAGCAACTTTTGCTTGCATGTGATATCAGTGACATTGTTCAATAATTTCTACATTCTGTTGGATCACCTTTCTTGGAAATAGAAATATAAATCTCTTCCAGTCAGTTGGCCAAGCAGCTCTCCTCTAAATTTCCTGGCATAGACTGGTGATCACATCCAAGACGGCATCTGTTAGTGCAACACTCTAGAACCCACAATACCTCCAAGATGTGTGTATGTGCCTCCCACATAAACTATGTCATTTAGACCTTTACTGCAGTCCATATTATTCTTTGACATGACAATAGGCTCCTCTTTGGCAAAGAGTGTCTGGTCTTTTACTTTCCTATGTTTCTAACACACCCAACAGCCTTTTGAGTAGCAGAAAATATCGCCCATATCAGCAGAAGCAAATGACACACACATAAAAAAAGAGTAACACGCAAATGAATTACCTCATAGATATGCTTATGTTTCAGGGGCTTCACAGAGACCGCCTTCCTGTTCTGAGTGCCTGGCTGGATGGAGAACTCCGCTTCTATCCAGTCACCCTCATAAGGCATAAAATCTAAAAGAGCCATGGAGAAAAATCATCATTTAATCACATTTTTTTGGTAATGTTATATTTTGTTAATTACTCTGAAGCTCTAAAAATACCAAAATAGTTTCTATAATCCTGGAAGGTTCATTTGAAACATTAATTTAAACAGGTATCCTACACTTTTGTCCTGCGTTAGTTAGAATCCCTTCTCAGCATTGACTTTTCTCTACAGATTTAAAAGATGCAAAAGTGGAAAGGTATCAACTGTGCGGTCACCGGTCAGCCTTTGAAGGGACGGTGCTCAGAACTTTTAAAGCCATTGGTCACATTCACAACTCCTTCAGGAAAAATTGTAAAAAGCCAAAGTTTGAACCTGGCTGATTGATTGAGTTCAAATCTTGCTAAATCCCTTCCTATGTTTGAACCGTTGGTCAAGGTGCTTTGCTTCTTTCTCTATGCTTCTATTTCTTCTATAAAACAAGAATAAAAAGAATACTTAGAACTCAGAGCTATAGGGGCAATTAATGAACACATGTAAAACTCAGAAAATAGCACCAAGTAAACACCAAGGAGTCAATTAGTGTCAATTCATCTTGTTGAAGGTCTTCTTCTCTTTCACTGACATTCTACCTTTCCAAGCATATGTCTCTTTCCAAAGAATAGTTCCTACTAGCAACATGCCCAAATTTTGTGGAAATGAAGCTTCGTCATCCTTGCCTGTAAGGTACACCCTGGCTGAACTTTCTTCAAGGTAGGTCTCTTTGGTTTTTCGGCAAAAAAACAAATCCTTCTCCAAAACCTCAACTCAATGACTTAGATTCTTTTCTTCCCAAAAGGGATAGGGCAGGTTATACAAGGATACTGAAGTAGATACTGAAGCCAATATATTACAAGAAGGGGGGAAAAAATCTAATCTGTAACCCCAAGCTTCTAACTCAGGTTACACTGGTTACAGAACGTAATGCAGATGCTACAGGACTTTACTGGTGCTGATCTTAAAAGCTGTTGTTATGTGCCACTCCAGCTGGTTTTCAGAGGCTGTAAATAGCATGGGAGATTTCCTATTTTTCTCCTGTGGAGCAACTAGTGGATTCAAACCTTTTGCCTTTGGGTTTGCAATTCAACTCAACTCCTTATCCAGTAGATAACCAGAGCTCCCTTAAAAGAGAAAGAGGGGGATAGCACTGTGTACTTTGACTATAGCGTGTCCTCCAACACAACTCTACAGCCCTGCTTCCTACATTTTGATTAAATGGCCAATTCCATTTTTATTTTTTAAGTAAATATTTATTTGTGCTGTTAAGAATATGAACAGCAAAATACATAATGACTCAACAGTTTCTACAAGCACAATTCAGTGTACTGACTAATAGTTGCATTATTTGATTTGTGCAACCATTCTAACCCTCCTTTTCTGAGTTGTTCCTGTGCCATTAACATAAACTCATGGACTGCTAGGAAAACAGATTCATCCTGGAAAGGGTTAAACTGGGCGGCTCCTTGGAGGCAAGGATTCTGAGGCTCCATCTAACATACTTTGGACATGTTGTAAAGAGGAACCTTCACCAAAATGGTCCAAGAGTTAGTGCTCATTGACATATAAAATTAAGAGAAGGTCCATCCCGGATATGAAGCATTTCCCATGAATCTCTTGAACCTAAGACCTCCAATCTTGTCTGCCAAGTGGGGCTGATGCTCACTATCTGTAGTGCAAACGTGAACACACATGCTCATCCCTCCCTCTCAGTGCCATCACAAATGATCTGCACATGTTCACCTTCCACTTGTTCCTCAATTTACCACATTTGTATTTCTAATCTCTACCTCCACAGGAAGATTACCTCAGAAAGTTCTTAGGATGAAATCTAGTAGTATAAGCCATGTACTGAACACAGGACCAGGCTCTATGCCACTTGGATTCTGCTGAAATAGACAATCTGAGATCAGACCATCCCTCACTCAAGATAAACCACCCATACTCACCACAGTCTGGCCACTCTGCCTTCCTTTTAGTTCCAGAACATTCCAAGGCTGTTTTCTACCTCACAATTTTTCCATTCATCCTTCTCTTGGCCTGAAAACATTTTCCCTAGCTGGCTCCTTCTTAAGCAGCTCTGGTGGCAGAGTGCCTTAAGGTTTGAACCTACCTGCTCTGAGGGAGAAAGATGGGCAGTTTCCTCTCATAAAGATTTACAGCCTGGGTTGGGGGTCACATTCTCAGCCTCGGGACCTCCACCACAGAGACTTAGACTTTTTCTTTTTCACACAGTAGCTGAAATGTCATGCCCCTGAGTAAACCCAACCTACCTTGCTCCCTATTTTTTAACAATTCTGAAAAAAACAGACTAAAACGTACCCCAACTGAACAGTTTCTGCGACATTTTTCACATGATAGTACCATTCTCACACTCTCTTTTTAATTTTCATTCACGAACATTGTTTTATACAATCCTTTGTCCTTCAGACACTTTCTCATCCTCTTTTTTCACACATTTCTGCCGCTATTAACATAATCTCAAAGGCCCCTAAGCAAAATCCTTTCTCGCTCTTTCCCATCCCCCTCTCATCCCTAGCAGAAAACAACTCCTAATGACTTTTTTTGTTTGCTTGCTGATTGTGCGGAAGCCACTGAATTAGAATGCAAATATTAAGTAAGATAGTGGCGGAAACAGTCTAAAGTGCTTGAATATCTATCTGCTCAATGAATATCAACAGGTATACTGGCTCCCAGTTTCCTGGGGCATAAAAATTATTCTTTTTCAAATTGGATTCCCCAACCACCCCCATTTTCACTGGGTTTCATAGCCAAGTTATCAGTGGGAAGTCTGCCCCTCCTCGGAGCCCACCCTCTCATCCTGGGAAGGTCTTTGGGGAAGAAATTCATTACTTCCACCTATTGTGCAGCAGTACGTCGCTCCCCCTATGCTCTGGAGCACATCCTCTCTTTACTCCTCAGAGACCTTGCTCCATCACTCCTTGCTGCTTATTCTCTTCTGCAGCTTCAACAAATCCTTCTACAGCTGAGAAATTGTCTTTGGAGTTGGGTAATCAAGGGGGCCTTATCCTACAAAAATGAGGATTCCTGACTAAAGAGGTCTGAAAATCCCAGCTGGCCACCTGAATTTCATTTTGGGGGATATCCAGGGTTAGTGAAAAAGATCAGGGTCTGCTTTCAGCATCCAAGAATTGGCAAAGAGCAGAGGCTTGTTAGTTGAAGAACTAGCCTCTTTTGTACCCAAACTATGTGGCAGCTGACCGAGCTTAAAGTGTGTACATTAAAAAAAAAAAAAAACAAAAACCCCATCTATTTATCTTGTAAAATCCAGCCTGGCAGGGAGCTGACAGGAAAGACAGGCCCCTGTGGAGAGTGGCATATATAGGCAGCCTTCTCAATTATCCACATAGCAGCCAAGTATTCTCTCTGCTCTGCTCTTCACTTAATGCTGTCCTCATTCCATTGTTTGACTGTACTCTTAAGTAGACCTCCACCAGTGAGCCAGTGAACTCCTGACAGACAAGGCTTACTAAGGTCTTCATTATCTTGGCCTCGTCAAGATCTAGTCCTCTATCACGAGCAGAAGAGGCAGGCAGTCAATAAATAGCTGCTGAATTAAACTCAAATAGAATGAGCAATTAACAAGGAATTGCTTTCGATATGACAAGCAAAATGCTCTATCTGCTAATTACAAATAGAATTCAACAGTGGCTATACCCTCACTGAGGGAGACACAGAGAAAGATACAAAGTGATCCCTAAACTTGATTTTAAAGCACTCAAAATACTTGAAACATAACCACATAACAATATGTGTGATTTTTTTAAGTTGGATTAGAAATTCAAAATTCAAAATTTCTACCAAAAAACCCCCACAAACCCACTGCTGCCACTGATTCCAAGTCATGGAGTACAACTGTGCTATCGGGATCAAAGACTATAAATCCTAATGGAAGTGGATAGTCTCATCTTTCTTCCAGAGAGGCTGGTGAGTTTGAATTATTGACTATTTGGTGGTGGTTGTTGTTATTGTGTACCATAGAGCAGGAACTGATCCCTATGTGACCCTCTGGCAGGTTTTCAAAGGCAGTTAATTGCAAGGGAGGAGATTTCCCATCCATCCCCCTCAGAACAGCTGGTGGATTCGAACTGCGTGCATTGGGATTACAGCACAGCCTCTTACCACTAGGCCACCAGAGCTCCCTGGCGTTTTAGTTAGAATCCCAAAACTATCATGCCACCAGGGCTTCTCTCAAAACGTGGTAGGGACTGAAAAACCACACAGATATAAATGTCATGGTCAACAAATGATAACATGAGAGTTTACAAAGTTCATATATCTGTCTCTACCTTGCACATTATTTTCAATTCCAAAGGTCCAATCTTAGACATTAAAGAGCCACTGACTGGAGCCAAGGACACAGAAATTCTCAAAGATATCACTTTATTCCTCTAAACAAGTTAGGCATATTCCAAATCTAGTCCTCCAATTTATCTCTGTGATCATCTCAAAATCCAATAGAGAAAAGTTTTAAAAGTTGGTACAGCCTAATTTAAACAAAGAAAAAGGGTAAAATCTTACCTTTACAGACAACATCAAAAGAGAAGTAAGCAAGGTGATTAACGAAGCCACCACTTTCCATCTCAGGGATAACACAACCAAACAAAATTCTGACTTTAGAATTGGATGGTTCGTTACCATCAGCATTATCAGGGAGAGCATCCACCTGTTGAGATATTTTTTAAAACTTATTTCAAACATACTCAAAGTTTTTATATAGGAGGCATAAGTTACCTCATCATTTTCAATAAAGAAATCTACACATCTATAATAAACACTTGTGAATATGCAGCTGACAAGTAGAAGAAATGTGGTAAAAACAATATCTGAACCTTGTGTATTTCCAAATGCAGCTAAAAACATTACTTGTGTACCCACCCAGTTAAATGCATTAATAGTATTTATTTGTTCCAAAGAGGAAAGGTCTACAGCTTCTGCTGTCCAGGAATTCAGAATCAAGTGGGGAGGAAAAAATAAAAATGAACTCATTCAAAGGAAGCTGTGAGAAATTATATGAAACAAGCTTTAAAAATTCGGACTTCCCAGGAGGGAGAGAAGTTCAGCTTGGGAAGAAAAAAATGGTAGTTTTGTAGAAGAGGTGGGTTTTGCACTGGGCTACGAAACAAAGAAAAGGTTTTACCTGGCAAAAGAGCAAGGGTAGATGGCAAGGATCTGACTCGTAACCAACCCTCCAGTAGGTTTTCAGAGGCAGTAAATAAATCACTGATGGATTCGAATTGCCTGCCTTGGAGTTGGCAGCACAACTCCATACCATCAGGCCACCAGAGCTCCTTAGTCGTTGTTCTGTGTTAGGTGCTAGTAGTTCATAGGCTCACAGTACATCTATGAAGACCAGATGTGAACCCAGTGCCATCCTCTCAATCTGTGACACACTTGAGCCATTGCTATAGTCACTATCAATCCACTTGGTTGAGGGTCTTCCTCTCATTAACTGTCCCTCCACCTTCCCAAGCATGAAGTGTCTCTCCAAGGACATGTCCGAAATATGAAAGATGAACCTTCATTATCTTTTTTTAATTTTATTATTTTGTGTGGGTGTTGTGTGTACCGTCAAATCAGATCTGACTGGTACAGGAGGAGATAGTTCCTCCTTCTCCAGCAGAGCATCTGGTGGATTTGAACCGTGCACCTCTGGGATTGCAGTACACCTTCTTGCCACTAGGCCACCAGAGCTCACCTCCTTTATTATCTTTGTCTCCAAAAAGTACTCAAGACATATCCGTTTGTCCTTTTGGCAGTCCATGAGATATTTTGTACTCTTCTCTAACACTACAGCTTAAAGGCATCAATAATTCTTTAATCCTTATTCACTGTACAGTTTTCAGATGCATAGCAAGTGACTGAAAAAAACCACAGCCTGAATGAATGAGACTGGTTTTTTTAATAAAAATCCAGCAAAACAGTGACTCAAGATCTGATAAAACCAGAATTGAAAGAGGCAACTGTGGATCAATTCCATTTATGAAAAAGCAAAAAGATGAATAAAAAATGAGCAAACAAAACCAGCTGTATGTAAGAATTAACACAAATATTTCAATGCAACTGTCAATATTATCCATTCATAAATATGAGAATTAAAAGAAAAAACTAATTGGAAAATCATATAAAAATTATTTAAAATTGTAAACTTAAAAAGCATGTAAAAATACATCTTAATAATAGAAGAAAAGTACATAAAGTCTTAAATAACCTAGCAGAAAATATACAGGATATACTTGAAGAAAATATTTGGAAAGCACATAAGAGATATCCCTTTGTAGGGAAAAGACTACTACTCATATGTCAGTTTTCCCCGAATTAAATCTAGAAACACATAATCATCCTAATAAATAATCCCAACAGGCTTTGTTGTTGTGATTGATAGGTTCAAAGATTTTTAACTAGAAAAACCAACATGTGGATAAAGACAAGAACTTTTTATACAGGCAAATATTGCTTCAATAATCCAAACCATTTGATCATACTAACCAGGGTGGCAGCACAATCAAATGAACACAGTAGGATGTCTCAAGAGTTTCAAAACATTGTGGAAATGTAGTTTGTGATGGAAGGGAAAAAGGAGGTTATTCAATTAAAGGTATGAGACAAGGTAGGCAAAATAAGATTAGCAAAATAAGATCTGGGTCCTTCTCTCAGTGTCTACATCTTAAGCAATTCTAGGCAAGACTGAATAAATAAACAAGTTGCCTTGGAGTTCATTCCAACTGGCTCATAGCCACTAGCTGTTTGTTGTTATGTGACATCGAGTTACTTGCAAATCATGGCAACCCTAAACTTTGCTCTGTCCTGTGCCAATCTCACTTTTTCCAACACACCTACCCCCATTACCCCCAGTCACTAACTCAACCCACCTCATAGAGTCTTCCTCTCCTGTGCTGTCCCTCCACCCTCCCAAGCATGACGTCCTTCCTCAAGGACTAGTCCCTCCTTGCAACATGTCTGAAATATGTCAGATGAAGCTTCAGAATCCTTGCCTCCATGGAACAGCCTGGTTTCACCCTTTCCAGGATGAACCTGTTTGTTCTCCTAGCAGTCCATGGTACATTTAATACTGTTCTCCAGCACCACAGCTCAAAGGCATCAATTCTCTTTCTATCTTCCCTAGTCATTGCCCAGCTCTATGATGCATAGCAAGTGATTGCAAAGACCATAGCCTGTATTAGGCGCACCTTAGTCTCCAGACTGACATCATTGCTCTTCAGGGAGGTCTCTAACCACAGACTTTCCCAGCCACTAGTTAGATGTGTATAAATAATTTTAGAGGAATATGTAAGTATATTTTGCATGAATTATGAACTAGAACAAAAGTATTCATCTGTTAAAATGGTGATTCTAATTAAAGTTTATAGTACAAACTGTTTTTCCATTCAACTAGTCATATTATCTAACGACATTAGAGTACTGCAATCACACTCTTTCCAGTTCCGGTGATTTGCTTTTCCATTAATCTTTACAGCATCTCCTTTCCTGCCTCCTGAGATTTATCACAGGGTAAATGCTACCCTTTTGATTTTGGATTTTGATTGTTCTAAGGAGTGATTGCTTTACTGGTGTATTGTTTTCCTAATTATTTTTTTAATGTTCCATCATCTTTATTCCTAATTTTTTTGTAGTTGTTAGGGGCTGTTGAGTCAAATGGAACTCATGGCGATGCTATGAACAACAGACCTTAGCCCTGTCATATCATGCACCATTCTCATCATCTCTGACATCCTTGAGCCAATTGCTGCAGTCACCAGTGTCAATCTATCTCCCTGAGGGTCTTACTCTCACTGACCCTCTACCTTTCCAAACAGAGGCCTGTCTATTACTTTGTTGAAAAGCTGAGCCAGTAGGATGAGTTTCATTCTAGGCAGGAAGGGTGACTAAAGGCCACAGTTTCAGGAATCCCACCAATTTCAATCAGATCAGTCTGCCTGGCTATGATGATAAATCTTTAATTTTGTTTTACATTTTTCAACAGCACCCTTAATAGAATAAGGTATGTAAATTAATTATAGCATAATAAGCTTGTTTTTAAAAAAATGTTTAAAACACATGTCCTTCTACCTAGCAATTATACTTTTACAAATATATGAATACAAAAATCTGACAAGCTTTATAGATATGTTTTCTATCTATATTACACCTCCTGGATAGATGTTTGAATCCCTGAACCTATCCATAAAATTGTACTGGTTATAGCATAATCTTTGGAAGTCAAGCTAAAAACTTCATTTACTGGATTTTGACCTCTTCCATGGAGGTGAGAGTCCATTATCATGTCATTGTACAGTTTGATTAGTATAGAACTACTGAGTTTGAAATAAAAATTCTTAAGTAATATATTAAAAAAAAATCTGTGAAGTTAAAAGGGAGGAAGGAATTGCAGGAGGGTACCGGGTCCAATAATTATCTATGTTAACTAGACTTTTCAATGGTGAAAATATATAAAATTATAAATTTTCATGCTACAAAGGTAAGAACAAAACTCTCCTACTACCAGGCAAATGGGACTTTAACTTCCACTCTATATCCATTATACCAGTCTGTTCAGAGATGAAATAAACAGAAATTAGGTTATCTCCAAAATCACGCAAATCTTACTCTGATTGCTTTCAATCCAGGAGTTGTTTCATCCTCTTTTACAACTGCAGTCACTCTTTGTCCAACTTCCAGAGGCACCTTGCTGGTCACAACATCATTTGTGAAGTAGATCACATCATTAATGAAGCCATGGTCATCAGCGATCTTCGACACCATTCCCTCCAGAGTCTTCAGCTTGCTGTCAACTTGTGAAACAGGTGAACAAAATGTTACACTGACCCCTACGTGACCCTCCAGGGGGTTTTCAGAGGCAGTAAAACACACGGGAGGAGACTGCTCAGCTTTTTCCCATGGAGTAGCTGGGTGGATTCAAATCACGTAGCTCAGCTGGCAGCGCAATTCCTTTCCACTAAACCACCGGAAGGGAGTTCTGGTGACCTTGTGGTAAAAAATGGCGCCAGAATGCTGAACGCACGTGGTTTGGATCCACCAGCTGCTCTGTGGGAGAAAGCTGGGTAATCACCTCCTCCCGTGAAATTTACTGCCTCTGAAAACCCACTGGAGGGTCATGTAGGGGTCGGTTCTGACTCGATGGCACACAACCACAAGCCTCCAGATAGAAGGGTCACGTAGTGGACGCGAGGGTAAGAGGTTGCTGCTATTTGGTAAAAAGCAGCCATCTAAGGCTACATACAGTGTTAAGCTTTGGTCACCTCACGAAGGGTTCGCACTCAAATCTGAACGCAAACAACAGAAAGACAGGAGCTTCTGAAGGTGCTGTGACTTTCTCGAAAAATCTTTCTCCCACTTAGGAGCTGGGGGATTTTCTTTAACTGGCTCAACGCCTATTTAATCCACTCCAACACCAACAGCAAATCTACCATCAAGTCGGCCCCGAAACATAGTAAACCCACTGATTTTCCAAATCTATAAATCTTTCTCTTTCTCCCCTCCCCAGAGCGACTACTGGACTCGAACTGCTGGCCTAATCCATGGCGCACTATGCCCCTAAGGCTCCTTGGGAGGCCACCATGAACAGAGAGCACCTGAAAAGAATCTTGAAAGCTTTTGGTGCACTGCCACCACAGATGCTCAAGCGAGCAGGTCTTTAGCATACAATGGCATGTGACAGAGAGAGGACCTTTCCACCTGGCTTCAAAAGATAAACCCAAAATAAAATCCGGCTTGACATCAGGAACATCAAAACACATTGAACTGGTTACCCGATTGTTTGGCATCAACACACAATAAACTCTAAAAGCATGTTGGCGAAAGCTGGCTTGTGGTGCAGTTCCGTGGGGGGATTCTGCGGGGGAGATGTCTTTGTTGACATAATAGCCACTTCAGACAAGAAAGTGAGTTGAGACCGGATTAGGTAGGAATTCAAACTGCCCCATCATCACCACCATAAGATGGCGCCACTCCCTTTGCCCCCCCCCAATTGGCGTTGTTCTTCTGACCCCCACCAGGCCCAGCCCAAAGAAGTGGGGCGCCTCAGACCCCCCAGGAATGTAGGGTAAGGGATAAGGGGGGAACTGTAATGAAGGAGAGAAGAGGAGTAGAGTGGCAGGGGGAGGGGATATGAGTAAAGGTGGTGAAATGAAGTGGAAGGCAGAGAAAAGGAGAGGGAAGAGAAAAGCTGTAGTGAGAGGAGGGTAGAAGTGAAAAGGGGGTGCTGCAGACGGTACCTTCCACGAAATGCAGCTCCTGGGGTTTCTCCTCCTCCTGAGGGATCTTCTTGCAACAGAAGAATGCCATGATTCTGGAGAGTACCCCGCCCATGGTTCCGTCGTCGGGGATGCCTGGGCAACGTGCGACGCTGGGTACGAAACCTCCCTGTTTAGGTCCGGCCTCCTAGCGGTTTTCCTCTAAAGCCCAGAGCACAGCCTCGCTCCCAGCCCGCGCGCTCCCAGTTTTAAAGGGTGCCCGCGTTGGTGCCCGCCCCCGCCGCCTCCGCCGCCCGACCAATGGGAACACGGCGCGCTAGTTGGTCCTGGAGGCAGGCTCTCAGCCAGAACGGGTTAGTGAGCTAGACGTGAGGGCTTCTGGCTCTCCTATCAAGAACAAGATCAGAAACTGTCCACTGTAACAAGAACTCTCTTCAGACGCGTGTGTGCCCTTCTCTGAGGGTTGATATTTGTTGCTGTTAGGTGATGTCGGGTCTACTGAGACTCAGAGCAAGCCTGTGAACAACAGATGTGAACCCTGTCCTATCCTGTACCATCCTCACAATCTCTGACACACTCAAACCCATGGCCGCAGTCATTGTGTCAATCTGAGGATGTTGTTGTTGTTGTTATGTGCCATCGAGCCGCTTGCGACTCATAGCGACCCTATGTACAACAGCCCTAAACTCCGCTCTGTCCTGTGCCAATCGCACTGTCTCTGACACTCCCATCCCGATTACCCCAGTCACTGAATCAATCAACCTCATAGAGGGCCTTCCCCTCCTGCGCTGTCCCTCCACCCTCCCAAGCATGACATCCCTCTCCAAGGACCTTACAACATGTCCAAAGTATGTTAGACGGAGCCTCAGAATCCTTGCCTCCAAGGAGCCGCCCGGTTAGACCCTTTCCAGGATGAATCTGTTTGTTTTCCTAGCGGTTCATGGTATTCTCAATACTCTTCTCCAGCACCACAGCTCAAAGGCATCACTTCTCCTATCCTCTTTGGTCATTGTCCAACTCTCTGATGCATAACAAGTGATTGCGAAGACCATGGTCTGTATCAGACGCACCTTAGTCTCCAGAGAGACACCGTTGCTCTTCAGTCCTTTGGAGAGGTTCCTAACAGCAAACTTTCCCATGGCAATGCGCCTTTTAATTTCCTGGCTGCTGGTGCCAAGACTGTTGACTGTGGAGCCAAGCAAACTGAAGCTGTGAACAATCTCAATCTCTTCACCATCCATCCTGATGCTGCCAATAGAGGTTATTATCTATTAGGTTCTGCCTGCCATACTTGGTGCCAGGCTGGAAAGATAGTGTGTAAACCAGCCATGAGACTGACTGTGGCAACCAAGTGTCTTTCTCTTTGCTTTCTCACAGTTTTTCTCCTTCCTTTTCCTTTGCCTCAGTAGGCTTTTTGGTACACTGTTAAATGCCACCATGTTATTAGTGGCTGTAGAGGGAGTTTAAGCTTATGGCAACCTTATATACAATAGAATATAGATATGCTGGAAAAGTCTAGGGTTCACATCCACCTAGGCCTAAAATCCAGGCTGGCCTAGTACTGCTTGTTAGCTGATGTCTGTCACCTGTGGTTTTACAACAAAGTATTCCTTCCTGGCAGTGGTCCTGAGTGCGCATTTTAAGAATGACTTAGGAAATTGCTATGGAGGTAAGAATAGCTAAAGAAGGAGCTCTGGTGACACAATACAGACTATATTAGCCAAAAAGGTCAGAGGTTCGAATTCATCAGACCTCAGCAGAAAGATGGGCCATCTCCTCTCATAAACATTTACAGCTTTGGAAACCCAATGGAGGGTCATGGTGAATAGGACTCTATTCTATTGCAGTAAGTTTTAAGTGATGAAGCGAGCAAGGATATCCATTTCAAGACTAAGGTGCACCTTTTCTGCCATGGTCTTTTCAATTACTTCCTATGCATCTGAAAGCTAGAAAAATGAATGAAGATGACAAAAGAAGAATCGATGCTTTTGAGTTGTGATGTTAGAGAAGAATACTGAATAGTCAATGAATTACAAAAAAAACAAGTCTCTTTTGGAGGAAGTACAATCAGGATACTCACTAGAGCAAGGACAGTGAAACTTCATCCTCTCACATACTTGGGGCATGTTGTCAGGAGGGCATTCCTTGGCAAAGGACATTTTACTGGGAAAGGTAGAAGGCCAGAGAACGAGACGAACACTCCAATAGCGTGAATTTAACAGAGTGACTGTAACAATGGTCTCAGACAAATCACAAATTACGAAATGCCATAGGTTAGGGCAAGGTTCAGATCTGTTGTTGATAGGGTTGCTACAAGTTATTGTTAACAACACCTAACAACAACATGATGTGGCACCACACTTAGAAATCACATAGGGAATCAAAATCCTTGTGACTAGACAAATAACATCATAATAAATGGCAATTATCAAGGATTTAATTCTTCCTAGATCAACAGTCAATGCCCACAGAAGCATTAAACAAAAAAATCTACTGAGGTATCGCATTTGGTAAACCTACAAAAGGCACTGGAAGGTTCTAAATCGCAAATCTGTCACTTAGATAACTAAGGCACCTTACTCAAGTCATGTATTTTCAATTGCCTCAGCTGCATGTGAAAAATGAACAATGAGAAGGGAAGACCAAAGAATAATGGACTAATTAGAGTTGTGGTGTTGGCAAAGATTATTTGATACACTACAGGCTGCCAGAAGGTACGGCCAGAATGTTCCTTAAAGAGAGACTGATGAGGCTTCTTCTTTTTTAACCTTTTATTTTAATTTGTAAAATAAAAGTGAAAGCTTACAGAGCCAATTCTTTTTCATTCAGCAATTCATGCACTTTCTTTTCATGACACAGATCACAATCTCTACCGTGTAACAGCACTCTTCCCACTCCTTCCTTGTGTTTCCCGTTTCCATCTGTCCTGTCCTAGCCCTTCCTACCTCTTGAGTTCTACTTAAGGATAAAAGCTGCCCTTTTGATTATATATGGTGGATTTTCTAAGGTTTGTGCTTCTCATTTGTGTTATTGTTCACCTGGTATGTCTTATTGGTTTATTGTTTATCTGAAATTTGAGGGCTGAGTTCAGTTCCTTGCTTGAAAAGTGACTAAGGGTCAGAAAATTGAGGCTTTCATCACTTTCTAGCAGACAAATAAGACTAGTCGTTCTTATGATTTTGAGTTTGGTTCCACATTTCTCCTACTTTTTCAGAACCATTTTGTTATGATCCCTTTCAGAGAGTCCTGCATCAGTACCTGTGCATCACCTGGTTCTCTTTGGTCTCAGAGTCATGAAGAATGACATTTGCATAGTCCATGAGTCCTTTAGACTTAAACTTTTATGCTCTTCACTCTGTTTTTCCTAAATCTGAACAGTTGTACCTTAGATGCCGCTCACAACTTTTAAGATGCCAGTCACTACTCTTCAAAGTGGGACATAGAACAGAGACTACAGACTATGTTATACTAATTGGCCTTAATGTCCCTCACATCTCACTTTGGATGCATCATCAGGAGGGACCACTCATGGGAGGACACCTTGGTAAAGCAGGGCATTTGCGACAAAGAGGGTGGGTTCACACAGTGCCTGCTACAATGAACATAAATATAGTAATGATTGTGAGGATGGTACAGGATTGGGCAAAGTTTTGTGCTGTGTTACATAAGATCGCTCTAAATCAGAGCCAGCGTAATGGCACTAGCATCAGCAAAGTTTGGCAATATCACTTTTATTGTTTTGGGGAGCTTGAACTGTGTAGACAGGGTCACATAAAATTAGTATTTTGCGTGTTGTTAATGTACCAGTCATGACAATTTTGCTTCCAAAACATTTAGTAGGTTTTAAGAATACTCAAGTCCAGGTCACAACCAAGGCCATTCACATGAGACTATCTGGAGCTAGCACCTCAATGACTCCAATGTCAGAGGTAGAGAAACACCCAAGGACAATCTGAAAATATTTAAGTTGTTAAGGATTTCTTTTTACTTGGATCCACAATTAACATATTTGGTACCATTAGTCAGGAAATAAGGAGATGTATTGCACTGGGAAAGTCTGTAATCAGAGGCCTTTCCAAATTATTGAAGAATCATGATGTTAGTCTAAGGACTAGGGTATGCCTGATTCAAATAGTCTTTTCATTCACCTTCTATGCTGCTGAGAGCTGGACAATGTCTAAAGATGACAGAAGAAATAGATAACTTTGAGTTGTGGTTCTGGAAGAGAGTCTTGAACATACCATGGACTGCAAAAAGAACAAACACAGATGTCTTGGAGAAGGTGCAACCAGAGTGCTCTTTGGAGGCAAAGGTTAATTAATGTCACATACTTTGAGCATGTTGCTAGGAGAGGCTATTCATTGGAGAAGGACATCATGCTTGGGTAGGCAGAGGGACAGTGAAAGAGAGGAAGGCTTCAACCAGGTGGATTGACATAGTAACTTCAGCTATGGGCTCAAATGTGCCAGAGATTGTGATGGCATCACAGGATAAGACAGGATTCAGATCTGGTATGCATAGGGTCATTATGAGTACTATTTAACTTGATGGCACCTAACAACAACAAAATACTAAAAGAGCGAAGGAATCACTCAGACGTTTTAAAAGTAAAACTTCCAGAAGACTAGATCTGTGTACAACTTAATGAGCTTTATTTACAATTCACAAATGGAGGATGCTGTCCGGTGTGAAAATCAGACAAGAGATCCTAAGGACAAGTGCAAGAGACCAAGTTATAGAGACACAATGTTGAAAGAATAAGGAGGTGTAGCTGGGCAAAAACTCATTGGGTGACCCTGAATGGCTTTATTTATATGGATATTGGTACTAGAGCCCAAGCAGCATTCAGCTCCTGAATCTTGGGCATTTGCAGGAAATAGAAACTAGGTATTTTTATTGGTGGTGCTCACATAAGACTTAGCATAAATGAATTAATCTGGCTGTTGATTGTCTTCGAGTTGAGCATGACTCATAGCGACCCCATGAACAAAAGGCCTGAGGCCTTTCTAGAAATATCGACATTTATCAAAGTTCATAGAGTTTCAGGAGGCATGATAAGCCTAGTTTAATTATCAGAAGAAATACAAAATAGTCTATAGAGGTTTAAATAGCAAGACTTTGGGTCAGTTTCTTTGCCCATGTCATAGGAAAGGCCAATTAGAAGAAAAAGAAACCCTTTTTGCTAGAGGATAATGAAAAGGAGAGAAACCCCTTAATGAAATGGATTGACACAATATTGCAGTTATCAGGAAGATGGCACAGGATCAGATATTTCCTTCTGATTAAAATTCCTGTCACGAGTAGTAGCAACTGGAATTAACAACAAACACTGAAAGCAAAAACATACACCCGAAAAGAAATACTGAAGGCGTTCCTCCACTTGAAAAACTAAAAGGAGTTATGACCACAGCTTTAAAAAAATTCAGACTATAATTATGACAGTGAATGCAGGGGAGCTCTGGTGGCCTAGTGGCAAGAAGCTACACTGCAATCCCAGAAGTGTGTAGTTCAAATCCCCAGATGCTCTGCTGGAGAAGGAGGGACAATCTCCTCCTGGACCAGTCAGATCCGATTTAACAGTACACACAAAAAAAATAATAAAATAAAAATTAAAAAAAAGAGAGTGAATGCAATTCCCCCTTTTCTTAAATAGCTGAGAAAACAACTCGGCAAGCAGAGTTGCTGGCAGCGACTCTGGCGGTTTAAATCCAGCAATGGTTCCTGTGGAGAAAGATGGGTAAACTATCATAACATTTACCACCTCCAAACCCCCCTGGAGTAAAAGATAAAGTTCAGTTTACCCCCTCTGGGCACTCCGTACGCAAATGGGCGTGGCTTATGCTATGGGCGGTAACTGGAGACGTTTTGGGGTGGGGCTGAGGATAAAGAGGACTGGAATATTGCGGTGGGGCGGGGCTTTTCCTGGAAAGGGGTGGAGTTAAGTTGGAGGGGGTCATAGCTTCAAGAGGCTGATAGGGGCAGGGCTCAGGCGCTCTATGGTAGGTCATTGGCAGAGGGGCGGGTCATGTGGGCGGGGCAGTGACCACAGCGTCATAACAGTCCTGGAAGGGGGCGTGGCTAGACTGGGGGCGGAGTTCAGGAACCATCGAGAGGCGGGGCTGATTGGCCTGAGAGCAGTTTCCCCCGGCGGCGCAGATCTCAGGCGAGGCCGGGCTGCGGGAGACGCGGTTCTGCGTGGCTCCCGCTGCTCGCGCGCCTGGGGGTCGGCAGGAGCAGCGCGGCCGCAGGCCTATGGCGCCGGCAGCGGCCCTGTCGGCAGCAGCGGCGGCGGCGGCCCTCTCGGGCCTGGCAGTGCGACTGTCGCGCTCGGTGGCGGTCCGCGGCTCTTACAGCGCCTTCTGTAAGGGGCTCACGCGCACGCTGCTCACCTTCTTCGACCTGGCCTGGCGGCTGCGCATGAACTTCCCCTGCTTCTACGTGGTGGCCTCGGTGATGTTCAATGTGCGCCTGCAGGTGCGCATCGAGTGAGGCGCGGGG
>NW_006399766.1:17984347-17987273 GCF_000299155.1 Elephantulus edwardii | reverse complement strand
AGCCTGGACTGAGAGGCGCACGCGTGCGGCCGCTGGCGACAGCGCAGGAAACTCGCTCGGGCCCCGCGCTTCGTAGACCTGTTGCCTGTCCGGTGCCAGCAAGCCCGCTGTTCTCCGAGAAACCGGCGCGCCCACGGGGCTGGGCCGGACCCCACAGGTAGGATGGAGGTGTTGACCGGAAACCTGGATCTCGGGGCGCCGGGTGAGGGGCGCCATCAGCCAGGGGGAGGGTCTGTATCCCCCAGGCAGGTGGGGGGGTGTCCCCGGCCACCCCTCCCCCAGTTCCCAGAGTCCCGATGGTGTCATCTGCCCCGGGCTAGGGGGCTGGCAGGAGAGTGGGAGACAAGGAGGAGGGGTGGGCTCTCCACTGAACCACCTGCCGCCCTGTCTTTGCGGTGGGATGCGGGGCTCAGCTGGTGCCTGATGCCTCACACCCCCCCCCACCTGAGAGCGCCCCTTCAAGCATTGTCTTTGGGGACTGGAGAGAGCGGGAAACACGGCCCCTCCATTCCAGATTTGCTGCTCCTGCATCCCCCCAGGCCCCTTCCAAGGCCTCCGAACCCCCCCTGCAGCTGGACAGCCACTGTGAGCGTGGGGGTGGGGGAGGAGGCCGAGTGGGCGGGCAGATGGGAGGCTGGGGGAGGGCAGGGCTGGGGGCAGCCTGAGGGGACACGGGGACTGCGGGTGGGCGGCAGCGCCAGTCTTCATCTCTGTCTAGCAGGAGTGTGGAGGTGGTGCCGTGCCCTTTCTCAGCCTGATCAAGACACAATCACTGCAGGGTCCCCTGCGCAGAGCCGGCCTGAGGAGCAGCGCCCAGCCAACACCTGACAGGTAGCCATGGAGACGGTCCAGCCAGGGGGCTGGAGGCAGGGGAGTGGAAGGACGGGGCCTCCTGGTGGGGGGAGGTGGGGGAGTCCAACATGGGGAAGGCGGTGGTCCCTGGGCACAGGAGCCTCCACACCACACGGGGAGGAGAAGAATTTCACCTATTGGGGGGGGGGGCTGGAGCAGGACGGATTCAGTAGGAGGGGGAACAAGCTGGCCCTAGGTTTGCTCTCCCCCACCTCTCAGCAGGTGTCTCCAAGACCTGACGCCCGGTGATGGTGGGGGTGTGAGCCCAGAGGACCTAATCAGAGAGGAGTCTGGGATAGGGTAGGGGTTCTGAGGTCTAGCCACCCCTGAAGCAGGATAGGAGATGCTACAGCGGACCACCAGGAGGGCATTCTGACCTGAGAAGGACATGAACCCCCAGCGGAGCCACAGGCCTCCCAAACCGAAAGGAACCAAGGGCTCCTGGGGGTGGGGGCACACACCCAGGGACTTGGGCATTGATGGTGGGTTGTCCAGGGGAGAGGGCGGCTTTCTCTGGAGCCATACTGTCATCAGGAGGGTGAAGGGATAAAGCCGAGGTGGGACGGGGCTGAGGTTCATGTCTTGACCTCTCTGTCCCCAGGCTCAGCTCCCACCTTCTGAACACGCTGCAGCATCTTCTCAAGATGGGCTTGTCCTGGTCCTGGAGGCCCTGGGCATGCTGCTACCTGACGTGCCAGACGGCCCCGAGGGAGCCGGGGTCCAATCCTGGGCCCCCCACTCCCGCCCATGTCTCTGGTGCTGGTTGTGAGAAGCCCAAGTGCCCAGAGGCCCTGGTCCTGGAGACGGTAGCCGCCTGGGCGGCCCAGGCCCCGCCAGGCCCCATCTCCTCAACGTCCCTCCTCAGATACCTGGAGGAGGACCTCCGCTTGTCTCAGTACAACCAGTGAGGCTGGGCGCCTCCACCAGGGCCCCTGCAGCCCCCATAGTCAGGGGCCCATGGCTTCTATCCTTGTACCAGTCCCCCAGGAGCCCCGAATCTAAGTGGCCCTTGTCATCCACCCAGGAACACTTCTGGGGACTTGTCAGCCTGCTTTTTCCATCCACAGATCCCAGAGTGGGGTGGGGTGAGGTGGGCGGCCTCAAGAAAGAAGAGCCATTCAGGGCCCCTGAGCCTCCTGCGGCTGCCCACAGATGTGGCCTTTCAGACCCAGGCATCTCTGTCTGGGTGACAACCCTGAGCTCCAGCCTCTCCTGGGGACCATCTGGGAGGGAGGCCCGGAGAATGTCCTGCTACCCGCTCTGGGGGCCTGAGTGTGTGAGTGTGAGAGGCAGAGAGAAAGAGTGTGTGTGTGAGAGAGAGAAATGATCCACCTGGGAGGGAGGCCTGGAGAATGTCCTGTTTCCAGCTCTGGGAGCCTGAGTGTGAGTGTGTGTGTATATGTGTGTGAGAGGATCCATCCACTGAGTGTGCTTATAAGTGTGTGTTAGGGAACTTGTTTGAGTAAGGGTGTTGGTGTGAGTGTGTGTCTGTGAGGGAGTGTGTACGCATGAGTGTGCTTATTAGTCTGCAGGCGAGTCCATGTGTGTGAGTCAGAAGGTGTGCTTATCTGTCGGGGTGTGCATGTGAGTGGGGGTTGTGTGTGTAAGAGTGTGTGCGTGTGTGAGGTTGAACTGAGCTGCTTGCAGGGGGAGTCTCCTGTACATGGGGGTCCCCTCGACCTGCTTGGGGCCTCAAATCCCCCTTGCCCCCAGGAGGACTCTCTGGCCTCTGATGGTCATCCCCCCTCCCCACACTGGATCCAGACGGTGTCCTGGCTCCCAAGAATTGCCTGGGGAGGGGCAGGGACAGTCCCAGCACCCCATTGACCACCCTCCCCCACCATTTTGGCCTTGAACAGTTTGTGGGCTTCTGCTTGTCCTCTCTGGGCTCTGGCTGCCTGAGGGCTCGCCCTGCACTTTATTTCTTTGCAGTTTTGTGTTTCTTTGTGAGATGAACTCTGTTCTGGTTCGCACAACCCGTCTGGGAGAAAAATCCTCATTTCTGCTGTTGTCAAATCTTGTTGAGCCTTTAAAGGAAAATAAAAATTCTCTGGTTCAAATGGAAAACAATGAG
>NW_006399766.1:17947060-17983187 GCF_000299155.1 Elephantulus edwardii | reverse complement strand
TGGTTCAAATCCATCAGATGCTCTGCTGGAGAAGGAGGGGCAATCTCCTCCTGTACTAGTCAGATCCGATTTGACAGTACACACACACACTCGAAACAATAAAATAATTTTTAAAGAAGACAATCCTTAAAGACAATGGACAAAGCTCCAGAAGAGCCACTTCTCCAGAGGGGACGACAGATGGGCACTGCACCTGTGGAAAGATGCTCAGCGGCACCAGTCGGTCCAACCAGAACCCCACCCACCCACAGCCACGCTGCAGGGCAGAGCAGAACTGCACATTGGGGTTCCCAGGTTTCCATCTTCACGGAGGGGGGCTGCCTCCTCTTTCTGCTGTGGGGCAGCTGGTGTGTTCAAAACACTGGCCTTCATCATGAGCAGCCCAATGATTAACCCAGTGCACCCCAGGGCCCCTCATTAGTCATTCCTGTTGTTAGGTGCCATCAAGGAAGTTCTGACTCTGCAGACCTCGCTGTCACAGGACACTGCCGGCCTGAGTCACCCTCACAATCATTGTGGTGTCCACTGTTGCGGTCACCCCGTCGATCCATCTCCATGAGGATCGTGTTGTTTTTGCTGACCCCTGTCCTCAGGCAGTGGTTCCTTCAGATCACATGAGACACACTCTTGCCACCCGTGCTTCGAAAGGATACTCACTCTGGTCACACTTCCTCCAAGACACGTCTGTGTGCTCTCCTGCAAGCCACGGAGGAGTCAACAGTCTTCGCCACCATGGTAACTCAAAGGGGCCCATTTTTCTTTAGGCTTCCTTAACCATTGTCTAACTTTCTCATGTGGGCAAGGCGACAGGAATACCATAGCTTGGGGCAGGTGAGCCTTAGTCCTCAAAGTGACATCCTTGCTCTTTAGCCCTTTATACAAGACCTTTGTAGCAGATTTGGTCATGGTTTGATTTCTTGACTGCTGCTTCCGTAAGTGTTGATTGTTCATCCAAGTAAAAGAAAAACTATTGACAACTTCAATCCTTTTCCTATTTTTTCATGATGTTGCTCATTTATCAGAATGGGAAGATTTTTGTTTTCTTTTTGTTGAGGTGTAAGTCCTATAGTCTATGCATTGCCACTGACATAGATCAAAGGTTACTATAGTTGCTGATCTTCAGTGTTTCAAGTCTTGTTCCCTCTCAACAAGCAAGGTCATAGCATTAGCATAATGCAGGCTGACAAGTCTTCCTCCAATCCTTATGCCACATTCTTCTTCATATAGTCCACCTTCTTGGTATTTGCTCAGTATACAGATTGAACAGGTATGGTCAAATGACACAACCCTGATGCACATCTTTGCTGCTTTTAGACTATGCAGTTTCCCCTTGATTCCCCCTGGTTCTGTTGGAACCACTGCTTCTTGGCCTGTGTAGAGATTCCATGTAAGCACAATTAAGCATTCTGGAAATCCCATGATTTTTTTTTTTTTTTTGCTCCACACAATTGAATGCCTTTGAAAACTTAATAAAATACAATTACTCATCCTTCTGGTATTTTCTTTTGCAAGTCAAGATTCACCTGACATTGAGAATGATATCCCTTGTTCCAGGTCCTTCCTCTTCTGAGTCGGTCTTGAATGCTTACAGTGAAATGCAAATCAAAACCACGATGATATATCGTTTCACCCACACTAACTTAAAGGTGACATTTCTCTGGCAGTTTGAAGCCACCAGGAGCTCCATAGGGCAAAGATGGTCAATGTCCTCCTGTGCATGATTTACATCCTCAGAAAACGGACTTTAGGAGCAGCTATGTAGCAATGACAACTCCATAACAATGAGTTATAAGATGGCTATAATGGCAAACAGGAAAATAAATGAGAGGTATTGGTGAGGTTGTGGAGAAATGAAAATCTTTCCTACTGGTAGAAATGTAAATGGTGTTAAGCCAGTGTACAGTGTAGAAGAGCTGGGCAGTTCTTTTAAGAGTTAAACAGAGGAATCATCCAGTGGTCCAGCAAGTCCACCCCTCGGTATACAGCTCAAAGTAGCTGAACAGGCATTCAAACAAATGTTTGTCCATGAACATTCATAGCTGCATTGTTTCCAAAAGGAAGAAACAATCTAAATGTCCATCAACTGATGAATACACGGAAATGTTACTTCGGCATTTTAAAAATCATAAAACCATCAAACATAAATTCTTGCTGCAATGTGGATGAACTTCGAAAACAAAGAAGCCCTTCAAAAAAAGCCACTCATAACATTCTATGCATGGGAAGTATCCAGAACAGGGAAAGCCCCAGACACAAAGCCAACTCCATGGCTCTGGCCATAGTATGAGGGACCCATCCCTGCAAAAGGACACCATGCTGGGGAAGGTGGAGGGTCAGAGGAAGGGAGGACTCTTCTGAACAAGATGGGCTGACACAGGCCTTGAGCATCAGAGATGTGCGACACCAGAGATCAGGAGGATGTTGCTCACAGGGTCACCATGAGTGGTGCTTGACGCGATGGCATCTAACAACAACAAAGGCGGTGGACTTAGGAGAATGGAGGTGACCAGTGAGTATTTAGGAGAGTCATCTTTAGGGTTGAGGAAAACGTTTTGGAACTGGATGGGGGAGATGGTTGTATGACATTGCAACTGTTCTAATGCCACCAAACTGTATGCTTTAACATGGTTGAGTTTATGTTTTATGAATTACAATTCAACAAAAACAATTGGCTGACTCATACTTTGACTTTATCGTTGAGCCTCCTGCACATTTGAACTTGTCTTCTGGCCTCTTGTCTGCCCCTACAACCATCTCCATATCCCCACAATATTACATGTTCACTGGAGTAGCCCATCCCAACCAGTCTTTCTCAATCAATGGCAGCCCTTAGTTCTCCCATGAGAGGGGTCCAGGCTGACAGGGATATGGCCCGTCATGGAGGGCAGAGCTGGCCTGAGCTGAATGCCCTGTCCAGTGGATAGCAATGCAAAGACACAGGGACACACTGACAGCAGGCTGAGTTTTTGCGCTCCACCAGTGCTGCCCCCTCCCCCAGGCCTTGGTTTTGGCCCTGGCCTCTATGCCCTGGACATTCCTCTGGGACACAGCTCAATGTGTGCCTTCTGTTCCCTACACATGCAGTTCTTCACCCCAGGTACACAATGCTCAATGACCCTCACCCAAAACTATCTGTTCCCAGTTCCTTCACGATGAGTATCTGAGTGAGTAGTCAGGACCACAGGAGGTAAACCAGCATCCCCATGGAGCACATCATGATCCAGGACACTCAGGAGATCACAAGAATATACAGGGGAGATGGAGTCCCCATGCAGGGTGACAGTGGGCTGTGGGGGTCCAGTTTCTGATCTGCCTTCAGGCTGGAGTCCTAGCCACACTCAGTGACTCACTTCAAGCCCAGGTGTGTCTTAAGGCCCCAGGGCTCATGCTTCTGCAAACAAAAGAGGTGAGGCTTCTGTCCTGCTGGCCTTGCCCTCACAGGCCCCTGGCCTTGCCCTCACAGGCCGTGCCTTCGGAGTAGGCATTTATGTGTGGTTCACTGTGAGATTCCAGGCATCTGTGCCTTGGGCCTGGTGGCCTTTTCTGTCCCTCTCTCATCAGACGTGTAGCAGCAGTCCAGAAATCAATATGTGTTGTTGCATTGGGAAAAATCTTTTGCCAAGGACCTCTTCAAAGTGCTAAAGAGCAAGGATGTCAGTTTAAAGAATAAGGTGCTCCTGATCCACTCCATGGCCCTTTCAATTGCTTCCTATACGTCTGAAGGTTGGACAGTAACTAAAGAAGACCAAAGAAGAATCAATGCTTTTGGATTGTGTTGGTGAAGAGTATTGTATGGACTGCCAAAAGAACAAACATATGTCTTGGAGAAAGTGCAGCCAGGGTGCTCTTTAGAATAAGACAGCTGACACGTCATCTCACACTCTTTGGACATGCTGTCAGGAGGGGCCATCATGTCAGGAAAGACATCATGCTAGAGAAGGCAGAGGGTCAGAGAAGAGGGTCAGAGAAGGAGGGAAGGTGCCCCACAAGATGAACTGACACGGTGACTGCAACAATGGGCTAGGACGTATCAGAGATCGTGGGGACTGTGCAAGATAGGACAAGGTTCAGATCTGTTGGTCATCGGGTCGATGCGAGTGGAGTATGATGGCACCTCACAACAACCACCATCTCCTCAAAGCTGTGTTGGCTCCAGGAGGGTCTCTCCCTAGAGGGCTGGGGAGGCCCCACCAGCATGTAGTTCAAGAGAGTGGCCAGCAGGTGGCGCTCCTGCGGCTGGCGCTGTTGCGATGGGACAAGGCGCATGTCGTCGCCCTTGATAAAGTTGTCACACCAGCAAGATGAGATTTGGACTTTTTCCAAAGTCATGGAGGTGCAAGATCTTCCGTAAATGAGAGCCTACGGGCTCTTTCCTGCGCAGGCTCCCATGTGGTTTTGTCGGGTGCCATCGAGCCGCTGTGACTCACAGCGACCCACCCCCCCTCCCCGCCGGGAGCCCTGTGACAGGTTCCCGCAGCGCTTCGCGATTACGGGGCCGCAGCTGAGCTGGGGAGGGGGCACCATCAAATCCCGAAGAGCGGCTGGCCCCTCCTCCCTTAGAACAAGCGCAGTGCTGTTGTGACGGGAGGGGACACTAGCTGTCTTTGAATCCAGCTGCAGGTCGGGAACCCATGGCTGTGGCCCAGAAGTCCCTGCCTCTGAGCGTGGTCAGCCCTGCGAGTTCTGAGAGGCACCCCCACCCAGGCTTCAGCCTTGGGGGCCTCTGCCAAGCAGCCGAGTCAGAGGTCAAGGGCCTTGTTCCTGAAATCCCGCAGCTCCACCTCCCAATAAGGGATTGTGGGGGAGGGGGAGGGATCAACCCGTGTGTGCCTCAGCTTGGGGAGTGCAGAAATCAGAAATGCCAAGCACCCACCCCTGAGTCTGAGTGGAGGCCGGATTCAGTGTGGTCAGGCAGGCGCAAGAAGGGCCTGGCTCACGGGAGGGCTAGTGGGTGGGCAGCCTGCACACTTGTCCATGACAACCATGGCCTGGCCCTCGTGCATCCTGGTATGTACTTTGTTCATTTTCATTTCACCAGCCAGCGCTCAGTTGCAGGTGGGGGCTACAGAACACATCGATTCTATGGTGGGGGTGAGGAACGGGAAATCTAGGGAATTCTGGCAACATTTACTCTTTTCAAGTTCCTTTAGCAAAGACAGCTGTTGTGTGTCTGCGGGCCTCTGAGTCCCACGTGGCTGATCCACCTAGGAATTGGCACCGGCAACCTGGTAGAACACAGACTTCTTTGGCTGCTTTCCAGTCTCGCTGGGATCCTTGTCTGCAGTCCCTGCATGTCTGCATCTTTCCCCCCTGGACTGTCCCTCTTCAGAAGGTCCCGCGGGAGGTGACAAGAACGCAACCATCTTCCTGTCCCAGTGGGTCCCCATTCGGTGTGTGCCAGGGAGGAGCACTTAGGCTTGTGACACTTTGCATGGTTTCCTGTCCCTCCTTCATGAAGGACAGAGAGCGCAGGGCCTGTTTCCTCCCCACCTGTAGGGTCAGCCCAACCCAGAAAAGGTCTCTTGAATCTTGATCCCAGAGTCACTTCCACTCACTCAAACTGGGAATGCTGGTGGTCGCCCGTGCCTTGGGACTCCTCTGCCTACGGGCCTGGGTAACATTAGGAGAGGGTCCATGACGGCTGTAGTGTGTCCTGACACAGGACTGCAGGAATGGCGGCCTCTACAATGTCCAGGCACCAAGTCGCCCGCAAACATATTTCACATCGATATCTGAAATGCAGCCATCTTCCAGCAGATGGCGCAAAGGACGGCTGAATGAACTCCAAACCTTCTTCCCTCTGGGATTTCATTCAATGACATAGGATCATTTGCAATAGCTTTAAGCCTCTAGGGACTGCCAGAACGCACTGATTCAGAAATACAGGAGAGAGGAGCCAAGCTATTTTGTCAGCACAAATGAAATGAGGTTGAGCTCCAAGAGAGGTGGTTATTGTTGTCAGGGGCCCTCCAGTAGCCACCTCTTAAGGACCCCACATGACAGAGTAGAGCCCCATAGAGTTTCCTAGGCTGAAACCTTTATAGACCTTTCTCCTAAGGAGTCGCTGAGGGTGGGGAGATTGAACAGCCAACCTTTTGGTTAGCAGCTGAGCACTTATCTACTGCACCACTCGGGTTTCTTTTTTCAGGAGAGGGGCCGCCTATAATTTGAAATGACTTGTGACTTTTCTGGCCATGACTTGCTAAAGAAGAATGATTCATACTAAAGACCTGCCCTGAGCATCGCCCAGCTCACAGCTGATGCAGGCAGGTCTCCAATGGTGGGAAGGACGCTGGCCGTGAGCTGTGCGCTTGCGTGAGGTTTCCCTGCGCCCTTGACGGCCAGAAGGAAATAGTGTGTGGTGTCCGTGCATGCAGACACACGGCTCCGCTGGGAAAGATGTCAGCGCTTCCTGCGCATGCGGGATGGGTGTGCTAACCCTTGCCATCTATGGCTGCTGAGCTGCAGATGAAAAGGTCTTCTTCGTCTGTCTGATGAGGTTTTAAGAATTCTCGATCACTCAAAGAAAATCTCAGGCCTCCTTGCTACATTGCAGCACACAGTGTGGTGGTACAGGACTTGAATCCCTTCGAGTTCTTTTGTCCCTTGATGATTACACTGGATTATTAGAAAAGCACGAGAGAGGCTGCTGAATGCTCTACCCTCCCAAGAGCTATTTTCCCATTAAATTACATGGGACCAAGGATAAAGGAAAAGAGCTGAATGTAAGATTTCATAGGGCAGTTTGAGAAAATGACGTACTTAATAAAATGTGTAAAGACCTACAGGTAGAAAATAAAAAAGGAAGATTATGCTTGGCATTTCTCAAGTTTTCAGTTCTTTTAGAAGAACTGAAAAGGGGGAAAAATATTCAAGCCTTGAGTGGTAATACTGAAAAAGTCTACAGATAATAGATGGAGAACTGATGCCTTTGAGTTGTGTTGGAGCAGGGCTCTGAATACCAATGTTCTGTCAAAAGAACAAACAAATCTGTCATGGAGGAAGTGCAAGGATGGAAAAAGACATCATGCTGAGAAAGGTAGAAGGGCAGCAGACAAGAGGAAGATTCTGCACAAGGCAGATTAACACAGTGACTATCACAATGGGTTTGAGCTTTGTGGGGTGGTAGAGACAGAGATTATGAAGATGACACAGGACAGGGCAAGTTTCAGATCTAATGTTCATTGGGTCACTAAGAATCATAGTTGATTCAACAGAACGTAAAAACAGCAGCAATGGACAAAAATACTGACGTATACTGGAGCCATCAGAAGATGTCAGAAGGAACACACAAAGTCACTATAGTCACTGTACCAAAAATCATTGCCCAATGGGACGGCTCAGAAGAGGAAGACCTTCGATGAGATGGATCGATTCTGTGATTGGGGTGGTGGGAATGAGTGTGTTTGAGACGGCAAGATTGGCACAGGATAAAACAGCATTTAGGGCTTTTGTACATAGGGTTGCTATGAGTTGCAAGCGACTCGATGGCACATAACAATAACAACAATGTTCAACCATTTCATGAGTTAGCACATGATCAAGAATTCATGGTACTGAAGGAAGAATGCCAAGCTGCACTAGCAAATAACAAGGCATCAGGAATTGTTGTTGTTAGGTGTCATCAAATTGAGTACAACTCATAGCGACTCTATTTAGCAGTCTATGGGATATTTTGTATTCTTCTTCAATACCACAGCTCAAACACATCAATTCTTCTGTCATCCTTATTTACTGTACAAGTTTTAGAAGCATAAGAAGCAACTGAAACTGCCATGGCCTGAACAGGTCCACCTTAGTCTTGAAACTTATATCCTTGCTCTTTAGCACCTTTGAGATGTCTTTGGTAACAGATTCTATTTAAACAGTAGATAACAAACAAAATACCTCCCTAGTTGCTATCAAGTCAGAACCTACTCATAGCTGACCTTTCAGTAGGTTTTTCATTGTTGTTATGTGCCATCGAGTTGGAACTGACTCATTGTTCACTCTCTAGCAGGTTTTCAGAGACTGTAAATCACATGGAAGGAGACTATCTTTCTACCACAGGACAGCAAGTGGATTAGAAGGGATTGCTTTTGGGTTGGCAACACAAATCCATATCTACTAGGCCACCAGAGCTCCCTCCAGAAGGTTTGTATAACATATTAAATGACTCAGGAGAAGATTGCTCTTCTTTCTCCCAAGGAGCTGCTAGTGGATTTGAACTGCCAGAGAGTTCGCAGCACAGTTCTTTACGGACGATGTCATCAGAGCTCCTTTAAACTTCTCTAATCTTTCAATGTGAATTAACATGACTCAGGATGGAGGAACTTCCAAAGGATTATGTACTATGTAAGTAGAAAAGGTGTAACTTCAGAATAAAAGATGTAGAGTAATAACTGTTAGAATTCCATATCCTTATTATAACCTATATATCTGATGACACTACAGATTAAGACATAAGACCAATTTAAGCAAATGGACACATTAAAAAGTTTTCCACAAAATCCTATCAATTATTTGTTTTAGAGCCATTCTTGTTGAGAGCAAAAAGTGCTCAAGGATAATAAAAGTACTAAAAGTACTGGCGTTTGAATGTCACTAAGTTTTGTCTGCTCGAGATCCTGATGGAAGCAAAACACCCAAATAAAAGAATGTCTCATTAACAGCAGATATTCTCAAAGCCTAAAAGCTGTTTTAATACACTCATAGTTAATGGGTTCTGATCTCTAAAATCTTTGTAAGCTTTCTGAGCAGACTGAAACAAATCAAGTACCCAGGCAGGGTACTTCTGTGTTCCAAATTGTAAAAGGAGAGGCAGTTCTTTGGAAGGTAGAACAAAGGGCTTTGTGCTCACAGGCATGAGTGAGTAGAAGCCAAAAAATTTACAAGAGGGTTGTTAAATGGATGACTCTTCTTATCCTTATCATTTGTGTCTTCCAGCCTCTGGGAACATGCTGACCAAGGCGTTCTTCCTGGAACAAGTTGCACAAATCCTCTCAGCAAACATCTATTAATGAACAATTCTTGCACAAGCTAAGATCTTGACCCTTGTGTCTTTTAGGTTACAAGCAGTTAAATTTTTACAAGAAGCTGAATTTCTCTTGAAAACAGCATGAACAGGGTTTTTAGGCCAGGCTGCATTTATGCTTCAAAATCTAGTCCAATTTAGATCTGAGGCAGTGATTTTAATCATGCTAAATATCTTGGTTTGGAGGTTCCTTTACTCAATTTGCTGTGTTTCCCTCCCACATATATCCAGTTACTAAGATTTTATTCTCTTGCCTTGGCTTGTTGTTGTTGTTGTTATGTGCTGTCAAGTCGCCTGCAACTCTTAGTGACCCTATGCACAGCAGTCCTAACCCCTCCTCTATCCTGTGTCAATCTTATTGTCTCCAACACATCTATCCCCCATTAACACAGTCACTGAATCAATCTATCTCATTGAGGGTCTTCCTTTCCTGCACTGCCCCTCCACCCTCCCGAGCATGACGTCCCTCTCCAAGGACTGACCCCATCTTGCAACATGTCTGAAGTATGAAAGACGAAGCCTCAGAATCCTTGCTCCAAGGAACAGCCTGGCTTCACCCTCTCCAGGATGAACCTGTTTTTTTTTTAGCAGTCCATGGTATATTCAATACTCTTCTCCAGCACCACAGCTCAAAGGCATCAACTCTTTTGCAGCTTCCCTAGTCATTGCCCAGCTCTCTGATGCATACCAAGTAATTGCAAAAAACTATGGCCTGTATCAGGCACCCCTTAGTCTCCAGACTGACATTGTTGCTCTTCAGTACTTTGGAGAGGTCTCTGACAGCAGACTTTCCCAATGCAATTTGTCTTTTAATTTCCTGGATGCTGGTACCAAGAGTGTTGATTGTAGAGCTAAGCAAACTGAAGCTGTCAGCAATCTCAATCTGCAATCGTCCCAGTGGTGAGAATCTTTGTTTTCTTGATGTTGAACTTCAATCCTTATTGAAGGCTGGAGTCCTTGACCTTCCGCAGCAAGCGCTTCAGGTCCTCCTCAGTTTCAGCAAGCAGGGTTTTGTCATCTGCATAAAGCAGATTGTTGACGAGTCCACCACCAATCTTAGATCCACTTAATTCTCCCTCAACTCTACACGTTTCCAGTTACTGTCTCCCAATTTCTCAGGATTCACCTCTTTCGTACCAGCTCTTAATGCAGCCAACTTATCCTAGGTAATATGATCATACCTCTTCCCTTCTGTGTCACCTTTCAATAAATCTCAAAGTTTCATATTAGGTCATAGCTCAAAAAACTCCTTCTCTGAGTCCACCTTGTCTATTGTGAGGTTTGGATGCCTGATCTTCAAAGAGCCACAAGCTTGATAAAGCATTTCTTATTCATTAAGACCTAAATTTGAGATTGCTCTTTGACACATACTACATTTTACAAACCTATCATGGAAATGCTCAAACACGTGAAAGTGAAAAAGGGATATGGAGAAACTTTAAGTCCTCATCACACAAAAGTTACCATTGCATGGTCAATCGCATTTGATCTTCAGCCTCTCCACTTACCTAGGGATTACTCTGACATAAATTCCATTCATCCTACATGAGAATATTAGAGAGAGTACTTTCAAAAGGAAGACTGAGAAGTATGCAATTTCAAGAATTGCTTATGAATTACTTCTGATATCTCCAAAGCCTAGACTACCTCAGTGGAGTGTCCAGTGTATTTTTTTTTGTTCCTAGGTATGTGAAAGATTATTGTTGAGTACCATTGAGTTGGAACCGAACCATAGTTGACCCTCCAGTGGATTTTCAGAGGCAGTAAATTGAACGGGAGGAGATTGTCCATCCTTTTCCCATGGAGCAGCTGAAGGATTAGAATTGTGTGCCTTTGGGGTTGCAGTGCAACATCTTACCACAGATATCCAGCCCTAAATTGAAAGAGAGCTTTCCAGATGATTCTGCCAATGCAAAAATCAATGCATGTATGTGTTCTTGCATTGTATAGGTTGTTTTATGGAGCCTATAGAAAGACTCATCAATCCCTTTCATTATAGAAATGACACAACTTTGTTTATAGAACACTTTGAAGCATTTACTGCAGAAGATCAAAGACTACAGCTTTCAACATGGATTACATCTCAAGATCAAGAAGACAAAAATCCTCACCACTGGGCCAATAGGCAACATCATGATAGATGGAGAAAAGATTGAAGTAATCAGTGATTTCATCTTACTTGGATCCACAGTCCTTTGTATCAGCAGTTAAGAGATCAGAAGACATATAATATTGAGAAAGTTGGCTGTCAGGGATTTCTCAAAAATACTGAGGAGCAATGATGTCAGTTTAAAGACTAAGGTGTGCCTACTTCAAGCCATGGACTTCTCAATCACTTGCTATGCCTCTGAGAGCTGGAGACTGCTTAAGGATTACAGAAAAATCAATGCCTTTGAGTTGTGGTGTTGGAGAAGAGTACTGAATATCCCATGGACTGCAAAAAGGACAAATAAATACGTTTTGGAGAGGGTACAATGAGGGTGCTCTTTGGAGGCAAAGATGGTGAACTTTTGTCGTACATATTTTGGGCATGTTGTTAAGACAGGCTATTCCTTAGAAAAGGACATCATTTTTGGAAAGGTAGAGACTCAGCAAAGGAGAAGACGGCCCTCAAGGAGATGGATTGACACAGTGACTGTAACAATGGGCTCAAGTGTGTCAGAGATGATGAAGACGGGGCAGGATGGGGTAAAGTTCAGCTCCATTGTACATAGCATCACTATGAGTCATACTAGACTTAGGGGCACCCAACAATAACAGTAGTAAGAGAGAGAGTCTATCTAATGTATTCCCATGTTTTCATCATTTCATTTGGGTTGATGTTGCCCTATAACTCAAGCTCAAGGCTTTGGAGCCTCCAATCAAAAAATAGAGAGAATATTTTCAAATTTTAAGAGCAAAAGGAGACAGGCTCCTCATTAGGAGACTTAGTCAATAGGGAAAAATCAACAGCAAAACATTCTGCATTTTGAGATTCCCCAAACTCGGCACTCCCTGCACCCCCACCCCGCCTCCAAGTATCCAACAGAAAGAGAAACAAAGGCTGACAGGCAACAGTCAATCTGTAGGTTTGTAGGTGACTCATAAGTAAAACTTCTGTTCAATGTGCTGGTTATCACTTCATCAGTTTGGAAACTTTAAGGATTTATCACTTCCTGACTGTTTAGACATCCAGATGTCTTTCTGAAAGCTTTCCTGTGATAACTGGAGCCTGTTCTGCAAGTTCCAAGCATTCCTAGCCTAGCTAAGAAGGCATGTCATAATCAAAATGTTAGTTATAAAAAAGAGAAAATTGTGTTAGTACTGCCAACCCCCTCTATTAATAGATAGTAGGTACTTTTGAAGTCTGAATGTTCTACCATGAGTTATAAGGCCTCCCAAGCTGCTCTCTTACAATGAGGCTGAATTCTGAGGTCTAAAATTATGAAGTTAGTTGTTGTTGTTCTTCGGTATGATTGGCTATGACTCATAGCAACCCCATGAGCTGACCCTGTCCTATCCTGTGTCACCCTCATCATCTCTGACATACTTGATCCCATGGCTACAGTCACTGTGTCAATCCTTAAGGGTCTTCTTCTCTTTAATTGCCCCTCCATCTTTCTAAGCATGTGTCCCTTTCCAAGGAATCGTCCTTCCTAATAAAATGTCCAAGGGAGCTGAAGCTTTGCCATCCTTGCCTCTAAGGAGCACTCTGGAGGCACTTTCTCCAAGACATATCTGTTCTCTTGAAGGTCCATGGGATATCCAGTACTCTTCTCCAACACCATGACTCAAAGGCATGGATTCTTCTTTTCTCATCTTTATTTATTGTCCAGCTCTTATATATAAACCAGATGATTGGAAAGATTATGGCATGTACACACATGTTATTGCACAATAGCCAAGAGATGGAAGCAATCTAAGTGCCCACCAACAAATGAATGCATAGAGAAGCTGTGGAATAGTCATACAATGGAATACAATGCAGCACTAAAAAACAAGAAACTCATAAAATATTTTGCAAAATGGACAAATGCTGCATGATGTCACTGTTATAAAGTAGGATTGACATTGGGGTTGGGCAAAACTAAGAAAAAAGGGTATCAATAATGACCACTGTATTGGAACAGATGAGGGAAAGAACTGTATACAAGGAATATATGATGAGGCATTATTTGCACGACAAAAGTACAGAATAAGAGGTGCATAACAAAGTAGAGTGGGTGGGAGGAGGGAGAAAATTATGCAACAATAAATAAATTTTTTAAAGAGAAAAGTGAACTGGGGATGGTTAGGGAGGAAAATGTGCAACAATGAATGAATGGAAATCCAAGTTTTCCATAAACTTTCATTAAAACTGCAATAAAAAGTTTGGGGGAAACAAGACTATGGCTTGAATCTGAATTTAAACTTTAGTCTTTAAAGTGATATAATTGCTCTTCAGGACTTTCGAGAGGTTCCTGACAGTCAACTTTCTCAGTGCTATGCGTTTTCTGATGGTTGGTACTAAGGGTGTGGTATCAGGATTGTAGGAAGACACATCAACAGCCTGCATTATGCTGAAAGATAGGAGGACTTGAGGTACTTGCTGCAAAAGATCAAAGATTACAGGCTTCAGTATGGGTTACATCTCAACATCAAGAAAACAAAAATCCTCACAGCTGGGCCCATAGGCAACATCATGATAGATGGAAAAAAGATCAATATTTTCAGCAATTTATTCTTACTCGGATCCATAATCAATGCCCTTGGTACAAATGAAGTGAATAAGTAATCTAATATCACCCTATGAAAAGCGATCCTTTCAACTACAATGTGCAGTATGTATTTTGATGTTATTTGCTGTTGAGGGGACTCTGACTCATAGCGACCCCTATGTTCAATAGCTCTGAACCCTGCTCTGTCCTCAGCCAATCTCTTTACATCTGACACATCTACCCTAATTTCCCCAGTTACTGTATCAATCCATCTCATCAGGGATCTTGCCCTCCTGTGCTGTTCCTCCACCCTTCCAAGCATGATGTTTCCCACATATTTTGAGAGGTGTTGAAGAGAGCCCTGATACCACAACAGTTAAGGGCTCAGCTAACTAAAAGTTTGGTAGAACAAATCATGCAGAAGCTCCGAGGAGGAGGAAACCCTAAGTTTTCCTCAACCAAGAAAACCCTGTGGAGCAGTTCTACGTCACAGAGGTCACTCCACATTGAAATTCACAAGCAGCAGCACCTAACGACAAGGGTATTGAAGGAACTCTGATCCTGCTAAAATTAATGCAGAGGTAGAATGACCAGCATGATTCTACAGAGGGTCAGATCAGAAATCAGGAAGACTTCAGTTGGAACTCGTGGGCACACAGCTAATCTCTGGTCGGTCACTATAAGAATCTCAGTCCCTGGAGTCTGAGATGTTTTTCTTCACAACACACTACCTTAGTTTGAACAGATAAGTCAAAGCAGGTTAGTTGGTGGTAGACTATTTCAGCATTGAAAAGCAGTATTCTCAAGCAGTCCACTGTCCTTTACTCCGGCAATGAAAGCACTGCTCAGAAGGAAATGTGTAGCTGTAAATGCCAACATTTAAAAAGATGTCAGAATATGACTTACTGATTTTTGGTTTTGGGTTTTTTTTTTTAAATTTTTTTATTAATTTTAATAAACATTTATGGAGGTTTTGGATTTCCATTCATTCATTGCTGCACTTTTCTCCCTGACCAGCCCTCTCCATCAGTTCGCTCCCCTCTCCAAAAAGAAAAAGAAAAAGAAATTCCTTCATTAGTATACAATTCCCCATCCCTTTCCCCCCACTGCCCACCCCGAGTACACTTCTCTATGCAACCTTAATTCTGGATTCCTGTGCTAACTATAACACTCAATCATATATCACCTCTAATCTATTCTTTCCCTCATCTGTTTCAATACAATATACATAATTTATCCAGTTTTTTTCTGTCAGACCCATTCTACAACAGTAGCACCATGCAGTATTTGTCCCTTTGTGATTGAGATATTTCACTCAGCATAATGTCCTCCAGGGTCACCCATTTTGAATAATATTGCATGAGTTCCTTGTTTTTCAATGCGGCATAGTATTCCATTGTGTGGATATACCAGAGCTTCTCTATCCATTCATTTGTTGATGGGCCCTTAGGTTGCTTCCAACTCTTTGTTATTGTAAACAAAGCTGCGATAAACATGGGTGTACATGGTTTTTGGGGTTTTTATAAAAAAAAGATGTCAGAACACACCACAACAAGATAAAGGTGAATAATCCAATTGAAAAATGGGCACAGGATATGAACAGACACTTCATCAAAGAAGACATTCAGATGGCTAACAAGCACATGAAGAAATGTGCAAAATCCCTAGCTCTGAGAGAGATGCAAATCAAGACAACTATGAGGTATCATCTCACCCCAGTCAGAATAGCAAAATTTAACAGAACAGCAGACAACAAATGCTGGCGAGGTTGTGGAGAAACTGGAACCCTTATTCACTGTTGGTGGGAGTGTAAAATGGTGCAACCACTGTGGAAGGCGGTATGGTGCTTTCTCAAAAAGTTGCAAATAGAGATACCATTTGACCCAGCAATTCCACTACTGGGAATATATCCCAAAGAGACCATAACTGCCACCCAAGCAGATATATGCACACCCATGTTTATCTTGGCTTTGTTCACAATAGTAAGGAGTTGAAAACAACCTAAGTGCCCAGCAACAAATGAATGCATAGAGAAACTGTGGTATAGACACACAATGGAATACTACGCTGCACTGAAAAACAAGGAAGTAATGAAATAGTATACAAAACGGGTGACCCTGGAGGACATTATGCTGAGTGAAGTATCTCAGTTACAAAAAGACAAATACTGCATAGTGCCACTGTTGTAAAACAGGACTGACCTCGGGGCTGGGAGGAGACTGAGAAAGATGGGTTCAATGATGTATACTGCATTGGAACAGATGAGGGAGAAAACTGTTTAAAAGGGATATGTGATTAGGTATTATTGTCATGACTGGAGTCCAGTGGAGTGGACCTGGGGGGAGGGATTGTAAAACAATGAAAGAATTTTTCTTTTACTTTTCCAAGAGGGTAGTGTACTGGGGAGAAGAGTCAGGAGGGGAGAAAAGTGCAACAATGAATTAATGGAAATAAAAAAATTAAAAAGACATTAGGTAAATTTGCTGTCAAGGACCTCTCTATGATGTTAAGGAGCAATCAATGATGTCAGTTTAAAGACTAAAGTGTGTCTCATTCAAGCCACAATCTTTTCAATTACTCATTATGCATCTGAAAGTTGGACAATGACTAAGGATGACAGAAAAAGAATAGATGCTTTTGAATTGTGGTGTTAGAGAAGAGCACTGAATATCCAATGGACTGTCAAGAGGACAAACAAGTCTGTCTTGGAGAAAGTGCAGCCAGGGTGCCCCTTAGAGGCAAGGATGGTGAACTTCATCTCACAATTATTTCAACTTGTTTTGAGGGGCATGTTTTTTAACACATGCCTCTTTCTCTTTTATCTTAAGTTGCACCTTCATCATGGGAATGTATGTTTGTAAAAATATTTCTTTTTAGTTGTGTGAAAACATTCCTTTGTTCTTAATATACTTCATCTACTTTGAATTATGGAAGAGGAGGAAGAAAAGGTAGTTTTCAAGAGCTCCCTGTTGCCATCAAGTTGATTTCTAGTTAAGTGACCCTGTAGGACAGAATACAGCTGCCCCAGGGAGCTCCTAAAGCTGTAAATCTTTAGAGAAGGAAGCTGCCCCATTGTCCTCCTGTGGAGCAGCTGGAAGGTCCCAACTGCCAGTCTTTCAGTTAACGTGGAGTGTCTGCCCATTGCATCAGCAGGAGTCTCTTCCTGAGAGCTAGAGTACGGGCACAAATGGTTAAGCACTCAGCCACTAAACGAAAAGATTGTGGTTTGAATCCACTCAGTGGCACTGCAGAAGAAAGGCCCGGCAATTCATTTTTTAAAAAAACGCTAGTCATTGGAAACTCTTTGGAGCAAAGTTCTACTCTGTACTCACTGTGAGTTAAAATCAGCTGCATAACAAGACACTGCAGCTGTTGTTATTGTTGTTCGGTGCTATCAAATCAGTCCCAACTCATCGTGACCATATGTCCAACAAAATGAAATCCCACCTGTTCTTGTGCCACCTTCACAGACCCTGCTGTGCTTTAGCCCATTGTTCTGATCACTGTGCCAATCCATGTCACTGAACATCTTCCACTCCGTCACTAATCCTCTTTATTTTACCAAGCATGATGTCCTTTCTCTGGGAACAAGCCCCTCCTGAGAACTTGTCCAAAGTATGTGTGACTCTGAATAATAGCTGAAGAGGTATAATTATTAACATGATAAACAGGGGTCGTGGCTAAGGCACCAGAGACAGGGCTGGGGTACACAAAGATTCACAAACATGACCCTAGTACCTGCTACTCATTGTTCCAGAGTTACCAGTTAAGCTTTGCTCTTTTTTCATCTGTGCACAGTGGCATTTCATTTAGACACGGGGCTGTGCAGGCGATGCTAACACTCATCCCAGGGCTCTGGGATGTCAGGTACGTGCACAGCTGAGCTTCTCTGGCTACCCTCTCTGTGCTTCACATTTTAGAACACAGAAGTGGGGGGAGGCAGGATAAGGTTTCCTGCAAAGACTGATATTAATTATTCTTTAAATGTTGGCTAAATGGTAAATTCCCAGACTTTTCTGTTAGATAAAGTTTTGTTTTTGAAATAAAATTTTTATTTTATACTGGTTTACTTACAAAGTTTGTATACATTCTTTGTAACACTGGATCTTTCCTATTTCCTTTACCCACTCCTCCCTCCACCCATCAAAGTGTGTGATCCTTCTGCTCCCCGCCTCTCCCCCTCCTAGGATCCTCATACACATTCTACAGTAGCGGTCTTATACAATATTTGTCCTTATGGGACCGAATTAGTTCACTCAGCATAATGCTCTCCAGCCCCTCCCAAGTTAGGCAGTGATTTACTAAATCTTTGCTCCTGTGTGCTGTGTAGTGTTCCATTGCATAAATGTACCATAATTTATCAATTCATTTGATTGTGGTTGGACAGGTGAGCTGTTTCCATGTCCTTGCGATGGTGAATAACACTGCTAGGAACACTGGTGTACAAGTCTCCATTTGTGCCTCAGTTCTCATTTTCTCAGGATATGATCCAGGCTGGGTCATATGGAATTTCTATGTTCTGCTTTCTGAGGCAATGCCAAACTGCTTTCCAGAGTGGTTGTACCATTTAACAATCCCACCAACAGTGTATAAGAGTTCCTATCTCACTACATCCTCTCCAACATTTATTACTTGTTGTCCTGTTAAACTTTGCCACTGCTACTGGAGTGAGATTGTATCTCATTGTGGCTTTGATTTGCTTCTCTCTTATTGCAAGTGATTTTGAACATTTCTTCATGTATCTGTTGGCCATTCGAATATCCTCCTCTGTGAAAATCCTTTCTATGTCTCTCTGCTGATTTTGTAGTTGTGTGATCAGTCTTTTTATTTTGAAGGCCCTACAAGATTCTGTAAACTTTTCATATGAGACCCTTGTCTGAAATGGCATTGCCAAATGTTCTTTTCCAGTAAGTAGGTTTTCTTTTTACTCTGTTGGAAAATGTTTTTGGTGTGCATAGGGATTTAGAAGGTTCCATTCATCAATTTTATCCTCTCTAGAATGAGTATTTTGGGCTGTATTTGGCAGTCTCTTTACATGCTAGCTAGCCATAGACTAGCCTTGTATAAGCTTGATTCTCCAGATTGTCTCTTATGAACTTTAAGGCTCGGGGCTTTACTCCCAGGTCTCTGATCCACCTTGAGTTGATTTTTGTGTATGGTGTGACATGTGGATCCTGTTTCAGCTTTCTGCAGGTAGCAGTCCAGTTTTGTCAGCAAAAGAGGTTATCATTTCCCCATTTGATAGGTTTTATTTCCTTGTTGAATAATCAGTTGACTATAGATAAATTCTCACATTTGACACATCAGTGAGAGAATGGTTACCCATGGTGAACAGTGTTTGGTGGAGTTCCCCAATTAAAACAAGCTTGGAAGCAGGAGTGGCAGCCACTTCTGAAATAGTTTGCCTCCAGAAACACTATGAACCTGGAGAAAGGATGAAAGTTATACAAGTGTCCAGGTATTTCATTCATAGGGTCACAACTCGATGGCACCTAACAACAATAACAACAGCATAGAGAGAGATTAGTTAGCCTAGTGGTCTTGATGCTCGCAAGCCAAAGGTGGGTGACTCTACTCCACGGCCCTCAGGCCTGTCTTTAATTGTTTTTGGTGAAACATTCTTCTAGGTCGTAGAGCCCTGGTGTGTCCACTTGCTGTACAGAAGGAACTTCTGGTTGCTGTGAAGCTGAACACTGTGACACTGATGTGTCAAATGCGAGAATGGTTATGCATGGTGGTCAGTGTTTGGTGGAGCTCCCCAATTAAAATAAGCTTGGAAGCAGGAGTGGCATCCACTTCCACAATAGCTTGCCTCCACAAAACCTATGAACTTGGAGAAAAGACAAAAGTTTTATAAGTGTCCAGGTCTTTCGTTCATAGGGTTGCTATGAACTCAACAGCACTAAACAACAACAATATAGATAAATTAGTCCATTTCTGAGTTCTCAATTCTGTTCCATTGGTCTATGTGCCTGTCATTGTACCAGTACTATGCTGTTTTGGTTACTACCACTGTGTAGAGGTTTTGAAATCAGAAGTGCTATGTTTGCTACTTCATCTTTGTTTTTCAGAAATGCTTTGCTTATTTGGGGTAGAGAAAGTTAAGTTACAAATGAAATTGTTTTCTTTCACTTTCTGGGTCTATTCATTATTTCTTCTTGAAGTAGTTGTAGTAATTTATAAATTTCTAAGAATTTGTCCATTTCTTATCTAACTCATTGGCATGCACTTGTTCTTAGTATTATCATTACAAAATTATTATTTGTGTAACATAAGTAATAACACCTCATTTTTAATTCTTGAACGTTTCTTCATGTGCTTATTAGCCATCTGAATGTCATCTTCGGTGAAGTGCCTTTTCATATCCTGTGCCCATTTTTCTATTGGATTATTTACCTTTATCTTGTTGTGGTGCTCAAATATTTTATAAATTCTGGCTATAAATCCCTTATCTGATATGTTATTACCAAATACTTTTTCCCAGTCCATGGCTTCCCTTTTTACCCTGTTGGAGAAGTTTTTGGATGATGTGCATAGGGATTTGATTCTTAGAAGGTCCCATTTATCTACTTTATCTTCTCCTGGTTGTAGGCATTTTTCATTCTTGAGGTTAGCAATTTGAACCTTCTATCTTTTTAATTTAGTGCATTTAGCTACAGTTTTGTCAATTCTGTTCATCTTTTCAGAGAACCAATTTGTAGTTTCATTTATCTTCTCTATGTGCTGTTAACAAATACTGTTGAATATGGTGTGGATTGCCAAAAGAACAAAAAAAATTCTGTTTTTTGGAAAAAGTGCAGCCAGAGTACTTCATAGAGGCAAAGATGGTGAAACTTTATCTCACATGTCAGCAAGGGCCAGTCCTTGGAAAAGACTTTATGTTTGGAAAAGTAGAAAATCTGCAGAAGAGAGGAAGACCCTTAATGTGACAAGTTGACATAGTGACTACAACAGTGGCCTTGAGCATGGCAGAGATGGTGAAGGTGGCACTTGATAGGGCAATGTTTCAATCTGTTGTGCATGGGCTCATTATGAGTCATCGTTGACTTGACAGTAACAACAAACAACATTCTTTTCCTATACACTGAGAAGAAATGGTGTCAGTGTAGAGACTAAGGTGTGCCTAATCCAGGCCATGGTCTTCTCAATTACTTGCTATGTAACAGAGAGCTGGACAATGACTAAGGATGAGGAAAGAAGAATCAATGCCCTTGAGTTGTGGTGCTGGAGAAGAGTCTTCAACATGCAATGGACTGTCAAGATAAACAGATCTGTCTTAGAGAAAGTGAAACCAGGTTGCTCCTTGGAGGCAAGGATTTTGAAGCTCCATCTCACACACTTTGGGCATGTGGCTGGTGGGCATGTGGCTGGGAAGGACCAGTCCTTGGAGAAGGATGTCATGCTTGGAAGGGTGGAGGGACAGCACAGGAGAAGATGACCCCGGATGAGATGGATTGCTATAGCAACTAGGACAATGAGGGTAGGTATATCAGAGTCAGTGAGACTGGCTCAGGACAGGGAAGGCTTAAGAGCTGTTGTTCATAGTGTTTCTGTGAGTCACAGGTGACTTGGTGGCATATAACAACAATAACAACAACATTTCTTTTAATACCACTTTGTATTGTTTTCCTCTTTTTTGCTTTCTTTGGGATTAATTTGCTCTTTCCCTATGGCCCCCTAATTTCTAAAGATAGAAAGGTAAGTTATTGTTCTGACATCTTTTTTTGTTGTTATTATAAACCATCTTTTTTATTTCAATTTTTAAAAAATGTATTATTAATTTCAATGAAAATTTACAGAGAGTTTGGATTTTCATTCATTCATTGTTGCAATTTTCTCCCCTCCCAACCCTCCCCCCTAGTACACTACCCTCTTGGAAAAGTAAAAGAAAAATTCTTTCATTGTTTTACAATCCCTCCCCCCAGGTCCACTCCACTGTGCAGCCTTTGCTCTGGACTCCTGTCATAACAAAAATACCTAATCACATATCCCTTTTAAACAGTTTTCTCCCTCATCTGTTCCAATGCAGTATACATTATTGAACCCATCCTTCTCAATCTCTCCCCAACTCCGAGGTCAGTCCTGTTTTACAACAGTGGCACCATACAGTATCTATCCTTTTGTGACTGAGATACTTCACTCAGCATAATGTCCTCCAGGGTCACCCATTTTGAATAATATTGCATGAGTTCCTTGTTTTTCAATACAGCATAGTATTCCATTGTGTGACTGTACCACAGCTTCTCTATCCATTCGTTTGTTGATGGGCAGCTGGGTTGTTTCCAACTCCTTGCTATTGTGAGCAGAGCTGCAATAAACATGGGTGTGCATATATCTGCTTGGGTGGCAGTTATGGTCTCTTCGGGGTATATTCCCAGTAGTGGAATTGTTGGGTCAAATGGTATCTCTATTTGCAACTTTTTGAGAAAGCGCCATACCGCCTTCCACAGTGGTTGCACCATTTTACACTTCCACCAACCATGAATAAGGGTTCCAGTTTCTCCACAACCTCGCCAGCATTTGTTGCTTGCTGTTCTGTTAAATTTTGCTATTGAGACTGCGGAGAGATGATATAGTTGTTTTGATCTTCATCTTTCTTAGAGCTAGGGATTTGGAGCATTTCTTCATGTACTTGTTAGCCATCTGAATGTCTTCTTTGGTCAAGTGCCCTTCCCTGTTTTGAACCATGCAGTGTCTCCTTGCTCTGTTCTAACGGCTGCCTCTTGGTCCAAGTATAGGTTTCACATAAGCACAATCAAATGTTCTGGGATTCCCATTCTTCTCAGTGTCAGCCACAGCTTGTTGTGAGCCACACAGTCAAAAGCCTTGTTAAGAAAATAAAAATCTTCACCACTGAGCTCTGGTGGCCTACTGGCAAGAAGCTGCACTGCAATCCCAGAGGTATGCAGTTTTAATCCACCAGATGCTCTGCTGGAGAAGGAGGGGCAATCTCCTCCTGTGCCAGTCAGATCTGATTTGACAGCACACACACACAAAATAAAATTTTTTTTAAAAAAATCTTCACCACTGTCTTGATAGGTAATATCATGATAGAGAAAAAAAATTAAAGTTGTTGATTTCATCTTATTTGGATCCACAATCAACAATACCTTTGATACCAGCCATCAAGAAATCAAAAGATGTGTTGTATTGGGAAAGTCTACAGTCAGAGAACTCTCCAAAGTGCTAAACAACAATGATGTAGATTTTTAAGATTAAGGTACACCTGATTGAAACCATGGTCTTTTCCATTACTTATGCATGTGGAAGTTGGACAATTAGTAAAGCTGACATAGAATAATTGATGCCTTTGAGTTATGGTGTTGGTGACAAGTATTGAATATCCCACGGACTGCCAAAAGAACACATCTTGGTGAAAGAGCAACCAGAGTGCTCCTTAAAGATAAGGATGGTGTGAATGACTGGAAACCCAAATTCTTTATAAACTATCATTAAAATCTCAATTTAAAAAAAGACAAAAAAAGAGATAAGGATTGTGAAACTTTGTCTCACATGTTTTAGGTATGTTGTTAGGAGGGGCCATTCCTTGGAAAGAGATACCATGCTTGGGAAGGTGGAGGGAGAGTCAGTCAAAGAGGAAGAGCCACAACAAGATGCATTGACACAATGACTGTAACAATGGGCTTAAGTATATGAGGATGAGATGGCTATCATAGGATAGGGCAGGGTTCAGATTCATTACTCATATGGTCACTATGAGTTGTAGTCAACTTGATGACACCTAACAACAACAACAACAACAAAGATCATTATCAGACTGTTAACCAAAAGGTCAGCAATTCGAATCCTCTGGTTACTGTGATGCTAAACACTGTGACACTGATGTGTCAAATGCGATAACTTTTACCCATAGTGGACAGTGTTTGGTGGAGCTCCCTGATTCAAACAGGCTCGGAAGCAGGAGTGGCATCCACTTCCGAAATAGCTTGCCTCCAGAAACCTTATAAACGTGGAGAAATGATGAAAGTTATCCAAGTGTTCAGGTCTTTCATTCATAGGGTCGCTATGAGTCGTCTACGACTCAATGGCACTTACAACAACAACAACAAGGTGACTTGCAGGAGAAAGATATGCAGTCTCTCCTGGTAAAGACTCACAGCCCCAAAAACCTAACAAAGGGTCAAGATGACTCAGAACTGATTCAACAGCATTCATTCAGTGGCACTTACCACCACCACTACCACCTTCATAATTCACTGTTGTTGAGTAAACACCAGCTCATAGTGATTCAATGTACATAGATTGAACCTTTGTCTGATCCTACACCATTTCACAATCTCTGTTGTGTCAATCAAGCCCATTGTTGTAGTCACAGTGTCAGTTTAACTATTGTCGGGTGTTCCTCTCCTTCACTGATCCTATACATTTGTAAGCATGAAATTGATACCTCCTGATCCAAGTATGGGATAAAGTCTTACCATCTTTAACTCTTTTTTTTTTTTTTGCTGCCCAATTTCTTTCTGTTCTTTATTTTCTTTTTTAAGGAAATGTACTCCTAAAAACTTTGTTCCTGGAAACATAGTTCATAATATAAAACTTCTCAAACTGATCATCTTTAACTCTTAAAAACGCCTTGGCTGCACAGATAACCAGACAGCTTCTTTGGAAAAGCTCTGCTGGCTTAATCTGTAAGAATGTGCACTACTAACCCAAAGGCCTTGCCTCTCCTGGCTAGAGTCTACTAGTACTTCTGTGGGAGAAAGATGGGCAATTGCTTCCTGGGAGATCCACAGCCCCAGAAACTGGCTGGAGGGTTAGCTAACAGTTGGTTCTGACTCTAACTTTATACATTTGAGATGTTGATTTTTTTATATTTTCTTTTTGTCTCTTATTACAAAAAAATGCATTGAGATTTTAACAAAGGTTTATCAAGAACTTGGATTCCCATTCATTCACTGTTGCACACTTTCCTCTCTACCCATCCCCAGTTTGCTTTCCGCTTTAAAAAAATTCTTTGCTCCCAGAGCAGCCTGCACCCCAGGGTGAGCCAGGTCCACAGTTGGCACTTGTGCTACCAGCCCTATCTTGCTGGAGTTACCTGATTAATTACCTGCCCAGGCCCTACAACTGGGCTGTGAGAATCATGAGGGAGAGAAATGGACCTTTTGTTTGGTAGTAGCCAACTACCACAACCGGGGAAATGGACTAAATCCATCAGTGAATGCTTTACGACAATCCAAGTGATGTTAGGGTGAACAGACTTTGCAGCCCAGTGAAAGGGCGCCATGATTGCAACTGGGTTTGTTTTTTGTTTGTTTGATGGGCTAACTGTACATGTGAGGGTAGTTGAAATGGCAAATGTTTTCATGCATACACATTTATTACAAAAATGAGAAATAAGTGCTTAAGGGCCACTGAGTTCCTATTAAGAGTGATGGAAAAGATTGGAAGAAGATAGTAGTTATGTCCACATATGTCACACATAATTAACAAATGACACTGAATTGTGCACATAGGAATACTTGAAATGCAAGTGTTTTGTTATATGTGCTCTACCACAACTTAAAAGATTATGTAATAAAGGAATGTTGCATAGATGTGTAAAAAAAATTTTTCGTTGTTGCACAATCCCCCCAGTCCACTTTACTATACACCTCTTATTCTGGGCTATTGTCATGCAAATAACACCTAATCATGTATTCCTTTATTTTTTGTCTCTTAATAAGGCATCAGAGCTCTGATGGCATGATGATAAGAAATGCATGGCAATCCCAAAGGCATTTTCAAATCCACTATGGTAGAAAGGTGGGCTACGCCCTCCCATGAGATTTATTGCCTCTGAAAATCAACTGGGGGGTCAGCTATGGGTCAGTTCCAACTGGCTGGTACTCAACAACAATTAGGTATTTGCAAGATATCTTAATATTTGACCCTCAGCAGGATGGACTGGAAAGGTGACTATAGCAATGGGCTCAGTTATGTTATGAGATGGTGAGGATACTGCAGTATAGGTCAGCGTCCAGTTCAGTTGTTCAATACGGTCACTATGAGTTGTAACCAGTTAAATAACACACAGCAAAAAGATACATTACCAAGTCAAGGTGCATAAATGCGAATTATATTTGCCAGTTACTTATTCCACTAAGTTGCAAAGTGACCAGCAGTGCCTATGGTTCTCCAGGTGACATATAAAAGACATAGGCAGGAAAATGTATTTTCAAAATCACATTAAATAACATTCATAGGATTAAGGACCATAGAGTAAGAGTGTAGTGAGGGTAAAGAAGATAGAGAACAGGAACAGGGAAAAAATTATCAACCCAGAGCATAAAGATCATTAAAAGCCAGGGTATTCCAATGAATCAGAATTCTTAATTGTTCCCTATCTCTTCCCTGATCTCCGAATTTCACTGGCGGCCCTCGTGGGAAAATCTCGGCCCCGCCCCTCACCCTCACCCCGCCCTCCAGATAACGTTAAAAAAACTACTGTAGGTTCTCCAGGCAACAGTCCAACCACGCCCCCTTCCTCTCCCTTGCGCCTGCGCAGTGCTGAAGAATCAGCTGCAAAAGCTGACAAGTTCCCTTCCCTCCTGTACCCCCCCAGGACAGCCCCTCTCCACAGACACGCACTTCCGGCCAGGCCTGTACACAGTTCTGGAGACACAGTGACCCAGCAAGCACCTCGCGATGGAGGACCGGGTGAAGCTGATGAAGGTCCTCCTGTCCAGGCACCGGTGGCCGCAGACGCGCCGCTGGAGGAACCCAATTCCCTTCCCCGAGTTGTTTGACGGGGACACCGACCGCCTCCCCGAGTTCATCGTGCAGACGGGCTCCTACATGTTCGTGGACGAGACCACGTTCTCCAACGACGGCCTGAAGGTGACGTTCCTCATCACCCGCATGACGGGGCGGGCGCTGCAGTGGGTGATCCCCTACATCAAGTCGGGGAGCCCCCTCCTCCAAGATTACCGGGGCTTCCTGGCCGAGATGAAGCGGGTCTTTGGCTGGGAGGAGGACGAGGACTTCTAGGCCGTGACACGCCCCGCCTCCACCCCGGTGCTGGGGACGGTGCAGGGGAGGGGTCCCTGCGCCCCCTGGCCGCCAGCCGAGGAAGAGGAGGAGGAGGAGGCTGCAGCCCCCCACCGCGCGCCGGTGCTGCCCGGCCGTCACCACCTGGCTCTCCCGAGCTTCTGCCCCGCCCGCCTTCCCGTGCTTGCCTTTGTTCCAGAAATAGCGCTGCTCCAGGTCCCCGCCGCTGCCACCCAGCCTGAGTCCCCTGCCAGCCGCCGCCCTGCCTGCCGGGCCGCCCAGCCCTGCCCTGCACATTTGGACTCTGTCCTGCGCCCCAGCGGCAAGCCGGGCTCCCGTTACACACCGCACAGGGGCCCGCGCCCCACCACCAGGCCTGCGTCCATCTGCCCAGACACCTGCGCTGACCACAGCCACTTCGGCCACCCAACCCCACGACAGACTGCCGCCTTGGCCCTCGGGACTCACCCAGGGGGACCTGAGCTGGCCGCTGGACACTGACCCACAGGGGACCGGCCATCCTCCTGCAGCAGGCTGCGCCATCCCCACTCTGGACACCTGTTCTGTTCCTGCCAGGTGGCACCTCGGCCCACGTGGACCTGGCAGCCACATCCACTGACTCCTTTCCTCCCGTGGACTGACTGGCCCGCGTTGCCCGGGATCCACTTCTCTTTTTGCAGCTGTCTCTCAGATGTGTGCCTTTCCTTCCAAAACAGGACCCCTGCCGTCTGCCCTCTCCTGAACACCACCTGGACAAAAAGTCTCTTTTGTTGTTTTTTATTCCTTTTCAATAAATGCCAGACACTACGTGAAAAGAATCATTGAGTCTCGGTGAATATGGCGCCTCTCCCTCCCTGTTCTGTGTCAGGGGTCAGGTCAGGCATGTCTTTCTGTCACCTGACCTGCTCTGATGCTGCCTCCTGCTTCAGGGAGTAGTAAACCTAGGGTCTGTGGTGTTGCTGGGGATGGAGACCCTGCTGATGGCCCCTGTGTCCTTGAAGAGGAAATCCCCTCAGTCCCTTGGCAGGACATGGCCCAGGACCTGATCTGGCCACTGTCAAGTGATGGCAAGGCAGCCTGGGAGCTATTTGTGAAAGATTTCCTCATTTCCAGAAAACACCCAAAAGCCCAACTTCCAAGTTAGGACACTTTGTGAGTGAATATTTGTCCAAAATTTTATTCCTGACACCTTTGGGGGAATGAGCCTAACTGAACAGTTGCTTTGGTGGAGGGAAACCCACTTAAAATTAATAGAGGCTTGAATATGTAGCCAGTAAGAAAAGGAATGCAGAAATGAGATTGATTTCAGATGCAAATCTGGTTGATGAAATGCTGGACAAGCACAGATATGCTAATAGGCAGAGTGATAGGTATTCCTTCCCATTTTTGTGGCCTAGCTTCCCCTATAAGTTTTACTTATTGTTGTAGAACAGACTGACATACAAACTTTTTCATTTAACTATATAGATGGTAAAACCTCATCTGCACAAAGCTGCTTAAATCGATAATATTATTGAAAGCCTCTGTTCTCATTTCATTGTTAACAATCCTAAGTGTCAGATGATCCTCAGGTGCATATAATAAAATATGATGTTAAAAGGTCATAAAATTAACTCTGTCTCACCTCTGAGTTTGCAGGATCTTTTCCAGAACCAGGGAGATAACAGTGCTTCCAACTACTGGGTTTATTGGGGGTTTTGTTTTCCATTTTTCATTTTTTACTCTGTCTCTCTTCATTGGCACAGGCAAGCATTTGCCAATCCTAAGCCTTGGGGCCCATGGAACTGACTGTACATTATCTACAATATGCATCACATTATGTGTGTTCCTCCAGACAGAATGTTAATCTGCACTTAAGTCAAACTCTTAAAATCAGAAAAGAAATTTGAATTGCTTAATAAAATGAAGATTTCACAAATGACTAAAGCAATTGAAATCAACCTGATTGCTGGGTATCAATTCAAGGTGCTGGCAATCAGCTTTCCCAGAGAGGTACAAGGGATGTCTGTTCAGTGGATTCACTCTCTGATTTTGAAACCGATTCAGCTAAAGGGTTTCAAATGTGTTTTAAAGCAGTTTATCGGGTAAGTCAAGCATATTCTCTACAGTGCCCACCAGCTGATTATTTTGTGAATACCTTTTAGTAACCCTTCCCCACAAAATAGAAGGGTCTGCAGTTAACATTAGCCTTCCTGCCTGAATGGCTCTGTCAGGGAATTGTTCTTTGTTGGCAGCAGTTCTATCATCTCCAGTCCTCATTCTGTTGTGAATATTTAGTGGGTAACAGTTCAGCTGAATTAAATATGGATACTTTATAGGGGCAGAAGGAATGGCATTTGTAAGGGAAGAAGAGAGGGCTTTTCCACCCTCATTTTTTGCTGTTGTCCTTTTTAGCTTGCTTCCCTTCTACCTTCTCTGAAATCTCTTCAACACTTCCGCATCTGACTACAAAGAGAAGCATAAAGAGTAAACAAAGAAAGATGACTAAAACAGGGACAGGATAGTAGATATCTAGACATATTGGAGTCAATGGTGACTTGGATTCTGATTGCACAAACATTTCTTATACAAACAGGAGTCCTTGAGTGTTTTGTTGTTCTGAGATGGTGAGCGTCAGGGGAATTCTGGTAAAATGAATTCACAAAAGACCTTCATCCCAGTGAGTGGCCCATACTGAGTCACAGTGTCTTAAGGCAAAACAAGGAATAGTGAAAGTTCAGCGTGCACTTCCGGATAAAATGGTACACCAGACAGACAACAGTTCAAATTCTCTTTAGCTGAGAGGACAGAAAACACCCCGTGATAATTCTGGAGCCCTGGCAAAGTAGTACTTCAAACACTAACTGAAGGAAGAAATGGAAAGAAAACAGAATAAGGAGAGAGAAGTAACATGAACTGTAAACTGGAAATGGAAGCAGTATTGCCATTTTGAATAGCTGTCTAACTAGGTATGGGAACAAGGGACTGTGATGTTTTCTTGATGTTGAGCTTTAGTCTATATTGAAGGCTGCAGTCTTTGACCTTCTGCAGCAAGTACTTCAGGTCCTCCTCAGCTTCTTATCTCTCAGTTGTGTTATCTGCATAATGCATGTTGTTGATGAGTCTTCCTCCAATCCTGATGGCACATTCCTCCTCATAGAGCCCAGCTTCCCAGAAGATCTGTTCCACATATAGATTGACAAGGTATGGAGATAGGACATATCCTTGGCATAAACCATTTGCAATTTTAAACCTTGCAGTATTTCCTTGCTCTGTTCTGACAACTACCTCCTGGTCTAAGTATTGTTGTTGTTGTTAGGTGCTGTCAAGTTGCTTGTGACTCATAGCAACCCTATGTACAACAGCCCTGAAACCTGCTCTATCCTGTGCCAACTTTACTGTCTGACACACCTTCCCTTATTACCCCAGTCACTGTATCAATCCATTTCATCGATGGTCTCCCTCTCTTTCTCTGTCCCTCCACCCTTTGAAGCATGATGTCCCTCTTCAGGGACTGGCCCCTTGTTGTAACATGCTCCAAGTATGTCAGACGAAGTCTCAGAATATTTGCCTCAAAAGAGCAGACTGGTTTCACCCTTTCTAAGATGAACCTGTATATTCTCCTGGTAGTCCATGGTAAATTCAATACTCTTCTCCAGCATCACAGCTCAAAGGCATCTATTATCTTTCTATCATCCCTAGTCATTGTCCAGCTCTCTGATGCATAGCAAGTAATTGCAAAGCCTATAGCCTGGATCAGGTGCACTTTAGTCTCCTGACTGACACCATTTCGCATAAACACAATCAAGTGTTCTGGGGTTTCCATTCTTTTCAGATTAGCCACAGTTTGTTGTGACCCAAACAGTTGAATGTCTTTGCATAATCAATGAAACACAGATAGACATTCTTCTGGTACTCTCTGCTTTCAACCAAGATCCATCTAAGATTAGCCATAATATCCCTGGTACCAGAACCTCTTATAAATCCAGCCTGCAGTTCAGGCAGTTCTATGTTGATGTACTGTTCCAGTCATTTTTGGATACTTTTCAGCAGAATTTTGCTCGCATGTGATATTAATGACATTGTTTGATAATTTCTGCACTCTGTTGGTGATATCAACAGGGTCACCTTTCTTTGGAATGGGAACAAATATGGATCTCTTCCAGTCAGTTGGCCAGTGGATGTCCTGCAGATTTCTTGGCACAACTTGGGGAGAGCATTCAGGAAAGCATCTGTTTTTTGTAATATATCAGTTGATATGCCATCAATCCTGGGGCCTATTTTTTGCCAATTCCTTCAGAGCAGCATGAACTTCTTCCTTCATCACAACAGGCTCTTGCTCATACATTGTTTCATGAAATTCTTCTTTGTCAGTCAATTCTTTTTGGTACAGTGACTCTGGGTACTCCTTCCACCTTCTTTTAATGCTTCCTGGATTATTTAATATTCTGCCCAAAGCAACCTTAATTATTGCAACTTGAGGCTTGAATTTGTTCTTCAGTTCTTGTAACTTTCTAATATTTTTTGTATTTTTTATACCTTAAAAGAAAGGGATAGGAAATAAAGAAGACGATGGGTGACAGTAAAGATTCTGAAACTTGCTCTTCAGTGTACATGAGTAAAGGAAGAAATGGAATAACAGTTGAACAGAAGATTTCAAAGGGCAGCTCAAGAAGACAAAGGAGAGTATTATAATAAAAATATGTAATGCCCTGGAATTAGAAAACCACAAGGGAAGAATAAGCTTGACATTTCTCAAATTTAAAGACATGAAGAACAAATGCAAGCCTTGAGTTGCAATACTGAAGGATTCTATGGTCAAAATGTTGAATGATGCAGGAAGCACCAAAAGAAGATGGAAGGAATACACAGAATCATTGGTTGACACTGAACTATTTCAGGAAATAGCTGTGATCAAGAACCAGTGGTACTGAAGGAAGAAGTCCAACCCACACTAAAAGCATTGGAAAAAAAAGTAAGGCTCTGGGAATTGACAGTATGAATTGAAGCTCAACATCAAGAAAACAAAGATTCTCACCACTTGGTCAATTTGCACCACCATGATAGATGGGGAAGATATTGAGATTGTTACCAATTTCAGCTTGCTCGAGTCTACAAACAACACTTTTGGCACCAGCCAAAAAAGAAGGGAAAAGAAAAATTGCATTAGGAAAATCTGCTGACAGGGACCTCTCCAGAGTACTGTAGAGCAACGATGTCAGTCTAGAAACTAAGGTGTGCCTGATCCTTGCTATGCATCAGAGAGTTGGACCATACCTAAGGATGGTAGAAGAAGAATCAATGCCTATGAGCTGTGGTGCTGAAAATAAGTATTGAATATATCATGGATCACCAAGAGAATAAACAGTTCTGTCCTAGAGAGGGTGAAATCAATCTGCTCCTTGAAGGCAAAGATTTCTAAGCTCTATCTCACATACTTTGGGCATGTAGGCAGTAGAAGGACATCATGCTTGGAAAGGTGAGGGATGGCACAGGAGAGGAAGACTACGGATAAGATGGATTAATATAGTAAGTGGGGTAATTAGGGTAGATGTGTTGGAGACAGTGAGATTGGCTCAGAACAGGGCAGGCTTCAGAGCTATTGTACATAGGATTGCTATGAATCACCAGCAACTCGACAGCAGTCAACAACAAGGTTTCATAAAAAAAATTACTAGATCTAATTGGCTGATTCAGGAAAGTGGCAAGATACAATATCAACATATAAAAATTAGTCACATTCCTCTACAGTAACAAAGAGATCTATGAAAAGGAAATTAGTAAAACATGGGCATTTATGGTAGTCACTCTAAAGATACAAAAGATTGCTCTAAAGCAAATGATAAACTATTACTACAAAGAGATCTACAGAAATGAAAAAACATGCCAGGTTCATGAATAAGTCCTTCCTCAAAGAAGATACTCAAATGACCGATAAAGAGGAAGCAATTTTCAAGCTAATTACCTATTGTTCATTATTCATAGCCATCAAGTTGGAATCAACCCATAGCTGACATTCCAATGGATTTTGAGAGGCTACAAATCACACGAGATTACCCATCTTTGTCCTGAAGAGCCACTGGTGGGTTCCAATTTCCAGAGAACCCCCTTGAGTTAGTAGCACAACTCCTTACAAACTATGCCACCAGAACTGGACAGAGATGCAAATCAAAAGAGCAGTGAAATATCACTTCACCCTGGCAGCAAAAGAATACATATTGGCCAAGGCGTGGAGAGATTGACACTCATACACTGCTGGTGATAATGTGAAATGGTGCAACCATTATGAAAAACAGCTTGATGTATCCTTAAAAAGTTGGAAATAGGCCTCTCCTCCATATTTCTTTTCAAGGAGGGATATCTGTCTCTTTGGGACAGTAAATCTGTCTTTACTTTAAAATTTTTTTTTAATAAAAAGGTGGAACCATAAATAACATTGGACTCAGCAATCCCACTCATAGTTGCATATCCCAAAGAAATACAAACTGTGACACAGACTGTCACATACGCAGCCATGTTTATTGCAGCATTATTTACAAGTGTTGGAAACAACCCAGATGTTCATCAGTGGGCATATGGATAAAGAAACGATGGTACATGCACACAATGGAGTACTAAATTTTTCTACTACAGAATTACCAAGAATGTATCAATTATTGCACAACATGGATGAATCTAGAACAAATTCTGCTGAGTGAAATAATTTAGTCACAAGAGGACAGTTATGTACAAGACCAGCAATATAAAAAACTAAGGAAACGTTTACATGAAAATGGACTCCATCTTCAAGGGTTAACAAAGATGGGACTTGAGGGAGAAGGGAGTGAAAAAGTAATAAATAAAAATAATGTGGACAAAGAGGCAAGTAATATACTGTAAGCATTTGACTGTTGTTGTTAAGTGCTGTCGAGTTGAACACGATTCATAATGAGCGACCCTATGAACAAAAGTACTTGTTATGCATCAGAGAGTTGGACAATGACTAGGGAGGATAGAAGGAGAATTGATGCCTTTGAGCTGTGGTGCTGGAGAAGAGTATTGAATATACCATGGACTGCCAAGAAAACAGATTCAGCCTGCCGACAAAGGGTTAAACCGGGTGGCTCCTTGGAGGCAAGGATTCTGAGGCTCCGTCTAACATACTTTGGACATGTTGTGAGGAGGGACCGGTCCTTGGAGAGGGACATCATGCTTGGGAGGGTGGAGGGACAGCGCAGGAGAGGAAGGCCCTCTATGAGGTGGATTGATTCAGTGACTAGGGTAATTGGGATGGGAGTGTCAGAGACAGTGCGGTTGGCGCAGGATAGAGCAGGGTTTAGGGCTGTTGTACATAGGGTCCCTATGAGTCGCAAGCAACTCGATGGCATGTAATAACAACAACAACATGAACAAAAGACCTTAACCCTGTTCTATAAATATTGTTTCTCTAAATCCATAGAGTTTCCAGAGGTATGTTGTTTAGGAAGTGGATGCTACACCTGCTTCCAAGCCTGTTAATCTGGGAGCTCCACTAAACACTGCTAACCATGTGTAACCGTTATGGCATTTGAGACACCAATGGCACGACATTCAGTATCATAGCAATCCCAAGTTTCCTTAGTAGAGTAAATTGACAAGAGCAGTGCTATACCACTTAGGAGAATGTTCATTGCAAACAGAAATTAACACCAGGCCCCAGGTTTAGATATAATAAATCAGCTACATTGTTGTTGTTATTGTTAGGTGCTGTGGAGTCTTCTGAGACTCATAACGACCCTATGTAAAATAGCTCTGAAGCCTGCCCTGTCCTAAGCCAGTCTCACTGACTCCAACACACCTTCTCTCATTTCTCTAGTCACTGTATCAATCCATCTCATCCTGGGTCTTCCTCTCCTGTGCTCTCCCTCCACCCTTCCAGGCATGATGTCTTTCTTCAAGGACATGACACATGCCCAAAGTATGTGAGACGAAGGCTCAAAATCCTAGCTTCCAAGGAGAAACTTGGTTTCATCTCTCCAAGACAGACCTATTTGTTTTCTTGGTAGTCTACAGTAGGTCCAAGACTCTTCTTCTGTCATCCTTAGTCATTGTCCAACTCTCGGATGCATAGCAAGTAATTGCAAAGACTGGAGTGGATAAGGCGCACCTTAATCAATATACTGACATCATTGCTTCTCAGTAATCTGGAGAGGTCCCTGAATCTAATGCAATTCGTCTTTTGATTTCCTGACTGCTGATGCCAAGAGTATTGATTGCAGAGCTGAACAAGATATAACTCAACAACCTCAATCTCTTCTCCATCCATCATGGTGCTGCCAATTAACCCAGTGGTTAGAATCTTTATCTTCTTGATGTTAAACTTCAATCCATATTGAAGACTATAGTCCTTGACTTTCTACAGCCAGTTCTTCAGGTCCTCCTCATTTTCAACAAGCTAGGTTGTGTCATGTGCATAATGTAGGTTGGTGATGAGGCTTCCTTTAATCCTGATGCCACATTCCTCCGCAGAAAGCCCAGCCTCCCAAATGATCTGCATATCGATTGAAACGGTATGGAGACAGGATACCTCCCTGACCCACTCCTTTACTGATTTTGAACCGTACATGTTTCCTTACTCTGTTCTGAGGACTGGTTCCTGGTAAAAGTATTAGTTTTACACAATCCAGTGTTCTGGTATTTCCATTCTCCTCTAGGTTAACCACAATTTGTTGTAATCAACACAGTCAAATGCCTTTGCATAGTCAATGAAACAAAGATAGATATATCTCTGGTATTCTTCGATTTCTGCCAAGATCCACCTAATATTGGCGATAATGTCTCTAGTGCTATGACCTCCTATAGACCCAGCTTGTATTTCTGGTAGTTCTCTGTCAATGTACTGTTCCAGGTGTTTCTGATCAGCTACATTAATCAATTGTAACTAATGTTATAAAACAAAATGCCTATGATTGAGTGGAAAACTGTGTAATTTGCAAACTTTCATTCAAATAAAAATAAAAAATAAGAAGTTTAGCATGGATTCCTGGGGAGTGTAGGGAGTCGTCCAGTGGACTCATAGAAGCTGAGGGATTTGAAATGTGAACAGAAAGTGGGGGCTCATAGGTGTGGGTTTAGGGCAGTGTTCCCGAGGACTCTCTGTGGGTTCTGATGTCATAGTGCCATGTTACCTTAGTTTTTTAGGTGGAAAGCTTAGATGACTCTTTTCATAAAGAATGAGAAACTTACCTGAGCTGGAGTTTTTGCAAGAAACTAGCTGGAGTGCTTCTTCCCCCAGAGGATTTTTAGTTTTGACCCAAGAGAAGAGCCTGTCTCTACTGAGTTGATTGGCATCTCCTGGGTAATTGTGGGTTGGTTGAAATCTAGTCAGCTGAGGGAATGCAACACCTTATAACTAGTGTTGTTGCCGGGCTCCATCAGAACTGACCCATGGCTGACCCTCCACGGGTTTTGTTGTTGTTGTTAGGGGCCATCGAGTAAGCCTCACAGCGAC
>NW_006399766.1:17938508-17942890 GCF_000299155.1 Elephantulus edwardii | reverse complement strand
ACATGTAGGAGCCTGTCTGCACGATGAACTCGGGGAGGCGGTCGGTGTCCCCGTCAAACAACTCGGGGAAGGGAATTGGGTTCCTCCAGCGGCGCGTCTGCGGCCACCGGTGCCTGGACAGGAGGACCTTCATCAGCTTCACCCGGTCCTCCATCGCGCTGCCTTGGCTCTGCTGTACTCAGGAAAGCTCTGCAGCTGTGGTACCCAGGGGTCGGAGGAAGTGCAAAGTGCGCTTGCGCAGGGTCGTTACCACGGAGGGTGGAGGAAGGGGCGGAGCTGACTGAAGGGTGGGTGGATTCCACTCATCTTGCTGTTTGCCAGCGTTCCTTCAGGATACTGCAGAGTACTCAAAATCAGCTAAACTGGTCGTTTCAGAGTGGCTCTTGGAGGCTTCCCTATTGGTGCCCTGAAGTTGAAGAGGTGATGTCCAACCATGTGTAAAAGAAATTCAATGGAGAGAGAATTGTCCTTTCAACAATTATGTTGGAAATGAAAATTTATATGTGGAATGTATGTATTCCAAACCCATTGTGGTGCTTGACATTCTCCCATACAGTAACCTTATAGACACCCATATGCTTTCCAAAGCAATGTATCTGTAAGGGAGCTAGCTCTGGAATGTTTCTCTTGCAGAGGTGTTGTTGACCTCTTTTTTAAAAAAACAAACAACAAACCAAAAACCAAAACACAACTTTAAGCATTAGATTTCTTTAGGGCCATCTACACAGGTTTAGAGAATTTTTCATTTACCCCAAAAGACATCCCTGGCGTACACTCTTTCCAGCTTTGAACCATACAGTGTTACCTTGCTCTGTTCTGATAAGTTCCTCCTGGTCCATGTATAGGTTTCGCATAAGCACGATCAAGAGTTCTGGGATTCCCATTCTTGTCAGAGTCAGCCACAGCTTGTTGTGGTCCACAAAGTCATATGCCTTTGCATAGTCAATGAAATACAGATAGCCATTCCTCTGGTATTCCCTGCATACAGCCAAGATCCATCATATATTAACTACAATATCCTGACTACCACAGCTTTTTTTAAACCCAGCCTGCACTTCTAGCAGTTCTCTGTTGATGTGCTGTCCCAGTCGTTTTCTTATAATCTTAAGCAGAATCTTGCTTGCAAGTGATATTAATGATCTTGTTCAAAAATGTCAACAGTCTACTGGATCACATTTCTTTGGAATAGGAACAAATATAGATCTTTGTTGTCCTCCAGATTTCTTGGCACAATTTGGTGAGCACATTTAGGGTACCATCTGTTTGTTGAAATATATCAATTGGTATGCTGTCAATTCCTGGGGCCTTGTTTTTTGCCAATTATTTCAGAGCAGATTCAATTTCCTCCTTCATCACCACAGGCTCTTGCTCATATGTTGTTTCATGAAATTCTTCTGTTTTCACCAATTCCTTTTGGCACGATCACTCTGTATACTCTTTGCATCTTCATTTAATGCCTCCTGGATCATCCAATATTCTGCCCAAAGCATCCTTAAGTATTGCAACTCAAAGTTTGACTTTGCTCCTCAGTTCCTTGAGCTTCAGAAATGCTGAGCTAGTTCAGTCCCCTTGATTTTTTACTTCAGCTCTTCGCACATTTCATTTTAATCCTTTACTTTGTCTTCCTGCACTGTCCTTTGAAATCTTCTGTTCAGCTCCTAAATATCTTGATTTCTTCCCTCTGCTTTGGCTTCTTATTGCTTTAGTACATCTTCAGAGTCTCTTCTGACATCCATTTTGGTCTTTTCTTCCTCCTCTGTCTTTGTAATGACCTTCTGCACTCTTCCTGGATTATATTCTTACTATCCTCCCATATCTATATACAGAACACATTCTCTAGGAAGCTGGGCTCTATGAGGAGCAATATGGCATCAGGCTTGGAGGAAGACTCATCAACAATCTGCATTATGCAGATGATACAACCCTGCTTACTGAAACTCAGAAGGACCTGAAGCACTTGTTGCAAAAGGTGAAGGACTGCAGCCTTCAATATTAATTGAAGCTCAATATAAAGAAAACAAAGATTCTGACCACTGGACCGATTGGCAGTACTGTGATGGATGGTGAAGAGATTGAGATAGTAAACAGCTTTAGTTTGCTTGGCTCCACAATCAAGTCTCTTGGCACCAGCATCCAGGAAATTAAAAGACGTATCGTGTTGGGAAAGTCTGCTATTAGAGACCTTTGCAAACTACTTAAGAGCAATAATATCAGACTGGAGACTAAGGTGCCCCTAATAACAGGCCATCATCTTTGCAATCACTTGCTATGCACCAGAGAGCTGGACAATGACTAGGGATGATAGAAGAATTGATAACTTTGAGCTGTGGTGTTAGAGAAGAGTACCACAGACTGCTAAGAAAAATGAACAGGTTCGTGCTGGAGAGGGTTAAACAAAGCTGATCCTTGGAGGTAAGGATTCTGAAGCTTCAGCTAACATACTTTGGACATACTGCAAGATGGGACCAGTCCTTGGAGAGGGACGTCATGCTTGAGAGGGTGGAGGGACAGCGCAGGAGAGGAAGACCCTCAGTGAGATGGATTGATTCAGTGACTGGGGTAATGGGGGTAGGTGTGTCAGAGACAATAAGATTGGCACAGGATAGAGCAGGGCTTAGAGCTGTTATACATAGGGTCACTACGAGTTGCAGGCAGCTCAACGGCATAAAACAACAACCCCAAACGACAGCCCCCCCTTTAGTCAAATCTTGGCCTAATTATATTTGCTTTACTTATCTAGAAAGAGAATAACATTAAACATGGAAGCTTTTCATAAAAAAGTGAAAAAAAAACATGGAAGCTTTTCGTTTGTGACACAGAATAATGATCTCTACAGGGCATTCATCAAAAGCTACAATTAAAGATCCACCTATTTTCTCAGTAATGCACGCTTGATTGAAGTCTTCTGGCCCATTTGCTTGGTAGTCATGTTTTATGACTTGGAAGTTCTTTCTTATTGGATCTTTGGAACTTACATAATTTAATTTCCAGAGATGCCACTGCTGATGCCCACAGGGGGGAAAAAAAGGAACTCAGTTTGAAAGCTTGCATCATATATAGTGATAATCTTTTTCAGGAAGCATTCTTTCAAAATGCTTAAAAGGATCAGTTATGGTCACATCGACATCCTCCACCAAGATTCTTTGCCACCTTCTACAATGATGCACTTTTTGTCTGCACTAAGAAAAAAAAATGACAGCCTTCTTTCATTTTTTTCTCAGGTATAACACTTAAGAACTTTCATGTCAGGGAGCGCTGGTAGCCTAGTGGCAATCAGCTGCACTGCAATCCCGAAGGTGCGTAGTTTTAATCCACCAGATGCTCTGTTGGAGAAGGAGGAGCAAACTCCTCCTTTACCGATCGTATCCAATTCGATGGTAAACCAAATTAAAAAGAAAAAGAAATCTAAAAAGATAACTTTCAGGTCATATAATAAGGGACACAATTCATCAGCAACATGCACTCAAAAGGCCCTCGTTGGTTCCTCGGTGGTGGCCCACAGAAACATGGCACAGCTTCCTCACAGTGGCAGAGACTGTTCCAGTGCCAGCTGATCACTTAAACCACCGTGCAGCAAAATGTAATTCAGGGTACACAGGCTAACTTCCTTGAGTCTGTCTATTCTGACTCAAGATGATGCTGCATTGACAATCCCTGGCTGAAAATATTTGCCAGACATGACTAACATTCTTTCCCCTGGTCGTCAGCTGGTATGTTTAAATGAATCTTTCAGTTAATATCCCAAGATGTTCTATACTAGGGCACCAGGGCTGGTTCAGCAGATGTTGATGTTGTTGTTAGGGGGCATCAAGCTAAGTGTGGCTCATAACGACCTTATAAACAACAGATCTGAACCCTGTCCTAACCTGTCATCCTCATCATCTCTTACACACTCAATCCCACTACTGCAGTCACTGTGTCAATCCACCTTGTTGAAAGTCTTCCTCTCTTTCTGATGATCCTCTCTCTACATTTCCAAACATATCATATCCCTTTCTAAGGAATAACTTCTCCTAGCAGCATGCCCCAATATATGTGAGATATCTTCTCTCTCTGACTCTGTGTCTCTCTGTCTCTCTTATCTATCTATCTATCTATCTATCTATCTATCTATCTATCTATCTATCTATCATCTATCTATGTTGTTGTTCTGTTCCATTGAGTCACCTGCAACTCATAGCGATCCAATGTACAACAGCCCTTAACCCTGCTCTATCCTGTGTCAATTTCATTGTCTCTGACACACCTACCACCATTACCCCAATCACTGAATCAATCCGTCCCATCGAGGGTCTTCCTCTACTTGTGCTGTCTCTCCACCCTCCCAAGCATGACGTCGCTCTCCAAGGACCTGCCTTGCAACATGTCCAAAGTATGTCAGA
>NW_006399766.1:17923964-17929542 GCF_000299155.1 Elephantulus edwardii | reverse complement strand
TATCTCTATTTGCAACTTTTTGAGAAAGCGCCATACTGCTTTCCATAGGGGTTGCACCATTTTACACTCCCACCAACAGTGAATAAGGGTTCCAGTTTCTCCGCAACCTCGCCAGCATTTGTTGCTTGTCATCTTTTGAATTCTTGACTCCTGGTGGCAAGAGTGTTGTTATAGGAGCTCTGGTGGCCTAGTGGCAAGAAGCTGCACTGCAATACCAAAAGCTCATGGCTCTTCTAGAAAAGGAGGGACAACTTTCTTCCTCCTGTGCCAGTCAGATCTGATTTGATGGTACAATACATACATACATACATACATTTTTTTACCACAACAAGATAAAGGTAAAGAACTCAATTAAAAAATGGGCACAGGATATGAACAGACACTTCACCAAAGAAGACATTCAGATGGACAACAAACACATGAAGAAATGTTCAAAATCCCTATCTCTATGAGTGATGCAAATCAAAACAACTATGAGATATCATCTCACCCCAGTCAGAATAACAAAATTTAATAGAACAGGAAGCAACAAATGCTGGCAAGGTTGCGGAGAAATGGGAACCCTTAGTCACTGTCGGTGGGAGTGTAAAACGGTACAACCATTATGGAAGGCTGTATGGCGCTTTCTCAAAAAGTTACGAATAGAAATCCCATTTGACCCAGCGATTCCACTACTGAGAGTACACCCTAAAGAAACCATAACCTCCACCCAAGCAGATATATATGCTCACCCATGTTTATTGTGGCTTTGTTCACAACAGCAAAGACTTGGAAACAACACAAGTGCCCATCAACAAACGAATGGAGAGAGAAGCTGTGGTATATTTACACAACTGAATACTATGCAGCATTGAAAAACAAGGAACTAGTGAAATAGGATGCAAAATGGATGACCCTGGAGGACATTATGCTGAGTGAAATATCTCAGTCACCAATGGAAAAATATTGCATAGGGTCACTGCTGTAAAATGGGACTGACATAGGGGTTGAAGAAAGACAGAGAAGGAGGGGAGGAATGATGTATATTGCATTGAAACAGATGAGGGAGAGAACTGTATAAAAGGAATATATGAATGGATATGCTTGTCATTACAGAAGTCCAGAGTGAAGGCTGCATAGTGGAGTGGACTTGAGGGGAGAGATTGCATAACAAAGAAAGAGTTTTTCTTTTTAAGGAGAAGAGTGAATTGGGGGGGAGGGGTGGACAGGGAGAAAAGTGCAACAAAGAATGAATGGAAACCTTAAGTTTCTGTAAATTTTCATTAAAATTAGTAAAAAAGTTTTAAGAAAATATTTTAAAAATTTAAAAAATACTTTTTAAAAAAGTGTTTATATAAAATTCTCAACACACAATAATAAAAAACGTTATTATAAAGGGGCAAAAAAAGTTTATAAGTTACCTCACCAAAGAAGATGTATGGAGAAAAAAAGAATATATGTGGATGTTAAATAGACACACAAAGATATTAGACATCATTAATACTCATTTTTGTTGTGTACTGTCAAGTCAGAGCTGACTCAAAGCTAACCCTCCAAGGGAGTTTTCGGAAGCTCTAAGTCACATGGGAGAAGACTGTCCATCTTTCTCTTGTGGAGCAGTTAATGGATTCCTACCACATGCCTTTGCATTGGCAGCACAACTCCTTACCACTAAATCAGCAGAATTCCCTCATTAATAAATAGATAATTGAAAATTAGACCCACAACTGATAATACTTCAAAAGCATTAGAAGTTCTAAAGGAAAACAAACACAGTATTATGTTGCTACACTGAGGTTTTAGAGCAACTTAATCTCTCACACATTGCTAATTAGCATATAGGACAGCACTGTCACTTTGAAGAACAGTTGTGGCATTTCATAAGGTTTCTTTATGTAAGCTGGCAGTACACAGCTCTCCACTTTCTGCCATTATAACCACAGTTGTTACTTCCATAAACATTTCATTTTGCCTAGTGATAAGGAGTATTCACTAGCTGCTCTTCGGGAGAAAGATGGGCATTCTCCTCCCGCGGAAGTTACTGCCTCTGAAAACCTGTTGGAAGTTAGCAATGGGTCAGTTCCAACTCTATGGTATACAATGATATCAGTAATTCTTTATGTTAACATAAAATGGAATCATAAAATATATAGTATTTTATGCCTCATTTCTTGTGCTCAGCAATACTTATGACACATCAGTATCTACTTTTGCCAGATAGTTCTGCATGCATGCGTATTTGTATAAGCTATAAATAGATCCATATCTATAACCGAACCAGCAGGTGACAAAATTGCGTTAAATTTCTTAACCACAATGAAACACCCTGAGGGAATGAGGTACTGGTTGTAGAAACACAGGTCCATAATCTTGGAGGACATCATGAACATTTAGTATAACAAAGTCCACAATGACAATGTTTTTACATCCTACTTTGGTGTTTAATTACTTGGGTCTTAAGAACTTGTGAAGGCTCATCTTGTGTGTAAATGTGGCACTCTACCTACCTGAAACAAAGAAGAGCAAATAAATGAAAAACCCATAGACGCAATTAGCTAAGGGCTAATGAACCACATAAACCTCAACCTCCGTGATCCTGAGACCAGTAAAACTAGATGATGTCCAGCTATTTCTTCTGACCACTTGAATAGAAATCACAGCAGAAGGTCTTGGATAGAATGGTGGTAAAATGTGGAACAAAACTCAAAATCCTAAAAACTGTCAAGCTTGCTGCTCTAATAAAGACTGGTAGATTCCCCAAGACTATGGCCCTTCAAGTCTCAAACTAAACTCACCCTTTTGGTTCAACTTTCAACCAAACAATAGAAATGTTTATAAGGTGAACAATAACACTAGGAAGTACTCACCCCTTAGACCAATCAATCATGCAAGATCAACAGGGTAGCATTTACCCCAGGAATTGACAGCATACCAATTTGCATATTTCAACAAACAAATACTGCCCTGAATGTGCTCACCAGGTTATGCCAAGAAATCTGGAGGACAACTATCTGGCCAACTGACTGCAAGAGATCCGTATTTATTCCCATCCCAAAAAAGGGTGATCCAACAGAATGTAAAAATTAGCAAATGGTATCACTAAAGGCTTTAGGTATTTTGTTCATAGGGTCGATGGCAATCAGCAACAACACAACAACATAGCTAATAGCACAAGCAAAATCATGCTGAAAATTGTCCAAAACCGACTATAATAGTACATTGACAGAAAACTACCAGAAATACAAGCTAGGTGTAAAAGAGGACATGGCACTAGGGACATTGTCACCAATGTCAGATGATCTTGGCTGAAAGCAAAGAGTACTAGAGGAATGTCTATCTGCAGTTTCATTGATTATACAAAGGCATTTGGCTGTGTGAATCACAACAAATTGTGGCTAACCTGGAGATGCATGGGAATTCCAGAACACTGATTGTGCCCATGTGAAGTCTATACTTGGACCAGGAATCAGTCCTCAGAACAGAGCAAGGAAACACTGCATGGTTCAAAATCAGGAAAGGAGTGTGTCAGTAATGTGTCCTCTCTCCATACATTTTCGATGTAGATACAGATCATTTGGGAAGCAGGGCTTTATGAGGAGGAATGTGGCATCAGGATTGGAGAACGTCTGATCAACAGTCTGCACCATGCAGATGACACACCTTGCCTGCTGAAACTGAAGAGCACCTGAAGCACTTGCTAAGATCAAGGACTATAATCTTCACTATGGATTGAAGCTCAACATCAAGAAGACAAAGTTTCTCACCATTGGGCCAATTGGCAGCGTCATGATAAATGAAGAAGAGATTGAGGTTGTTATCAATTTCAATTTGCTCAGCTCCACAATCAACACTCTTGGTACTAGCAGTCGGGAAATCAAAAGATTATTTGTATTGGGCAAATCTGCTGCCAGAGACCTCTCCAATGTGTTAAGGAGCAACAATGTCAGTATAGAGACTAAGGTGCACCTGATTCAGGCCATAGTCTTCACAATTACTTGCTAATCATCAGAGAACTGGATAAAGATTAAGGATGACAGAAGATTTGATGCATTTGACTTGCGGTGCTGGAGAAGTCTTCAACCTACCATGTAACATCAAGAGAACAAACAGTTCTGGTCTTGAGAGGGTGAAATAAATTTGCTCTTTGGAGGCAAGGATTTTTAAGCTCCATCTCACTTTGGGCATGTGCTCAGGGGAGACCAGTGCTTGGAGAAGGACATCATGCTTGGAAGGGTGGAAGAACAGCGCAGGAGAGGAAGACCCTCGATGAGATGGATTGAAACAGAAACTGAGGTAGGTAATAATGGCACGTATGTCAGAGACGGTGAGACTGGCTCAGGATAGGACAGGTTTCAGAGCTATTGTACACAGGGTCATTAGGAGTTGTAGCCAATTCAATAGCATATAACAATAATAACAACGAAGCTCAGAAGCAAGAAGGGCAAAGATAGAACAATGGATAAAAAACAAGCATCAGTGAGAGGAAATTGTAAGAATGATGTTACATTATGGGGACTATAATTAATGTGTTAAAAATGTGGATAAATAGCCAACAAATTCCTGTAAACTTTAACTCAAAGCACAATAACAACTTAAAACAGACTATCTAAAGAACCCGGAAACAGACTCAGCTATCTATGGTCAACTGATATTCGACAAGGAAATCAAAGCTATCAAATGGGGAAATGACAACCTCCACCAAATGATGTTGACAAAACTGGACTACTACCTGCAGAAAGCTGAAACAGGATCCACATCTCACACTATACACAAAAATCATCTCAAGGTGGGTCAGAGACCTGGGAGTAAAGTCCCAAACCATAAAGTTCTTAAGAGACAAACTGAGGAACCAGGTGAGGATGGTGGAATGTGGTTCAGGCCTGTATTTGTAGATCTGCAAATTCTTCTCTCCCATACTCACTTTTTGCGAGAGGGATCCGTGCATGAGTCCGTTTACGCAGGGGAAAATGAAGGGAAGGGGGTCAGGACGAACCAAGGTTGCATGAGTGAAGAGGTGTGAGTGGGCTAAGAAGCAAGAACCATTAGAAGAAGACATGGCTGCCAAAGTGTTTGAGTCCATTGGCAAGTTTGGCTTGGCCTTAGCGATTGCTGGAGGAGTACAATGTGGATGCGGGGCACAGAGCTGTCATCTTTGACCGGTTCCGTGGAGTCCAGGACATTGTGGTTGGGGAAGGGACTCACTTTCTCATCCCTTGGGTACAGAAGCCAATTCTCTTTGACTGCCGCTCTCGACCACGTAACGTATCAGTAGTGATTACTGGTAGCAAAGATTTACAGAATGTCAACATCACACTGCGAATCCTCTTCCGGCCTGTTGCCAGCCAGCTGCCTCGAATCTACACCAGCATCGGGGAGGACTATGATGAGCGTGTGCTGCCGTCCATCACGACAGAGATCCTCAAGTCCGGGGTGGCTCGCTTTGATGCTGGAGAACTAATCACCCAGAGAGAGCTGGTCTCCAGACAGGTGAGCGATGACCTCACAGAGCGAGCGGCCACCTTTGGGCTCATCCTGGATGATGTATCCTTGACGCATCTGACCTTCGGGAAGGAGTTCACAGAAGCAGTAGAAGCCAAAC
>NW_006399766.1:17914129-17922737 GCF_000299155.1 Elephantulus edwardii | reverse complement strand
CAAAAAAAAAAAAAAAAAAAAAGAGACAAACTGAGATCGAGCTTAGAAGGCCTAGTCTATGGTAGAAAGAGATAGCCAAATACAGCCAGGAATATACAACTAAGAGAGTATAAAACTGATGAATGAGACCTTCTAAAGGTCTTCTTAAATCCCTGTGTGCATCAAGACCTTTTTCCAACAGGGTGAAAAGAAAACCCACAGACTGGGAACAAACATTTGGTAATAGCATCTCAGACAAGAGTCTCATAACAAAAGTTCACAGAATATTCCTGGGCCTCCACAAGAAGAAGACTGATAACACAATTACAAAATGGGCAAAAGACATGGAAAGACTTTTCACAGAGGAAGATATCTGAATGGCCAGCAGACACATGAAGAAATGCTCCAAATCACTTGCAATAAGAGAGATGTAAATCAAAGCCACAATGAGACACCATCTCACTCGAGTAACACTGGCAAAGTTTAACAGGGAAGCAAGTAATAAATGTTGGAGAGGACGTGGTGAGATAGGGACTCATACATATGCCACAAGTATAATATACCATGAGTAAGTGAAATTTAGGTTAGGAATGAAGGTTTTCTCATTAGTTAAAAGATAACATGATAAACCTTAAATCAGAAACTGTGTAAGGCAGAGACATGTCAGAGAAGGAAATTTCCTGTATTTTCCACTACAAAACGTGATAGATATGTGGTAAGTTTGCACCTCCTCAAAGGCAGAAAACTTGCTAGACCTGGAAAGACAATTCATCCTCAGCTCTCACAGAGTTCACTGTGTATTATTCAGCCATAAAGAAGAGTGAAGTTCTGAAACATACTATGACACAGAAGTGAAGAATTTAAGATTGCACTTAGTGTTGAAGCAAAGACACTCAGATCCAAGTCTGATCTCGAAACAAAACAAACTCCACGTACTACAACAATGATTAAGTCTTGACAACAGTATGCTAAACAACAAGGCCAAACACAAGAAGACAAATATTGCATTATGCTATGTGAACTCAGACCCAGAAGGACAATATTTATATATTTATATATTTATTGTAGAAATAAAAAGATAACTACCAAATTGTGTATGAGGATGGGGGGAATGGGGGATGGTAAGAGCAGAGGGGTGAGGATGGGCAGGGGAGTAATCATAGGGTCACACAATTTGATGGGCAGAGGGAGGGGAGGATAAAGGAAATTGGAAAGATCTGCTGTGAAAAACAGTAACAGTAACTTTGTGAAGTAAACCAGTTTAAAATAAAGATTTTATTTTTAAAAAAGAGAAATATTGTATGGTTTCACTTATATAGCATACATATCTGTAATAGGGAAATTAATAAAGACAAAAACAAGTTACCAGGGGTTGGAGGAAGAAAGGAATGAAAATTATTGCTTAATGGGTACAGAGTTTATGTTTGAGATGGTAAAGTTATGAAAACCAATAGAGATGTTGACACAATATTGTGAATGTATTTTTTGCCACTGCATTGAACTCTTAAAAACAGAATAACGTATTTCACTCTACCTCTTAGTTCCTTAAGTATTGTCCATTGGTCTTAAAAGTTTGGAAGGCATTGCAATTGATATCTATTTGCCTGGAGCTACAAAGGAAGAAGGAGAGCCAGGACAGGAAGAGGAAACAGAATGTGTGGCTATTTGCCTCCAAGAACATGCTCTTTATCTTGAGACTAGAAGAACTAGATGGTATCCAGTTACTTTCACTGAATATTTTGATCAAAGATTCCATTGAAGAAACTGGATCCAAAGAGGTGAAATAAAGATCAAAATGTAATGTTCTAACGGGAGATCTGGTGGCCTAGTGGTAAGGAGCTGTGCTGCCAACCCAAAAGCATATAGTTCTAATCCACCTGATGGTTGGGGTTCCTTCCTTCCTTCCTTCCTTCCTTTCCTTCCTCATTGTGTACCATCGAATAAGATCCAATTGGCACAGGAGGAAATTGCCTCTCCTTATCCAGTGAAGCATCTGGTTAATTTGAACCATGCACCTTTGGGATTGAAGCACAGCTTCTTGTCACTAGGCCACCAGAGCTCCCACCACCTGATGTTTTTTGGGAGAAAGATGGGGAATTTTCTCCTATGTGATTTACAGCCTCTGAAAGCCTGCTCGAGGGTAAGGTATGAGTGGGTTCTGACTCAACAGCACATAACAACAAAAGAATGCAGAATTTCTAGAGTCTTGGAAGCTGGGTGAAACCTGGAAACTATGGCCCTGGATAATATTTAAACCCTATATTTAAAAAAAATCTCCTGAAGTCTTCTTAAAACCAAACAGTAACTTAGTATAATTAATAAAAAATGTATGTTTTGAGCAGTATGTGCTTTTTAAGAATTATATGCTTTTATGATCTATCTTTATGGAATCAAATTGACAAGAGAAAATTAAAGGATTAGACAGAAAACCTAGGGTACAGTGAATTAGTGTTAATGTTGGAAGAACAATTCAGAAAAGGAGAGGGAGAGTGGTTGCACTACTTGAAGAATGTAATTGATTTCACTGACTCGTACATAGACACACTGCTGAACTGGTGTGTGTGTTCTGCTGTATATATTCTCAACAAGAACTACAAAAATAATATAAAATGTATTAAAATCTCCATATGACCCAACTATTCCACTGCTTGGAATATACCCCGAGAAAATTAGAACTGAGGCACAAATGAAGACTTGTATACCAATGTTCATGGCAGTGTTATTCACCATCACTAGAACATGGAAAAAGCCCAAATGTCCAACCACAACAGAATGGATTGAGAAATTGTGGTACATTCACACGGTGGAATCCTATGCAGCATGCAAGAGCAATGATTTTGTAAATTATTATCTAATTTGGGAGAGACTGAAGAACATTATGCTGAGTGAACTAACTCGGTCCCACAAGGACAAATACTATTTAAGACCATATGAACACATGTTCAAAAGGGGAAGACGGAGCAAAAAAAGGGGAAAGGGAGGAAATCACTCGAATAGCAGAGGTTAGCAGGCAGGGAAGAGGGTGAAGGTATACAAAAGATTCAATGGTGACTTGAAAAGAGTGAGTGATAATAGGCACGAATAAATAGTAATTGATTATACAAACTACAATGTATGTTAAAGAGTGCATAAAACACAATGTGCATGAATGAATAAGAAATTTTTTAAATGATAGAAGGAATAGAGTCACAGTAATAAAAATAATTGGTCAGCACTGAAAAATTTCAAGAAGTACCATATGAACAAAAGCCAATGGTAATAAAGGAAGAGATTTAAGCTGCATTGAAGGCATTGGGGGGGGGGAATGGCCCCAGGTATTGATGGGATACCAATTGATATGTTTCAACTAACAAATGTAACCCTGGATGCACTTATAAGTCTATGCCAGGAAATCTGGAGGAGAACTACTTGGAAGACTGACTGGAGGAGACCCATATTTATTTTCCATTCCCAAGAAAGGTGATCCTAGGGGAGCTCTGGTGACTTAGTGGCAAGGAGCTGCAACTACAATCCCAGAGGCTCTGCCCGGGAAGGAGGGACAATCTCCTCCTGTACCAGTCAGACCTGATTTGACGGTACACTCACACAAAAATAATAAAATTTAAAAAAAAGAAAGGTGATCCAACAGAATGTGGAAATTATAAAACATTATTATTATTAATACTGCATGCAAGCAAAATGTTGCTGAAGATCCTCCAAAACCAGCTAGAACAGTACATTGACAGGGAACTGCCAGAAGTCCAAGCTGGATTTAGAAGAGGCTAACCCCAGGAAATATCCTGACTGAAAGAGAATACCAGAAGAATGTCTATCTTTGTTTTATTGACTATGCAAAGGCATTTATTTGACTATATTGATCATAATAAATTATAGTTAACCTTGAGAAGAATGGAAATTGTAAAGCACTTAACTGTGCTGATGAGAAATATAGACCAAGAAGCTATTGTCCAAACACGGTAAGGGAACACTGGATGGTTTAAAATCAAGAAGGGTGTGCTTCAGACATGTATTCTTCTTTCATATCTATTCAATCGTCACCACTGGAATGATAGGCAAAATCATGATAGATGGATAAAAGGCTGACATTATCAACAATTTCATCTTACTTAGATACACAATCCACCCTTAGTACCAGCAGTCAGGAGACACTGGGAAAGTCAGCTGTCAGGGACCTCTCCAAATTACTAAGGAGCAATGATGTCAGTTTGATGACTAAAGCGCATCTGATTCAGGCCATGGTTTTTTCAATCACTTGATATGTATCTGAGAGTTGGATAATGAATAAGGATAAAAAAATAAGAATTGATGGCTTTGAGCTGTGGTGTTGGAGAATACTGATTATTTCATGGACTGTCAAAAGAACAAACACATCTTGGAGAAGATGCAATCAGGGGGCTTCTTAGAAGCAAGGAGAGTGGAACTTTGTCTCATATAATTTTGGCAAGTTGTTGAGATGGGCCAGTCCTTGGAAAAGGATATCATGCTTGGAAAGATAGAGGGTCAGGGAAAGAGAAAGATTCTCAAAGAGATGGATTGACATGGTGATTGTGAAAATGGGCTCAAGGATATCAGAGATGATGAGGATGTCATAGGACAGGACATGCTGGACACTTCAACTAAAAATTAAGATCTTGAGTTCCAATGCTTAAAGAAACTATGAGCAAAATATCTACTTACTCAGGAAGCAACAAAAGTATCTATACTGAGAACATTTCTGCAAGACAAAATAAACGACCTAAATAAACGGGGAAAATGTGCCCTGCTCATGGATAGGAAGACTCAATACTGTGAAAATGACAATTCTACCAAAAGCAATCCACTTGTTCAACATAATCCCAATCCAGATACCAAATTCATTTTTCAAGGAGATAAAAAAGGAAATTGTCAAGTTTAATTGAAGACAAAAGAGACCCTGAATAAGCAAAGCACTTCTGAAAAACAAAAATAAAGTGGGAGGCATAGCGGACTTCAAAACCTACTACACAGCAGCAATAACTAAAACAGCATGGTACTGGTACAATTAACAGGCACACAGGCCAATGGAATAGAATTGAGAACTCAGAAATGCACCCATCTATTTATAATCAACTGGTATTAGACAAGGAAATAAAACCTATCAAACGACAACCTCTTCAACAAATGGTGCTGGCAAACTGGACTGCTACCTGCTAAAAGCTGAAACAGGATCCACATCTTACACCATACACAAAAATTAACTCAAGGTGGATCAGAGACCTGGGAGTAAAGCCCCAAACCATAAGGTTCATAAGAAACAAACTGGAATCAAGCTTAGAAGGCCTAGTCTATGATATAAATATGGCCAAATACAGTCAGAAATGCTCTACCTGGAGAGGATAAAATTGATGAATGGGACCTTTTAAAGATTAAATCCCTGTGCGCATCAAATACATTTTCCGACAGGGTAAAAAGAAAACCTACTGACTGGGAAAAAACAATTGGCAATACATTTCAGACAAGGGTCTCATATCAAAAGTTTACAGAATCCTACAGGGCCTCTACAAGAAAAAGTCTGAGAGGAAGACATTCAGATGACCAAAAGACACATGAAGGGATGCTAAAAACCACTGGCAATAAGAGAGATGCAAATAAAAATTATGAGATACCATCTTACCCCAATAGCAATGGCAAAGTTCAACAGGGCAGCAAGTAATAAATGTTGGAGAGTATGTGGTGAGATAGGAACTCTTCTACACTGTTGGTAGGATTGTAAAATGGTCCAACCCCTCTAGAAGGCAGTTTGAAGTTTCCTTAGAAAGCTGAACATAGAAATTCCATGTGATGCTGCTATCTGAATATACCTTGAGAAAATGAGAACAGAGGCACAAACGGAGACTTGTATACCAACATTCACAGTAGCATTACTTACCATTGCAAGGACATGGAAACAGCGCAAATGTAAGTAATCCAATAAACCAGACGGTATGTTGAAGAAAATGTCATAAGGGTTGGAAGATTAATCTGCAGCCTCTACTCTGCAGGTGACAGCCTTTGCTTTTGGAAATGAAAGGATACTTGAAGAAATACTTCTTGATGGAGTTCAAAGACTTCAATACAAATTAGACCTCAACATAAAAAAAAATCTCACACCTGGAACAATAAGCAGCATCAAGATCAACAGAGACTAAAGTCAAGAATTTCATTTTCCTCATATTCAAAATCAATACCCACTGGAGAATGAGTCAGGAAATTAAAGGATCTATTACACTGGACTGAGGACCTCTTCTAAGTTTTAAAGAGCAAGAGCAAGGACGTCCCTTTAAAAACTAAGGTCCCCTCATCGGTGCCACGATATTTTCAATCACTTTTGTATCATATTTGCATGTGGAATAGGCAATGAATAAGTGAGGCTGAAAAAGAATTGTAGTACGCAAAGACTATGTCATCTACGAATTGTAGTACTGACAAAGAATACTGGCTATCCCAGAGATGCAAAAGAGTAGTTCTGTACTGGAGAAAGTACAGCCACAATGCCCCTTGGAAAGAAGGAGGGTGAGACTTCATTTCACATAATTGGAGCCCATTCTCAGAAGGGGCTAGTCCCTTGAGAAAGATACCATTCTTGGGTCAGGGAAAGAGAGGAAGACCTTCAAGGTGATGGATCAACACAGTGGCTACAACAACGGGCTTGAGCAAGGCAGAGTGTGTGATGATGGCGTAGGATCCAGAGTAATTTTTTTGCTTTGCTTTTTTTAAAGTTGAGAGAGAGAGAGAGAGAGAGAGAGAGAGAGAGAGAGAGAGAGAGAGAACTGTCAAATCGGTCGGATCTGTTCTGGTACAGGAGGAGATTGCCCCTCCTTCTCCAGCAGAGCATCTGGTGGATTCGAACCGCGCACCTCTGGGATTGCAGTGCAGCCTCTTGCCACTAGGCCACCAGAGCTCCCTCAGAGTGACTTTTTATTATTGAGAACAACGACGATAACAATCATATGGCCCTTTTACTGAGTAGTTCGTAGTGCTGTAGGAAGAACTATTAGTACTATAGAATGCTACTCTATTCAACTTGTAGGTCTTAGGATCTAACGGATCCAGCTGTGTTCGAAATATCTATGGCAAACAAGATAGCAAGACACACATAATAAGCAATAAAATACATTGAAATCATGAACACCTTCAAATGATACACAGGAAAAAAAGCATAAAATCTGTTTGTGATGTGCTTTAAAAATAACCCTCATTGTAATTACTAGAAATCATGAAATAAAACATAAATGGAGGGATATTACAAAATTACTGCTTTCTAACCAATAGAATATGCTATGGGTGATGGAATTTCACTTTAATGATGATCAATTTATACAAGACTGTCTTGCACGGTAACTAACTCAATCTTGCTTTCCTTCTGGTCCTGGACGCAGTGTTCCAACCTGAATACAGAGAGGGTAATGTGGCAGGGAATTGTGGGTACATTTACAGCAAATTTAACGTTAAGCCTATCTTACATTACTTGGCATGCCCTCTCTCACTGCTTGGACAATGACTCTGACTCATAGCCACCCTCCAGGAGTTCATGATGACATAAATCTTACCGGAAGGAGACTGTCATGTGAGCCTGGTGAATTCAAAGAGCTGGAGATGTGCACCATTTGGTTAGCAGTTCTATGTTACGGATTATACCACCAGATTGCCAACATCTTTATAGAGCGACAGGTGGACTTGAACTGACTTGAACTGCTCTCAGTTGAGAGCACTATGTTTAATGTACTCTGCTACCTGGGCTTCTTGGTTAAGGTTCATTCAAAGCAAAACTCAATGCTGTTGAATCTGACCTGATTCATCATAGGACTTCCACTGGGCTTCTAAAGCTATAAACCACACTGGAGGAGATGGATTCTTTTTCTCCCCAGAAACCACTGGAGGGTTAACTGAGCAACTCCTTACAGACCTTGCCACCAGGGCACTATTAATAATATGCTGCTCTGCCTTATACTGACAATGAACTACCCCAGAAAACCTTATCTGTAGCCGTCAAAAGGCCAACAAAGGCGTCAAGACTTTTCAGGGAAAGTGATAATAAGTCATCTCCAACGCTCAGTATTCTCCAAGAAATACAGAAAGTTGTGAGAGATTTCAGAGACCGACGAGTGAGAACAGATTCATAAATGACCCTCCACAGTGTTCTCAGAGGCTGTAAATCTCACTGCAAGAGAATGCCCCTCTGTCTCCCTCAGAGCGGTTGCTGGACTCGAACCACTTTGGTTTAGTGGCCTAACTCCCCATAGATAAAAACCTGCCCCAAAATTCAAGCCAGACTACTACGCATGCGCACTGGCTAACCGAACACATTGCCATGGAACCGGCGCAGGCGCTAAGACTTTGACTTTAACCCCGCCCTCGCACCCGCTATCCCTGCCTCCCTCCTGGCCTGTCCCTGCTCGACACAGGCGCACTTCCTTAGACCCCTAGGTACCCTAGCTGCAGAGCCTTCCAGAATACTGCACAGCACAGCACAGCACCTGAAAGGAAGCGCGATGGAGGACCGGGTGAAGCTGATGAAGGTCCTCCTGTCCAGGCACCGGTGGCCGCAGACGCGCCGCTGGAGGAACCCAATTCCCTTCCCCGAGTTGTTTGACGGGGACACCGACCGCCTCCCCGAGTTCATCGTGCAGAC
>NW_006399766.1:17906810-17913479 GCF_000299155.1 Elephantulus edwardii | reverse complement strand
TGCGTCCATCTGCCCAGACACCTGCGCTGACCACAGCCACTTCGGCCACCCAACCCCACGACAGACTGCCGCCTTGGCCCTCGGGACTCACCCAGGGGGACCTGAGCTGGCCGCTGGACACTGACCCACAGGGGACCGGCCATCCTCCTGCAGCAGGCTGCGCCATCCCCACTCTGGACACCTTTTCTGTTCCTGCCAGGTGGCACCTTGGCCCACATGGACCTGGCAGCCACATCCACTGACTCCTTTCCTCCCGTGGACTGACTGGCCCGCGTTGCCCGGGATCCACTTCTCTCTTTGCAGCTGTTTCTCAGATGTGTGCCTTTCCTTCCAAAACAGGACCCCTCCCGTCTGCCCTCTCCTGAACACCACCTGGACAAAAAGTCTCTTTTGTTGTTTTTTATTCCTTTTCAATAAATGCCAGACACTACGTGAAAAGAATCATTGAGTCTTGGTGAATATGGCGCCTCTCCCTCCCTGTTCTGTGTCAGGGGTCAGGTCAGGCATGTCTTGCTCAAAAATGGCTATTACCTGACCTGTTTTCTGGCTAATGTTGCCTCTTGCTTTAGGGAGTAGTAAACCTAGGGTCTGTGGTGCTGCTGGGGGTGGAGACCCTGCTGATGGCCCCTGTGTCCTTGATAGGAATCTCCTCAGTCCCTCGGGACGGGCCCCATCTCTCCAGGACATGTCCCAGGACCTGATCTAACCAGTGTCACATTAGGACAAGGTTGCCCGGGGGTGTGTGTATGTGTGTGTGTATTTGCGAAAGGTTTCCTGGTTTCTTGAAAATAAAACTCCCAAATTACGGCAAAACATACAGATTTTGAGTGAACGCTGGTCCAGATTTTTAACACATTGTTTGAAGAACCAGCCAAATGAAAAAGGTGCATTTATATGTCTAGAATCTTGAATGTTTAAGGTAAAGTGGATGGAGGGAGGCAGAACTATTCATTTATATACAAATTTGATTGCTGGATGACGGGGACAAAAAATTATAAACATAACCAAAGTGCATAGTTAGAATGTAATACAAATTATGCACCCTGATTTGAAAGTTGGTTGATCCTGAGGCCTCAGGGCCATGGGCGACATCAAGGTCCCTTGGCATAACATCAGCGCTCCCTGATTTTTTCTTTTTCCCCTTTGAGAAGAGCCTCCACCTCTGTAAACACAGGCCCCTTTACACTCCTTGTAAACTCCCCCGCTCTGCATTTTACTGCCTGTACATTCCAGTCCCTATCAGTTCTAGGAAGGTCTGGTGGCTTAGTGCTAAAGAATTGCACTGCCAACGCAAAGTATGCAGTTTCCAGCCGCACTGAGGGGAAAGATTAGCGAGCTCGTCCCTGTGATTTATTACCTTCAGCAGTGGGCTCCAGTGTGTCAGAGATGATGGGGCTGGCACAGGATAGGGCAGGGTTCAGGTTGGCAGTTCACAGGGTCGCTGTGAGGCTTACTCGATGGCCCCTAACAACAACAACAAAACCCGTGGAGGGTCAGCCATGGGTCAGTTCTGATGGAGCCCGGCAACAACACTAGTTATAAGGTGTTGCATTCCCTCAGCTGACCAGATTTCAACCAATCCACAATTACCCAGGAGATGCCAATCAACTCAGTAGAGACAGGCTCTTCTCTTGGGTCAAAACTACAAATCCCCTGGGGGAAGAAGCACTCCAGCTAGTTTCTTGCAAAAACTCCAGCTCAGGTAAGTTTCTCATTCTTTATGAGAAGAGTCACCTAAGCTTTCTACCTAAAAAACTAAGGTAATGTGGCACTATGACATCAGAACCCACAGAGAGTCCTGGGGGACACTGCCCTAAACCCACACCTATGAGCCCCCACTTTCTGTTCGCATTTCAAATCCCTCAGTTTCTATTAGTACTCTGGACGACTCTCTACACTCCCCAGGAGTCCATGCTAAATTTCCTTGTCTTATTTTTTATTTTTATTTGAATGAAAGTTTGCAAATTTTTCAGTGCTTCACTCATTCATAGGCATTTTGTTTTTATGATATTAATTATAATTGATTCATGTAGCAGACTCTATGAAGAGAAATGTGGCATCAGGATTAGTGGAAGATTCAACAACAATCTGCGTTACGCAGATGACACAACCCTGCTTGCAGAAACTAAGGAGGACCTGAAGCCCTTGCTGCAGAGGGTCAAGGACTGCAGCCTTCAATATATATTGAGGCTCAATGTCAAGAAGACAAAGATTCTCACCCCTGGACCAATTTGCAGCATATGGATGAATGGTGAAGAGATTGAGACTGTTCAGAGCTTTAGTTTGCTTGGCTCCACAGTCAACACTCTTGGCACCAGCAGCCAGGAAATTAAAAGACGTATTGCAATGGGAAAGTCTCCTGTTAGGGACCTCTCCAAAGAGCAATGTTGTCACTTTGGAGACTAAGGTGAGCCTGAAACAGGCTATGGTCTTAGCAATCACTTGCTATGCATCAGAAAGCTGGACAGTGATAAGGGAGGATAGAAAGAGAACTGATGCCTTTGAGCTGTGGTGCTGGAGAAGAGTGTTGAGTATACCATGGACTGCTAAGAAAACAAACAGGCTTGTCCTGGAGGGGGTGAAGCCAGGCTACCCCTTGGAGGCAAGGATTCTGAGGCTTCGCCTGACATACTTTGAGCATGTTGCAAGGAGGGACTGGTACTTGGAGAGGGACATCATGCTTGGGAGGGTGGAGGGACGGCACAGAAGGGGAAGACCCTCTATGAAGTGGATTGATTCAGTGATTGGGATAATCGGGATGGGTGTGTCAGAGGCAGTGAGATTGGCATAGGACAGAGCAGGTTTAGGGCTGTTGTATATAGGGTTGCTATGAGTATCAAGCGACTCAACTGCACTTAACAACAACAATCAAACTCTTACTGTATATTATTGTCTCTCTGCCAAATTTACTTATTATATTTTTACTCCCTTCCCATCTTTGTTAACCCTTGAAGATGGAATCCTTTTTCATGTTAACCCTTCCTTAGTTTTTTTTATTAGTTGTCTTGTTCATAATTGTCGTCTTGTAACTGACTTATATCACTCAGCAGTATTTGTTCTAGATTCATCCATGTTGTGTACTATTCGGTATATTCTTATTGTTGTGTAATACTCCATTGTGTGGATGTACCATCGTTTCTTTAGCCATATGCCCACTGATGAACATCTGGGTTGTTTCCAACCCTTGTAAATAATGCTGCAATAAGCATGGCTGCGTGTGTGTGGCAGTCTGTGTCACAGTTTGTATTTTTTTAATAGGAAATAAGTTAGTTATTTTATTATCTCAATTAAAAAATATTCTTCTTTTTCAGTGCTGGCCCATCATACTTTGTCTCTGGAGATATTCAATACATAAAAATTGTGATCAGTCTTAACAGTACATAGAAATATATCAATGAAAAGCAACAAAGGACTTTCTAACGGTAGAATGGAATCTCCAGAGCTTGACAGGAAAACTCAGGGAGCATTTCTGTCCATCAGGTGTAGGAAGCCATGGAGAGTCTAACAGAGAGCACACTGGAAAGCATGGTCAAAACATTTGACAATCTGTCCTAATTCTTAGGACGTGGTGACATGGGGTGAGCATTTCCTGTGGGACTAGCTTATATAAACCATTGCTTCTATCTAGAGAAAGGGTCTTTTGGATATGGGGCTCGTGATACCCAAGTGTCCCAAAGTCAATAATCCCCAACTCCTTGCCCCCACAATCCTCATTCATAGCTTGAAACGACAAAGCCAGGAAGTAGCTAGCTTTGACTTTTGGAAGATGCAGCACCAGCGCCCTCTGCTAAAAACAGGTCTGTATCTAAAGTTTTCTTCATTTGCTACTGTTTCTTGGTGTCACTGATGTTGTTTTCTGTATCTTCACTACTTAGATCTTCAGAGATTCTGAACCTAGCAGGATCTGGAAGTGCACTGGTGTCAAATCTATCATTATCACCATCTCTCTAGTCCAGACATGCTTCCTCTTCTCTTCATTTTTGGTCTTGTCTCTTGTTGGCCTCACTTCTGGCTTCCCTTTCTTTCAATCTTTTCTCCTGATGGTTTGCCTTAATTTTCTATTTATATTCTTCTCTGTCAAATTTATCCCCTTCCTGAAGTCTTTGTTTTATCTTAGCTAATGCCGCCAGGCTTAGCCCCTTCCTTGTTATTTGCACCAGATTTCTGCATTGGTGGCCACTGCTGAACGAAATCCCCTTCATCAGTAAATGTTATCTCCTTATTCAATTTATAATTCCTCTTCCTTTCCTTTTTGGCTTCTGCAACTTTGGTTACTTCTTGACATTGAATGTAGAAGGTTCTTTTTCCATGATTTTTTAAAAAAATTAATTTTAATGAACATTTACAGAGATTATATATTTCCACTCATTCATTGTTGCATTTTTCTCCCTGCCCTCCAGTTTTCTCCTCTCTTTGCAAAGTAAAAGAAAAATTCCTTCATTGATATCTTTTTCCATGTTTTCAATGTTCATCATTACTTGGTTCCTTTATGTGCCATCAAGTCAGAACAGACCCGTGGCTGACTGAGCTGGTTTTCACAGGCTGTAAATTGCATGGGAGGTGATTGCTCATCTTTCTCCCATGGAGCAGCTGGTGAAGCCTAACCACCTGCCTTTATGGTTGGCAGCACAACCCTTAACTCACATCTAAGTCTCCACAGTTTGTATTTCTTTGGGATATGCAACAACCAGTGAGATTTCTGGGTCCAATGTTATTTCCATTTCCAACTTAAAAAAATTTTTTTTTGTAAGGTAAAGTAGTAAAGATAGATTAGAAAGTTACATCCCCAAAGGGACGGACCTCCCTCCTTGAAAGAAAATATGGAGGAGAAGCCCATTTCCTACTTCTCAAGGAAACATTAAGCTACTTCCCTTAATAGTTGCACCATTTTATTTTACCACCAGCAGTATATGACAGTGTCAATCTCTCAATTCCCTAGCCAGTATTTGTTATTTGCTATCTTATTGAACATTGCTATTGGTGCCGGCCTGATGTGATATTTCACTGCTGTTTTGATTTGCATCTCTGTCCAAGTCTGGTGGCACGATCCGTAAGGAATTGTGCTATTAACGCAAAAGGGTTCTCTGGAAATTGGAACCCAACAGTGACTCTTCAGGTCAACGATGGGCAAACTTGTGCGATTTGTAGTTGTTTTATGTTGTCAAGTTGCCTGTGATCTGTAGCAACTCTATGTACAGCAGCTCAGAACCCTTCCCTGTCCTGATCCAGCCTGCCCCAGTTACCGTATCAGTCCATCTCGTCCAGGGTCTTCCTGTCCTGCATGTCCCTCCACCCTTCTAAGCACGATGTACTTCTCCAAAGATCAGTCCTTCCTGACCACATGCCCAAAGTATGTGAAACAGAGCTTGAAAAGCCTAGCCTCCAAGGAGAAACTTGGTTTCTTAGTAAGACAGACCTATTTGTTTTCAAAACTCTTCTCCAGCACCACAACTTGAAGGCATCAGTTCTTCTGTCATCTTTAGTCATTGTCCAGCTCTCTGAAGCATAGCAAGTAATTACAAAGACCATGGCCTGGATTAGGCACACTGTAGGCTGACATCATTGCTTTTCAGCATTCTGGAGAGGTCCCTGACAGCAGATTTTCCCAATGCAATTCATCTTTTGATCTCCTGACTGCTGGTACCAAGAGTGTTGATTGTGGAGTCGAGCAAGCTGTAATTGTTAACAACCTCAACCTCCTCTCCATCCATCATGGTGCTGCCAATTGGCCCAGTGGTGAGAATCTTTGCCTTCTTGATGTTGAGCTTCAATTTATATTGCAGACTACAGTCCTTGACCTTCTGCAGCAAGTACTTCAGGTCTCTTCAGTGTCAACAAGCAAGGTTCTGTCATCTGCATAATGTAGGTTATTGATGAGTCTTCCTCCAGTCCTGATGCCACATTCCTCCTCATACAGCCCAGCTTCCCAAATGATCTATTCTGTATATAGCTTGAAAAGGTACAGAGATAGGATTCATCCCTGACACACTCCTTTCCTGATTTTTAACCATGCAGTGTTTCCCTGCACTATTCTGAGGAGTGCTTCTTGGTCCACATAGAGGTTTCACATAAGCACAATCAAGTGTTCTTGGATTCCCATTTTTCTCAAGGTTAGCCACAATTTGTTGTGATTCACATAGTCAAATGCATTTGCATCATCAATGAAACACTGATAGACATTCTTCTGGTACTCTGCTTTCTGCTAAGATCTATATGACTTTGGCAATGATGTCTCTAGTGCCACGACCTCTTCTAAACCCAGTCTGTATTTCTGGTAGTTCTCTGTCAATGTACTGTTTCAGTCATTTCTGGATAATCTTCAGCAGGATTTTGATAGTGTGTGATATTAGTGATGTTGTTTGATAATTTCCACCGTCAATCCACTTGGTTGAGGGTCTTCCTCTTCTTCACAGCTCCTCCACCCTTCCAGTATTATGTTCTTCTCCAAGGAACAGCCCCTCCTAGCAAGATGCCCAAAGTATGTGAGGCAAAGTCTCAGTTTTCTTGCCTTCACAGAGCACTGCAGCTGAACCCTCTCCAAGGCATATTTGTTAGTTCTCTTGGCCATCAGTGCTCTTCTCCTACGATCACAGCTCAAAGGTGTCAATTCTTTTTCTGTCAAGCATATTTCTTTTCCAGCTCTCAGATGCATAGCAAGTGATCGTAAAG
>NW_006399766.1:17904984-17906630 GCF_000299155.1 Elephantulus edwardii | reverse complement strand
TATTGGTCCAGTGGTAAGAATCTTTGTTTTCTTGACATTATGATGAAATCCATGTTGAAAGCTGTTTTCTTTTATCTTCTGCAACAAGTATTTCAAGTTCTCTTTACTTTAGGCAAGCAAGGTTGTGTCATCTTCACAATGCAGGTTAAGATCTCTTTGTAGTAATGGTTTATCATTTTCTTTGGAGTAATCTTTTCAGTTACTACCATAAATGCCATTGTTTTACTGATTTTCTTTTCATAGATCTCTTTGTTACTGTAGAGAAATCTCACTTATTTTTATATGTTGGCCTTGTACCCTGCCACTTTGCTGAATTAGTCCATTAGATCTAGTAATTTTTCTTCATGGATCTTTGCTGCTGTTGTATGCTATCCAGTTGCCTGTGACTCATAGCAATCCTATGTATAATAGCTCTGAACCCTTCCCTATCCTGTGCCAATCTCACGATCTCTGACACACCTACCCCAAAACCCCAGTTACAGTGTTAATACATCTCTTTCATGGTCTTTTCCTGTGGTGTCCCTCCACCCTTCCAAGCATGATGTCCTTCTCCTGCTCATACACCCAAAATATGTGCAACAGAGCTTCAAAATCTTTGACTTCAATGAGCATCTTAGTTTCACCCTTTCCAGGACAAAACTATACTCTTGGCAGTCCATGTTCTATACTTTTCTCCAGCATGGCAGCCCATAGGCATTGATATTTCTTCTGTCATCCTTAAGGAAGGTCCAACTATGATGCACAGCAAGAATCAGGCACACCTTAGTTTCTAGACTGACATTGTTGCTCTACAGTACTCTGGAGAGGTCCCTGTCAGCAGATTTTCCTAATGCAATTTGTCTTTTGACTTCTTGACTGCTGGTGACAAAAGCATTGATTGTGGAATTGAGCAAGCTGAAACTGGTAACAATCTCAATCTCTTCCCCATGTATCACGGTGCTGACCCAGTGGTGAGAATCTTTGTTTTCTTGATGTTGAGCTTCAATCCATACTGTCAATTCCCAGAGCCTTATTTTTTTTGCCAATGCTTTCACTTCTTCCTTCAGTACCATTGGTTCTTGATCACAGCTGTTTCATGAAATGGCTCAGTATCAAACAAATCTTTTTGTTACAATGATTCTGTGTATTCCTTCCATCTTCTTTTGATGCTTTCTGTGTCAATCAACATTTTCTCCACAGAATCTTTCAGTATTGCGACTCAAGGCTTAAATATATTAATTTCTGCAAGTTTGAGAAATATTAAGCATGTTCTTCCTTTTTTCCCCTAACTCCAGGTCTTTACATATTTTCATTATTATACTCTCCTTTGTCTTCTTGAGCTGCTTTTTGAAATCTTCTGTTCGACTCATATCATTTCTCCTTTTACTCTGGTACATTGAAGAGCAAGTTTCTGAATCTCTTCTGTCACCCATTGTCTTCTTTATTTCCTATCTCTTTTTTTAAAGGAATAAAGTAAAGAAAGATTTATTAGAAAGTTGCATATCAAAGATATAGACCTCCCTCCTTGAAAGAGCTTTTTTTGGACCAGGAGGCAGTCGTCAGAACAGAGCAAGGGAACACTGCATGGTTCAAAATTGGGAAGGGCGTACGCCAGGGATGCTTCCTATCTCCATACCTTTTCAACCTGTATGCAGAACAGATTATCC
>NW_006399766.1:17899363-17904066 GCF_000299155.1 Elephantulus edwardii | reverse complement strand
TTTTTTTTTCATGTACGATACCACCCCACAACTCCTCTGGTCTTCAGTCATTAGTGTTCAACTCATGAAATCTGTTATTGAAATGGACTTTAAATTCCAGGATAAAATCAAAGTCTTATTTTGGCTCTTGTGGACTTACGTTCATTTTCTTCAGCTTTAGTTTGGACTTATATATGAATAATTAAATTAGTTGATCATAAAGGGCAACCTTGTCTAGTTCCTGTCCACAAGAGAGTTCCTTCAGTCTCTCACCATAGAGAATAATGTTGTTTGACAGTTTGAGTCATATGCTTTTAATTATATTAAAGAATTTCTTCTCTAGTCCTATTTTGTTGCTTGTTTATTTCGAGAAAGCGTGTTGAATTTTGTCAAATGCTTTTTCTGCATCAATTGATAAGATTAAGCAGTTCTTTTACTTTGTTTTAGTAGATTACATGGATTGTTTCTACTACTGAACCATCCTTGAGTATGTGGTGTGTGTTCCTTTGGCTAATAATGAATTCTTTTTTTTTTTTTAATACTATGTTGAATTGTATTGGCTAGGATTTTGTTGTTTGTTGTTTATTGTAGAGTTGGGATGGACTCATAGCTGACCCTCCAGCAGGTTTTCAGAGGCAGTTAATCACAAGGGAGGAGACTGTCCATCCTCCTTCTGCAGAGCAGCTTGTGGCCTTGAAACACGTACCTTCGGGATTGTAGCTCAGCTTATTGCCACTAGGATACCAGAGCTCTCTGGATTTTGTTGAGAATTTATAAATCTATGTCCATGAGGGATATTGGTATATCATTTTCTCCTTTGGTAATGACTTTGCTTGACTTTCATTTCAGGGGTGTGGTATTTACAGTAAAAATTCAGGATTTTTTTTTCATACATTCTGAAATAGATTAAATAGAATTGGTGTCAACGGTTCTCTGACTGTTTGACAGAATTCACATCATGCTCAGAAGGGTGGAGGGATAGCACAAGGGAGGAAGACCCTCAATGATATGGATTGATTCAGTGACTGAGGTAATGAGGGTAGGTGTGTCAGAGGCAATGAGGTTGGGTCAGGATAGAGCAGGGTTCAGGGCTATTGCACACTGGGTCACTATGGGTCACATGCAACTTGATGGCACATAACAACAGCAACATTAATTTAAGTGGGTTCCCCTCAACCAAAGCATCTGTTCAGTTAGGCTCATTCCCCCAAAGGTGCCTGGAATAAAATTTTGGACAAATATTCACTCACAAAGTGTTCTAACTTGGAAGTTGGACTTTTGGGAAATGAGGAAATCTTTCACAAATAGCCATTAGCCACCAGAGCTCCCTCTTAGATAAATGATGTGGTGGTGGATAAGTGCCGTGGAGTTGTAGACAACTCATAGCGACCCTATGAATGAAAGTCCTAAACATGCATAACTTTCATTGTTTCTCTAAATTCATAGAGCTTCCAGAGGCAAGCCATTTCAGAAGTGGATGCCACTCCTGCTTTCAAGCCTGTTTTGAGAGTTCCACCAAACACTGCCCACCATGGGTAACCATTTTCACATTTGACACATCTGTGTCACAGTGTTTAGCATCACAGCAACCACGAGTTACCTCTGTACAGCAAATTGACAGACCAGTCCTGTACTACTTAGAAGAATGTTTGACTGGCAACAATAAAACCAAGTAGCCCTTGGACCCAAATGCCTTTTTAAATACAAGGAAGGCTAAATCCAATCAGCTCATACCCAGTTGCAAACAACAGTTCCACCCAAACCTCAGCCAAAACAGAAAACATACCTTTGTGGACTCCAGCTGCTTCACTCATCTTCCCGAACTGGAAGCCACTAACTAGATGAATAGTATTGTCAAAAAACAACTGCTCCCTTGATTATTTGTCAGAGTAAAGATGCGATAGAGTCAGATGATCCTCAGATAAACATATAATTACAACTCCCTCCCTGAGGGTGTGGTCAGAAGCAAGTGGTAATGAGCATTTAATAGTTCTAATCCGGCAAAGAGCAGTCTCCTCCCATTAAGATTAAAGCCTCAAAAATCCAATGGAGGGTCACTGGGAGTCAGAACCGTCTCAGTGGCAGTAAATTGGAATCGGCTTCCCAAGGATTTGTGCTGCTGTCTCAAAGGACTTACCTCTCTGGTGGTTCAAACCCATCAGCTGTGTGGTAGGAGAAAAGGGGGCATAATTTCCTCCTTCCCTCTCCCACAGTCATCTTTGCAACGCACCTCTTATTCTGCATTGTTGTCATGCAAATGATGCCTAATCATATATTCCTTTTAAACAGGTCTTTCCTTCATCTGTTTCAGTGCAGTGTACATTATTTACCCCTTCTTCACCTAGTTTCCTACCAACAACCCATGTAAGTCCTGTTTTATAACCATGATTTTACACAGTATTTGTCCTTTTGTGACTGAGATATTCCACTCAGCATAATATCCTCCAGGCCCCCCATGTTGTGTAATGTTTTACTATTCTTTTTGTTTTTCAGTGTTGCATACTGTTCCGTACCATATCTCATACCATAGTTTTTCTATTCATTAGTTTGTGGTTGGGCACTTGGGCTGCTTTTATCTCTTTGCTATTATGAATAATGCAGCAATAAACATGGGTGTGCATACATCTGTTTGAGTTGTGGCTCTGGTTTCTTTAGGGTATATTCCTAGTAGTGGAATTGCTGGGTCAAATGGTATTTCTATTTCCAACTTTTTGAGAAAGCACCATACTGCCTTCATTAGTGGTTGTACCATTTTACATTCCCACTAACAGTGAATAAGGGTTCCACTCTTTCCACAACCGTGCCAGCATTTGTTGTTTGCTGCTATGAAAAATTCTGCTATTGTTACTGGGGTGAGATGATATCTCATAGTTGTTTTTGCTTCCTTTTTTTTCTTCCCCTCTGCTATAGGAACATGCAAATCAAGATGCTTTAATGATAATGGGTGACTAGAATGCAAAACGTGGGAAGAGATGAGTAGTTGAAAAACATGGACTCGGTGACAGAAATGAAGCAGGAGACAGAATGATTGAATTCTGCACACTCAGCGACTTATTGCAAATATAAGGAACATAAACACAAGTTATACACATGGATTTTACCTGATGGTATGCTTAGAAATCAGATTGATTACATCTGTGGAAAGAACTACTGGAGAAGTTGAATATCAGCTGTAAAACTTAGGCCAGGTGCTGATTGTGGAAGAAACCACCCACTACTCTTATGCAAGTTCAAGCTGAAGCTAAGGATAATTAAATCAAATCCACAGGAACCAAAATATAACCTTGAGTCTATCCCACCTGAATTTCAAGACTATTTCAGGAACAGGTTTGAGGTCTTGAACACCAACGAATGAAGATCAGATGAGTTTGGGGAGGATATTAAGAGTATCATGCAGGAAGAGTGCAAAAGGTCATTACAGAGACAGAGGAGGAAGAAAAGACCAAAATGGATGTCAGAAGAGATTCTGAATATTGCACTGGAGCACCGAGAAGACAAAGCAGATGAAAGAATTCAAGATGTTAAAGTAATGAACAGAAGATTTCAAAAGGCAGCCCAGGAAGACAAAGTAAAATATTACAATGAAATGTGTAAGGAGCTGGAGTCAGAAAATTAAAAGGGCTGAACTTGCTCAGGATTTCTTAAGCTCAAGGAACGGAAGAACAAATTCAAACCTCAAGTTACTATACTTAAGGATGCTTTTGGCAGAATATTAAATGATCCATGATGGAAAGAGTATACAGAGTCATTGTACAGACAGGAATTGACAAGCACAGAGAATTTCATGAAACAACATATGAGCAAGAGCCTATGGTGATGAAGGAAGAAGTTCAAGCTGCTTTGAAGGAATTGGCAAAAAATAAGCCACAGGAATTGATGATACACCAACTGAAGTATTTCAACTAACAGATGCTGACTTAGATGTGCTCACCAAGTTGTGTCAAGTAATCTGGAGGACAGTCAGCTGGCCAACTGACTGGAAAAGATCTGTATTTGTCCCCATTCCAAAGAAAGGTGATCCAACAGAGTGTGGAAATTATCAAACAGTATCATTGATGTCACATGCAAGCAAGATTCTGCTGAAGATTATCTAAAAACAACTAGAACAGCACATCAACAGAGAACTGCCAAAAGTGCAGGCTGGGTTTAGAAGGGGTCGTGGTATGTGGTACTAGGGATATGGTAGTTAATGTTAGATGGATCTTGGATGAAAGCAGAAAGTACCAGAGGAATGTCTATCTGTATTGCAGTGATTACACAAAGCCATGTGACAGCGTGGATCACAACCAACTGTGGCTGACTCTGAGAAGAATGGGAATCCCAGAACACTTATCATGCTAATGCGAAACCTATACTTGGACCAAGAGGCAGTCATCAGAACAGAGCAAGGAGACACTCCATGGTTCAAAATTGGGAAGGGTGTGTGCCAAGGATGTGTCCTATCTCCATAGCTTTTCAACCTATATGCAGAACAGATTATTCAGGAGGCTGGGCTGTATGAGAAGTATGGCATCAGAATTGGTGGAAGATCCATCAACAATCTGCGTTATACAGATGACACCACCCTGCTTGCTGACACTGAGGAGGATCTGAAGCGCTTGCTGCAGAAGGTCAAGGACTACAGTCTTCAATATGGATTGAGGCTCAATTTCAAGACGACAAAGATTCTCACCACTGGGCCAATTGGCAGCATCAGGATGGATGGTAAAGAGACTGAGACTGTT
>NW_006399766.1:17873102-17885959 GCF_000299155.1 Elephantulus edwardii | reverse complement strand
AGCCAAAGACCCGCTTCATCTCGGCCAGGAAGCCCCGGTAATCTTGGAGGAGGGGGCTCCCCGACTTGATGTAGGGGATCACCCACTGCAGCGCCCGCCCCGTCATGCGGGTGATGAGGAACGTCACCTTCAGGCCGTCGTTGGAGAACGTGGTCTCGTCCACGAACATGTAGGAGCCTGTCTGCACGATGAACTCGGGGAGGCGGTCGGTGTCCCCGTCAAACAACTCGGGGAAGGGAATCGGGTTCCTCCAGCGGCGCGCCTGGGGCCACCGGTGCCTGGACAGGAGGAACTTCATCAGCGTCACCTGATCCTCCATCGCTGCTTCCTTTGCTGTGCAGAGCTTCGCCGAGCTGCTCTGTGGACCCTGCGGTAGAGGAGCCGGAAGTGGATGTGCAGGGACTTGTCTCTGCACCACGCAAAGGACGTGGCTACGAAATTGTTGGGAGGCGGGGCCAAACCGGAGTTCTGGAACATCAGACCCAAGACGAGGTCTGTTTTATGCGCAGGCGCTTTTGGTGGGGAGTGCCTAACATCAGGTTCTGTGGCTGGGGCGAGTGAAAGGGCAGGCAGAAGCTGAAGGGCATGGCCTGGGTCAGGATGGGAGACCTCAGAGGTGGACCAACTGGAGTCTAGATTGTCCGAGTTCCAAGTACTGAAAATCATTTTCCCTTTAGTGGCTAATTTTGGATAAATTTATGTTTTCTACTTCTATCCGGTTTTTTGGTCCTTTTTCAGAATTTCATTTGTTTTTATTGTTGTTGTTTTGTTCCTTTTTACTGATTTTTGACTCATTATGACCTCACGATGGAGCTCTTATGGCCTAGTGGCCAAAGAGGGCAATTCAAATAATCCAAGTCCTCCTTGGAAGAAAGATGAACAGTCTTCTTTCCTGCTATTTACAGCATCTGAAAAAACACTGTAAGGTCAGCTATTATTCAGTCCCAACTAGATGGCAAAGAGATTGAGGTGGTTTTTTCCCCCCCTTTATTAAGGACCCATAGCTTCCCGACTAAATCAAGCCTGGAAGCAGGAGCGGCATCCACTTCTGAAATGGTTTGCCTCCGGAAACTCTATGTACAAACAGTGCTCAGGCCGTTCATTCATAGGGTCGCTATGAGTCGTCTACGACTCGACGGCACCAAACAACGACAACAACAAGGACCCATATGACGTCACAGAATTGCCTCACCTGACTTTCCTGACTGCATCTTTTTTTAATCCAATTGCCAAAGTAAATAAGTTTTTGTCCCTCAGAGTGAGGCCTTTGGTAGCATAGACTTTAAGGAGTTGGACTGCTAAGCCAAAATTCAAGCTTCTATGGTTGTTCAAATCCACCAGCAGCTCCTCGATACAAAAATAGGTAACTTTCTCCTAAGTGGTTAATAACCTCTAAAATCCACTGAAGAGAGTGAGTCATAAGATGTTTTTTTACACAACTGCAATGAGTTTCAATTTTAAGTTTTCTCCCTTCCAAAGCTGAGTGGGCAATGAAGTCCTTAAGCTTTAAGCCACCAGGCTAATAAAGACAGAGATGTCGTTGTTATGTGCCATCAAGTTGCTTGTAACTCATAGGAACCCTATGTACAACCTCCCTGTCTCCGACAAACCTACTCCCATTACCCCAATCACTGAATGGATCCATCTCATTGAGGGTCTTCCTCTCCTGCGCTGTCACTCCACCCTCCCAAGCATGATGTCCCTCTCCAAGGACCAGTCCCTCCTTGGAACAGATCCAAAGTATGTCAGAGAAAGCTTCAGAATTCTTGCCTCCAAGGAGCAGCCCAGTATCACCCTCTCCAGGACAAATCTGTTTGTTCTCCTAGCAGTCCAAGGTATATTAAACACTCTTCTCTAGCACCACAGCTCACAGGCATCAATTACCTTTCTATCATCCCAAGTCATTGTCCAGCTCTCTGACGCATAGCACACAATTGCAGCCTGGATTAGATGCACCTTAGTCTCCAGCCTGACATCGTTGTTCTTCAGAACTCTGGAGAGGTCCCTGACAGCTGACGTTGCCAGTGCAATTAATCTCTTGATTTTCTGGCTGCTGGTATCAAGAGTATTGATTGTGGAGCCAAACAAACTAAAAGTGTTAACATTCTAAATCTCTTCACCATCCATTATGATGCTGCCAATTAGCCCAGCGGTGAGAATCTTTGTCTTCTTAATGTTGAGCTTCAATCCATATTGAAGGCTGCAGTCCTTGACCTTCTGCAGCAAGCGCTTCAGGTCCTCCTCAGTTTTAGCAAGCAGGGTTTTGTCATCTGCATAACACACGTTTTTGATGACTCTTCCACCAATCCTGATGCCACATTCCTCCTCATACAGCCCAGCATCCCACATGATCTGTTCTGTATACAGACTGTATTCAGTCTGTATACAGACTGAAAAGGTATGGAGACAGAATACATCCCTGGTGGACACCCTTTCCAATTTTGAACCATGCAGTGTTTCCTTGCTCTATTCTGATGACTGCCTCTTGGTTCAAGTATAGGTTTCGCATTAGCACTATCAAATGTTCTGGGATTCCCATTCTTCTCAGACTCAGCCACAGCTTGTTGTGATCCACACAGTCAAAGCCTCTGCATAGTCAATGAAGCACAGATAGCCATTCCTCTGGTACTCTCTGCTTTCTGCCAAGATTTATCTAACATTAGCTATAATGTCCCTAGTACCACGACCTCTTCTAAATCCAGCCTGCACATCTGGCAGTTAGTTTTCTGTTGACGTATTGCTCCAGTCATTTTTGGATGATTTTCAGCAGAATCTAGCTTACATTTCCACACTCTATTAGGTCACCTTTCTTTGGAATGGGAAGAAATATCCATCTTCAAAACCATCTCAGGAACAGGTTTGAGGCTTTAAACACCAATGAATGAAGACCAAATGAGCTGTGGGAGATAAAAAATATGGTCCATGAAGAAATCAAAATATCATTACAAAGGCAGAAGAGGAAAAAAAGACCCAGATAGATGTCAGATCAGACTCTGAATATTGCACTAGAGTGCAGAGAAGCCAAAGTTAAAGGAAGAAATCAAGAAATTAAAGAGCTGAACAGAAAATGTGAAAGGGCAGCTTGGGATGACAAAGCAAGGTATTATAATGAAATGTGCAAAGAGCTGGAGTCAGAAAATCAAAAGGGCCAAACTCTCTCAGCATTTCTTAAGCTGAAGGAATTGAAAAACAAATTCAAGCCATGAGTGGCAATACTAAAGAATGCTTTATGCTAAACGTTAAATGATCCAAGAAGCATTAAAAGAAGATGGAAGGAGTTTGCAGAGTTACTGTACCTGAAGGAACTGGCTGACACAGAAGAATTTAATGAGACAATGTATGAGCAAGATCCTGTGGTTCAGTTGCTCTGAAAGAATTGGCAAAAAATTAGACTCTATGAGTTGATGGCATACCAATTGACATATCACAACAAACAGACGCTGCCCTGGATGTGTTCACTAAGCTGTGCCAAGAAATCTGAAGGACAGCCACCTGGCCAACTGACTGGAAGGGAGATAGCGATAAGTGTGTGTGTGTGTGTGTGTGTGTGTGTGTGTGTGTGTGTGTAAATAACCACGTCCTAAACAACATGCCTCTGGAAACTCTATTAAGTTTGATAAATATTTATAGTTGTAGAGGGGCTTCGGACCTTTTTTCCATAGGGTCACTATGAGTCATTCTCAACTCGAAGGCAGTCAATAACACAACAAATACACACACACACACACACACACACACACACACACACACATTTTGTTTGTCCAGTCATCTGTTGTTGCATGATGTTGCTATCTTTTGACTAATGAAAACTGATGTACATGCTTCTGCATATTTCTTGGACTGGGTTACACAATCATATGGCAATTCTAAGTCCAACTTTTTGTGGACCTGTCAGATTTTCTCCACAATGACTACTGTTTATGTTCCCATTAGTCTGAATGAGAGTTCCAGTTTCTCCACAACCTCCTCAACCCTTGTAGTTGTTTATTTTTTGAATTATTTCTCTTCTAAATGGAAGGGGAGAGGGTGTTTGGTGACTCATTTTGTGTGTGGTGGACTCTTGTCTTATTGTAACTTTAATTTGTATCTGCCTATTGATGAACGCCATTATGAGTTTCTTGGACATTTGAAAATCCTGCAGGAAATGTCTCTTGAAGTCACATACTTATTTTATTAGGTTGTTTATCCTTTCTTCTTGTTGTTAAGTGGAAGATTTTATATATGTTTATTTGAACATTACACTCTTATCATATATGTGGTTCTCTGAATTTTTATTCCTTTCTGTATGTTTACCCTTCACCTTATGGATCAAATCCTATGACAAACAAAGTAGTCAAAGTATTTTTATCTGAGTTTTCAGTTACATAATTTCTATCTTACTGTTGAAGCTTTTGTTTTCTTTCATATCTGAGAATTCATTTTTAAAAACTTAGGTCTCATAGCCCCACTTCTATATTATTTTCTCAAAAGTATAATTATATTTTTAGAGCTGTGTTGTTGTTGTTACATTCTGTCAAGTCACCTATGATTTATAGCAACCCTATAAAGAACAATTCTGAACCTTGCCCTGTCCTTTGCCATCCTCACAATCTCTGATACACTTGAACTCATTATAAGCAGTCACTGTGTCAATCCATCTTTTTGAAGGGCTACCTTGGTTACACAGACAGATCTTCCACCTTTCCATGCTTGATGTCTCTTTCCAAGGACTGGCCCCTCCTAAAAACATAATCAAAGTATGTGAGATGAAATTTCATTATACTTGCCTTCAAATAGCACCCTAGTTGCACTTTGTCCAAGACAGATCCACTTGTTTTTTGGGAGTCCATAGGCTATTCAGTATTCTTCTTTAACACCACAACTCAAAGAGTTAGATTCTTCTTTTGTCATCCTTAATCAATGTCCAACTTTCAGGTTCATAGAAAGTAATTTAAAACACATACACACACACACACAACAACAACAACAACAACAAACCAACAGCTTATATCAGGAGCACCTAAGTCTTTAAATTGACATCATTGCTCTTTAGCACTTTGTTGTTGTTGATTGCCTTCGAGTTGAGCACGATTCATAGTGACCCTATTAACAAAAGGCCTGAAGCCCCTCTACAACTATTAACATTTATCAAAGTTCATAGTGTTTCCGGAGGCACTTTAAAGAAGTCTAAATAAGCAGATTTTCCCAATGAATTACTGAAGTCCTGAGAGTCCATTTCTTGCCTTGTCAGGTGTCTTCGAATCAGCTCTGATACATACATAGCTGACCTATGAACACCAGAAGAAACCTTGCTCTATTTTGTGCCAACCTCACAATCTTTGTCATGCTAAAGGTAATTGTTACAATTACTGTGTCAGTTTGTCTCCTTGAGAGTCTTCTAATCTTTCACTAACCCTCATTTTTTTCTAATTGTGATGTCTTTTTCCAAGGCCTGATGCCTCCGAAAACATGTTCAAAATATATGATGTTAAGTTTCACCATCCTCCCCTTTAAGGAGCAACCTGATTGCATTTCCTTCAAGATATTTATTTGTTCTTTTGGAAGTCCATTGTATAGTCAATTTTCTTTTGTAATACCATAGTTCAAAAAAGTCAATTATTTTTTTGCCTTCCATGTTTATTGTCCAACTTTCATATGCATAGGAAGCAATTGAGTATACCATAGCTTAAATCAGGTGTCTTTAAAATGTCACTTTTGCTGCTAAATATTTTAAAGAGGTCCTCCTTGATAACAGATTTTCCCACTGCAACATGTCTTGTGATTTCTTAGCTACTTAATTTCTTCCATGGGTATTGATTGTGGATTCAAAAAATAAAATTATTGACGATAACACACTTTTCTCCTTCTATCCTGATGTGTCCTATTGGTCCAGTGGTGAGGTTTTTCTGTTTTTTTTTTTCATGTTAATATGTAATCCATATGGTAGAGTGTAGTCTTTGACCTTCGGTAAGTGCTTCAAGTCTTCACATTCTGCAACCAGGGATGTGCCATCACAGGCAAGATTGTGACCAAATAAATATTTACAATTATCTCTTAAAGTTCTAGTTTAATGTTTAACCCAATGATTTTATTCATCTACAACACATTTTTCTAGGGTAAATAGGAATGATAAATTTATTAAAAAGTTACATCCTCAAAGGGACAGATCTTCCTCCTTGAAAAGAGATAAGGAGAAAAGACCCACATTGGGTTGTTGGGTTTTTTAAAGAATTTATTATATTCATTTGGAATTCCTGTGGTGTGTAGAGCACTAAGGCGCTGAGATGTTAACAGGAGGTTATTGAAGGTTTGAATCTCCCCAGGGGCACCTTAAAAGAAACATCCAGTGATCTACTTCTAGAAAATAAGCCACTAAAAACCTTCTGGATTGCGGTTGTCCTCTGACATACATGGACTCATCGTGAGTTGGAAGTGACCAGACCAAAACTCAAAGTCATCATTGTGGAGTGAAAAGGGAGTCATAGCTGACCCTCCAGCTATTTTCTGAGACTGTAAATCACACAAGAGGAGATTACACAGCTTTCTCTTGCTGAGTGGCTGATGGATTGGAATGGCCAGACAGGCATGGACCTTCAGTCACAAGAACAGCTCTCTGAAACCTAGTCCTCTACAGCTCCTTGACAAAAACTGGGATCTCATTATTTTGGTGATTTTTAAAGGCGTTCTAATGGCAGTCGTAAATGTGCACAACAATGCAAATTATATAAAGAGGCTGCGTACCCTTAGCTCCAGACATCAGCCCAGCTTGATGACCATGTGTAAATAGAATGTAGAGATGGACAGTCTTCATCACCAATGAAAGAAATAAATTACTGTTTTTCTTTATGGAGTTTCCAGTGAATTTAGAAAGATATCACGGGTGTAGAAAAATAGACACCTGCATAACATTTACAAAGGGGTAAGGAATAATATTAAAAATAATGAAACGAACAAAAAGAAAATTTTAAAAAGTGTTCCTGGGTAAGATTTGTAAGTATCTTCACAAGGAGTATTTTTTTAAGTCATTTCACTGAAGAAAAATTCTAAAAGACTAAAAAAAATGAACTAACAAAGTCACTTCTCCATTTTCAGAAAACTACAATAGTCATGAGAATCTATTACTCTCTAGTGGATTTTAAAAGTAAAGAGAATTCTTCACATCTTTTTAGAAAAAAGATGGGGGGGGGGGGGGAAATGTGGAGATGCACATCCTGCGGGAGTTTACAGGTTTTTTGTGAGATAACCACAACTTGGTTTTTTGTGAGATAACCACAACTGGAGTTAGAAAACCAAAAGGGAAGAGCACACTTAGCATTTCTCAAGGTAAAAGAACTGAAGAATAAATTCAAGCCTCCAATTGCAATAATGAAGGACTGTATGGGCAAAATCTTGAATGATGAGGAAGTATCAAAAGAAGATAGAATGGGGAAGCGAGGTTCTCGGCGGAGATTTGCTTTTGGTAAAGTGGTCTCTCTAATCTATCTCTGGCCATTCTTTCACCTACAGCCATCTGAAGCAGGTCTGGCTGCATCGTGGATCCCAGATCTGGAAAAATAAAAGAAAGCAGACATTACTGATTCCTGAAAAACATACTCATATCCAGGCGGTTGAGATGCTTTCTCTTTAGGACAGCAGAAAAATGGAAAAAGAGAAAGTAAATAATGATGATAATGATGGAAAACCAGACCCAGGAAATTCCTTGGATTTTTCTGAACAATTTTTTTTTTGGTTTTTTTTTTTCTGTTTTAAATTTTTTTTTTGCTATTTTTTTCTATAATTATATTTTATTAATTTTCATAAACATTTACAGAGATTCTGGGCTTCCACTCATTCATTGTTGCACTATTCTCTCTACCCTCCTCCCAGTTTGTTCTTGTCCAAATGCCACAGTGCTTGTCAAAGCCAGTTCTGATTAATCTTCTTTGTCAGTGTATCCTTTGCCATTCCCTATCACTCCTCCCTGAGAGAGACTTCACCCTGAGTCATAAGGAAAAGGGGATGGCGTATTCTCTTAGCTACTTCCTGCTGAAAAGGGACGCTGTGGGTTTCAGGGTGAAGATCTTCTCTCACTACTCTAAAGGGCCCCTTTGGCAGTAGGAAACACATAGGCTATTATGGAGATTGATTTTGGAATTCAGATGCACTCTTATTGATTGTGCTTGGCTGTACATGTACATATCCTTCAAGATGTATCATGGGGGTGTTGCAACCTAGAAGACACAAATTTGACTAACAAGTTATAAGTACATGAGTCCAAAAATTATGGAAAAGTAAAAGAAAAGATTCTTTCATTGTTTTACAAACCCTCCCCCAGGTCCCCTCCACAATGCAGCCCTCGCTCTAGTCTCCTGTGATGACTTTTCTGAACAATTTAACCAGCTTGAACTGTTAGAAACACACAGGCATCTAATTCCTACTGGGACCCAGCGTGCGGCAGACAATTCTGATGAAGACGAGGAGCAAGAACAAAGAACTGAAGAGTGGTATCAGCTGCAAGAAAAAAAGATGGAAAAAGATCCAAGCAAATTGCTTCTTTGGGCTGCAGAACAAAATCGGCTGACTACAGTGCGGAAACTACTATCTGAAAAGGCCACACACGTGAACACAAGAGATGAAGATGAATATACCCCCCTTCACCAAGCAGCCTATAGCGGACACTTGGATGTCGTCCGGGAGCTGATTGCCCAGGGGGCAGACGTGCATGTGGTCACTGTGGATGGCTGGACACTGCTTCATAGTGCATGTAAATGGAACAACACCAGGGTGGCTTCTTTCCTGCTGCAGCATGACCCCCTTGCATCTTGCTGCTGGTAACAGAGACAGCAAAGACATCCTGGAACTCCTGCTGATGAACCGCTACATCAACCCAGGCCTCAGAAGCAAATTGGATGAAACCGCTTTGGATGTGGCCAGGATAATGAGCATTTACCACTACCTCTTTGAAATTGTGGAAGGCTGCACGAATTCTTCACCTCAGTGTTAATAGTTGTAGTCATCGCCTTACATTTCTTAAGCACCAGTGCCTCCTTGTGGGACGTAATCAAATACCTACTACCAGACATCAAAAGTCTTACTCTAGAAATCCAGTGGTACACAGAGTATAATGCCATTCTGACCTGGATGCTAAAAGGTTGTTTGGATATATTGTTATGGATTTCTGTGGCGTTTGTGATTTTTGTGAATCAGAAATAACTTTAAATTACCTGTAACTAGACACCACCCAGATTGTACAGAGGGAGAAAGATAGTATTTTTGGTGTTGATCCAAAAGATATGTATTTTAAATATCAGTATTTAGCATATTGACATGTATTTTTATATTCCAGTTAAATTCTTAATTTTTCCTTTAATGGGAACTCCCCTTCCTCTTGGAAAAGCAACTTAAAACGTAATGTTGAAAGTTTAAATATACTGGTGCAGTGCCCTTGTATTCTCTCCATTAACACCGACAATCCCTTTCATTGTCAGTCAGAATAGAAACACTAACATATTAGCAATTTAGTGACTCGAGTTACTCCTTAAGTTAAAAGAACATGAGAAAAAAAAACACCAACCTTTGATAGCTTTGTTTTTCTGGACACAGCTCATGTTCAGAAAATCAGTTAGTATTAAACCCGACTGTTCTTTAACCCTGAGTATTCTGCAGAACCTCCCTGGCACAGTCCACACAGCGCATCCTGCATATGTCTCTACTTGGCTTTTATCTGCTTAGTCTAACCAGTTGCAGTCAAGTCAGCACTTACTCAAGGCAAAACCATGTGTGTTAGTTACTCTTTGCTTCTTAGGGTTTTCATTGGCTGATTTGGGGGAAGTAGATTGCCAGGTCTTTTTTCTGTGGTACCTGTGGTAGGCTTGGCCCGGAGCCTCTCTGTTACAGCTGAGAACACTATTTGCATCACCCAAAAGCACTGTTGCCAGCCTACGTGTTATTATTATATGTTATATGTTGATACTGGCGAGTCAGTATCACCTAGACATGTGTTCGACTCTACTTGGTCCAGGAGCTCAAGCTCTTTCTCTTAGCTTGCTGATCCAGTCTTCCTGGGATTTTTTGCTGAGGCTTTTTTGTATATTGGTTTTGTTTTTATTTTTATTTTCAAGCCTCAATGTGGGTAGTGACCAAAAAAAGCATAAATATTCAAAAACAATAAAGTGGCAAGTTTTGAGTGACAAAAAAAAAAAAGAAGATAGAATGTTCTTTAAAAAAAACACAAAAGAAGTTGGAAGGAATACACAGTCACTGTACCAAAATAATTGGTTAACCAAAAAGAAAATTTAGAAAGTAGCATGTGGTCAAGAACTAATATTACTGAAGGAAAAACTCCAAGTTCCATTGAAGGAATTGGCAAAAAATAAGATACTAATGGATTTCCAATTGATGTGTTTCAGGAAACAGACGCAAACCTGGACATGTTCACCAGTGTCTGTCAACAAATATGGAAGACATTAACTTAGCCACCTGACTGGAAGAGGTCCAGATTTGTTAGCATTCTTGAAAATAGTGATCCGACAAAAAGTTGAAATTAGTGAACAATGTTGTTAAAATCACATGCAAGTAAAAACTTGCTGAAAATTATTAAAAAACAATTGGTATTATACCTTGACAAATACTATTTCAGAAATTCAAGCAGGATCCAGAAGTGGTTATGGAACTGGGGTTATCGTTGCCAAAGGTAGGTGAATCATGGCTAAAATCAGAGAATAACAGAAAGATGTTTATTTGTGTATGATTGACAACACAAAGGCTATGTTATAGTCATAACTGTTGTGGGTCATAACAAATTTTGACTAACATTGAGAAGAATAGGAATTCTAGAACATTTAATTGTACTTTTGCAAAACTTATACATAGACCAGGAAGCAGTTGTCCAAACAGAACAGGAGAACATGATATGGTTTAAAAGGAGAAAAGATGTGAGCGAAGGTTTTTATCCTTTCTCTATAGGTATGTGGTCTGTATGCTGAGCATATTATTTAAGGAGTATATGAAGAAGAAGAAGAAGAACGTGGCATCAAGTTTGGTGAAAATCTGCATTATGCAGATGACACAACCTTGCTTGAAGAAAGGGAAGACTTGAAGCACCTACTGCAGATCAAAGGCTACAGCTTTCCAGAGAAAGTAAATCTCAACATCAAGAAAACAAGGGGCAACATTAGGATAAATGGAGAAAAGATTGAAGTTGTCACGAATTTCCTTTCACTTGGATGCACAGTCATCACTCATGGTGACAACAGTCAAGTAGTGTTGCATTGGGAAAGTCTGTTGTCTATAACCTCTCCAAAGACCTAAACGGTAAAGGTGTTAATTTAAAGACTAAGATGCACTTGATCTGAGTCATGGTGTTTTCCATTGCTTCATGTGTATCTGTCTGAAAGGTGGGCAACGAGTAAGTGTGATAGAAGAATTGATGCCTTTGAATTATGGTGTTGGCGAATAGCATTGAATATAGTATTGCTGTTAAAAGATAATCTGTCTTGAAAGAATGCAGCGAGGTGCTCTTTACCGACAAACAGGGTGAAACTTCATCTCATTGTCTTTGGGCATGTTTTGAAGAGGAACCAGTCCTTGAAGAGACGTCATGTTGGAAAAGGCAGAATGTCAGTAAAAGAGAGGGAGACCTTCAGTGAAATCAAGTGACACGGTGATGACCACAATGGGTTTGAACAGGACAGGACAAAGATCCTAAAGATGGCACAGGATAGAGAAAGGTTCAGATATCTTGTTCATAGAGTTGCTATGAATTGTACTTGACTTGATGGTGCCCAACAATAACATCAAGATGGACTAGAATGTCAAACCCTTCTCTGTGTGTAATAGGCTTTCACCCAAACACTCATGTGGAGAAGTTTACGCTCGAGATGGAAAAGACTGTGATCTCATATGCTGACTCAGCCATCCCTGGAAATCTTTTCACGGGGAAGAATGTGGGGCAGTGGGTCCATGTCAGTACTATCATTATGTGAATGCAGACTACTATGGTCACAGGGGTGACACAATATTGTCTACAGAATTCATTTGTGCAGGATTTCGGGAGAGATTTATTATTTTTGTAAAAATATCTCTGAAGTTACTTTTTTTTTGGGGGGGGTGTTTTTGCAACCCCAGCTTAAATGTGCCACGATGCTTAGAAGGCTGAACCTCCATGCTAATTTGCTGTTTGAACTTACATTTGTTGTTGTGTACCGTAGATTTGGAATTAACACATAGCTGACCCTACAGGAGGTTTTGAAAGGTGGTTAATTGAAAGGGAGATTGTCTATCCTCCCACAGTGCAGGACCCAGCGACCAGAGATCTCTGGACTTTCTGATAGGATGTGATACTCATAGGGCTTTCAAAGGCCTGTTATTTCAGAAGTGGATGACTAATCCAGCTTCTTAGTCTTACTTCATCTGGAAGCTTCCTAAAACCTATCTACAACAGGAATCCTGCTCTTAACTTGAAAAAATAGTATCATAGCTTCCGAGGCCACTGTGAGCTGCACGTCACACCAGTACAGCAAACTGACAGACAAGTACTGTGCTCATAGAACAAACTACAAACAAGCAGGTTTGTGCATACACAAACTATAACATAAGCAGCAACACGCAGGTCACCCTTCCAATACAGACACTTAAAGATAAGTCCTCTCTACCCCAAAGAGCAATGAAAGAGATGATAAAGGAAGAATCAATGTCTTAAAGTTGTGTTAAAGAAGCAGACTGAATATCCCGTGAACTCCAAAATGAATGATCTAGTCTGTCTTCGAGGAAGGTAGATGGTTGAAAACAAGATGTTTTGGGTCCCATGTTGCTTTACATGCATGATTGGTCGTATTTTATGCTTTATACATGTTGTTGTTGTTATGTGCTGTCGAGTCGTCTGCGATTCATAGCGACCC
>NW_006399766.1:17854695-17872322 GCF_000299155.1 Elephantulus edwardii | reverse complement strand
ATCTAACATCAGCTACAATATCCCTAGTACCACGACCCCTTCTAAACCCAGCCTGGACTTCTGGCATTTCTCTGTTGATGTATTGTTCCAGTCGTTTTTGGATAATCTTCAATAGAATCTTGCTTGCATGTGAAATCAATGATATTGTTCTGTAGTTTCCACACTCAGTTGGGTCACCCTCCTTTGGGATGGGAACAAGTGTGTATTTAATTTGTATTTTGAATTTGTATAATTATGCTTTGACTTCTCATCATTTCTCATTGTATGAATTGGCATGGATCTCAAAACTAGAAAAGAGGGAAATAAATGTGTGGCTTTTTATTTTGTAACAAAAGTCAACCATTTTGCAGACAGCCAGTAAGGGTAAAGCTTAGTTTTGTGCACTTGCCTAGACAGAGTTGTACTTGTAGACAAGGAGCAAGTGGACATGCTTGTTGTCATTCAACCCACGTTCACCAATGGTGGGTGCTGGAGGCGGGGCGTGGCCATCCTGGACCTCGCGCTGGTCCTATGATGACGCGAGTGGGGATCCCTTCCTCTCAGAGATGTGGGTGCCTGGCGGCTCAGCCCTGCAGTAATGACCCGCTGTCAGTTTATTCTCCTTCTTCTCTTAGACTTGGCCGTTTGTGACGTGAGTTTTGCAAAGTCTGGTGAATAATGTGTCGTCGTCGAGGGTCTTCCCAATGGGTCTGGAGAATGTGGCTTGGATGAGGGCGTGGGTGTCCCGGGAATTGGCGGGTGTTGGGTGTGTTCTCGGTGACAGTAGGAGTCTCTAATATTGTTGACTGTGGGTGTCGGGTCTCCTTGTTCACGGCCTGAAGATTGCAATGTTTTCGCTTCCACGAGAATTAAACGATCATGGGGCGATGGAGGGGGCGCTTAGGGATGACCCTGTCCCTTTGCTGGCGGGAGCGCATTTCCCAGTTCCTTTCTTACATCCTTTCTTTATTACTTTATCAGAGCATTTGCTTCGCTCTTCATCTTGGCCGTGTTTGTGATTTTTATCCCCCCCCCCACAAACTCTGTTACCGTATTTCTATTATTCTATTCCTGGAAAAGAAAATGAGTAATTTATCAAGGAAGCAGGTGTGGGATTCGCGTCCCAAAATGTCACCAGTGGTCTGAGCAGAATTTGTGCTCCGTACGGATTAGAGGCCTTGTCTATATAGGTCTTCGTTGGCCACTGTTTGTAATGGGAGGGCAATGTCCTGCAATTTTCTGCCTAAAATGTACAGCTCATGACTCCTCCGCAGACCTCTCAGCGCCTTTTTGTATGTAACGCATATATTTTTATAATATGAATGCGTTCACCTGAGCCTAGTCTTGGTGCTTTATTTGAATTCTTTAAGGAAGAAAGCTGTGTAATTAATTGGCCCTGACGCCTGTAAAAGGAGCGGCCTCTTTCATGATCTGTTTGAAAACATATTGGCCTCGGCTTTTTGCGACGGGCGTTGTGAATTTGTGGTCTCGGGCTTGCTCCTTCAATACAGGCCTTAAAGTAAAGGTTTTTTCCCGGTGGAGCTTTTGGTTCGCTGCTTGGTGTTCGGCGCGTCTCGGGAAGGTCCCTATCCTGTTAGTCTCCATTGGGCGCAGGTAGATCGCCACTTGGACACCAGTAGCTGCTCGAATTCCCTGCCTTCTCTGGCTCCCTTTGCAGTTGCAGAGGCTCCAGTTACCTTTCCTTTGGGAGGTTTGTGTGCGTTGCTATTGATACCTAAGAGGAATTTAATGTCAGAAAAAATGCCTTCTCTTTCTCTCCATTGTTGTGAGTTGGACCCAGTGCTATTGAAATTCTGGTTATGGTCTTCCTATACAAATAACCTTAGGGAGAAACAAATTGAGAGACCTCGCGATGGACAAAAGCAGCACTCAGTGGGCTGAATTGTGCATAGTTAAGGAGCTGTCCCTGTCCATGAGAAAACACAGTGATACTCATTTTAGGGAGGAATTGTGTGTTAACAATCATCTTAAGTTTTTCGACGAATGAGTCCTGCACCCTTTGTTTCTTTACATAACTTCCCCCACCAAAGAGTTTCTTGTTAAGATCAATTAACAGGCAAGTAAAGGATTATTTTGTAACACTGTGGGCAACTTGGTTTAGTGTAGTTACTGGTCCAGGATTGCCAAGGAGCTTTAAGTTCATTTTACCATAAAGCCTTGCAGTAACTCTGTTTTGTTCCTTGTAATTTTGGTGTGCCCTTTATTATAGTTATTTAAATATTAAAATGCTGTGAATAAGTATTGCCCTGGCAGTGATTTAGTCATTTTCTGACCAAGAATGACCAGAAGTGCTGGTCATGGTCTTCATTGTAGCGCATGGTAGATATGCGTGCACCAAATACGTTGAATATCACTCTGCTCAGTTAGAATCTGTCTGGTGTCATTTTCCTATGTTCCTTGAAAAATGTCTTTAAATTCCCATTTGCACACCAGAAATTGAACGTTTTTATATGTTTCACATGCTGATTGTATTTAATCTTTGGCATAAAATCTTCTTTAAATAAGTGTACTAGGGTTTTTTCAAGTGTGGTTTTAGTCTTTGGTGGTTTGATTGTAGATGTTTTATTTTTAAATATTGGTCCTCAGTTGAATGCCTTAACGCAGTTTGGCATTTTAATTGTCTAAGAAGTCGCATTGTGACCATTTTATCCGTTGACATTCAGGACTTTGCGTGCCCCGGTTGCTAAGTGCATTATTATAAATGCAGAGTTTGCGGGTTACCCTAGCCGTCAACGTGTGCACATTGAGATACTCTGTTTTATGACAGTGTCCTGTCTCCATGTGGTTCTCGCTGGCGCTGCCTTGATGCTCGGCCACCACCATGATGCCCAGGTCACGACCACGACGCCCGTGCGTCACCTGCAGGCCGAGACCGACTCCAGGGCGATGTGCCCTTTCCAGGTAACGAGGGGGCTCATTTTACAGAACGATCCTGTGTTGAATTCTGTGTTCACTTTCAGCCTCTGAAAAAGGCCATTCTGACTCCAATGAGTTGTTGTTGGACTTGTTTTTTCAGTTACTGAAATGATGCTTTTAGCCTTTTCTAAATATGCTCTTCGAACTTTAATTAACTGCACTAAATTAACTTCTTAAATTAAAACCTCAAACTGATTGACGTCAAATTGCTTATTGTTGTTATGTGTCCTCGAGTCCCTTGCAACTCACTGTGGCCCTAGGTACAACTTCTTTGAACCCTGGTCTATCTTGAGCCAAACTTGTGATCTCTGACACACCCACCCAGTTACCCCAGTCACGGAGTCCCTTCATCTCCTCCAGGGTCTTCCTCTCCTTTGCTGTCCCTTCACCTTTCCAAGCATGATGTCCTTCTCCAAGGACTGGTCCCTCCTGGCCACATGCCCAGACTATGTCAGATGGAGTTTCAGAAACCAAGCAGTAAAGGAGCAGCCGGTTTCACCGTCCCCGGGATGGACCTGTTTGTTCTTTTGGCAGTTCATGGTGAGTACAATTTTCTTCTCTAGCACCACAATTCAGAGAAGTCGCTTTTTCTTCTGTCATGCTTAGTGATTGTCCAGTTCTGTGATGCATATCAAGGAATAGTTTAGACCATGGTCCGGATCAGGTGCACCTTAGTCTCCACATTGTCCAGGTTTTTGGTGCATATCAAGTAATAGCTCCAGCCATGGTCTGGATCAGGTGCACCTTAGTCTCCATAGTCACATCATTGCTCTTCAGTACTCTGGAGCGGTCCCTGACAGCAGACTTTCCCAGTGCAATTCATGTTTTGATTTCCTGGTTTCTCGTACCAAGAGTGTTGAAAATGTTAACAGTCTCAATCTCTTCTCCATCTGTCATGATGCTGCCCATCAGCCCAGTGGTGAGAGTCTTTGCTTTCTTGCTGTTCAGCTTCAATATATATTGAAAGCTACAGTCCTTATCGAATTGCTTGCAACTCATAAGGACCCTGTGTACAAAAGCTCTGAACCCTGCTCTGTCCAGAACCATCTCTGAGGCAACTACCCCCATTACCCGAGTCACTGTGTCCATCCATCTCCAGGGTCTTCCACCCTTACACTGTTCCTCTACCCTCCCAAGCATGATGAGCCACTCCAAGGACTGGTCCCTCCTTGTGAAATGCTTACTATGTTGGGGGTTTTTATGGTATGTCACATGGAGCTTCAGAATCGTTGCCTCCAAAGAGCAGACTGGTTTCACACTCTCTAGGACGACCCTGTGTGTTTTATTAGAACAGGATGAACTGTGGATTGTTTGAAGTGACAGTGTTGTCTGAGCCTGTGTTTTGTGATCTGTACTTTTGGTCTCATATTACCTGACCCCTATTCTGAAAGGCAGCTCTGGTGGCCTGTGCCATAAGGAGTTGGGTTGCCGCTATCACAAAAGCTGTGTCTTTCTGGTGGTTGGAACCCACCTGATGTGCCTCTGGAGAGAGAGGAGCAACCTCCTCCTGTGTGATCTGTAGCCAGTGGAGGGCTGGCTGTGAACCGGATCTGACTGGGTAATATTGAGTGGTTTGGTTTTGTTATGTTGTTCACACAGGCTGCATGACTGGACCCCCTAGCCCACCTATGATTTTTCAGAAGGACCTTGGGATGAGGAAAAGAGGATGTTTCCCCAATCGCTCGTCTCACCAGGAGATTCCAGATTGGATCCTTATTATCAGTAAGGAGAAGAGACAGGAAGTTGAATGGACTCAGAGGATCAGCCAGAGCAGGAAGGACACTCTCCTATCAGGTGAGGTGAGGGGAGCTGGGTAGAGGGACGGTCTTAACTGCCCTTGGCCCCTATGCTGTCATTTGAGATTCCATGCTTCTACCTTCACAGGGAGCAGCTACCAAAAATGACAGAGGCTCAACCCTCCCAGTGGGGACTAATTCTCTGTTGGAAACGCCTCTCCTCTGAGATCTCTGCTCGCACAAGGCAGGGACGTCTCATTCCAGTCCTCAGCTGTGTTGCTATGTGCAGTGTTGTTGTTAGGGTGATAGTGAACTTATTAGGAGACTGGATGCCAGAGAAACTTAAAGTTTCCATTGTCGTATGCACATTTTTAAACGTCCTTTTCAACTTTGAGGAAAGGCTTTGGACCAGCTGCTAGACAGAGTGCTGGGACTGGACAACCAGCACCAGGGGCCTTGGGAGCATGGCCGTGATTCCCAGCCATCTGGATTCAGAGATGAGAATGTGGATGTGCAGAGAATTTTATTTCCAGATGTGGAAAAGGGATTTTCTGAAACCGTACAAACTCCTGAGGGTGGGTAACCACATGATTGTCATGGAGACAGTGCCACCCAGCGTTCCCTCCTCTAGTGGGAGGATATTTGGTAGTGTTTCTGCTGCTGTAGGCCTACCGTCACACTCATAATGTAGGGAACCACTCTTGATAGTCGGTGCTTTTCCACATAATGTTGATGAGAGGTTGCTCTGCAGAGATTGATTACACGAGCTTCACACTCTGTGCCCCCTTCCCACACAAATTTCCTCCTTGTGAGTTGTTGAGATGTTTGGTTCCTTTTCTTATACCTGCTGGAGGCTTAAGTTCACTTTTTGTCATATGGAAGTATTGCCATGCTCTGAAGACTGTTGCACAGTCAAGAAGGATCATCTCTGCAGAGCTTTCTGAAATCCTATAGGATTTGGTACCCAATTTCCTGAATCCGTCTATTGAAAGACACCATTCAGGAGCTTTGTGTCTTTATCTTCCACCAGGAAACCCCAGGGCTTTAAACATTTGAAATAATTTTCCTTGTTTATTTGTTTATTTTTCCAGGGCCAGCAGGTTTTCTCAGAAGTTCCTCATCTGTCTTCTTTGCATTGACACCTCTGGAGTACTTTTGTGAAGCACTTCGTAGTCCAGAACCTGTATCTTTTCTGCACGGAGCCAGCATCTGTCCTGGACAACACAGACACATTCCAGGATGCCCAGTGGAATTTAAAACTAGCAGGAGTTTCTAGAATTTATCATGCTCTTGAGGCTGAGGGTGAATGTTAATTGCAATCTCCAAAAAGGTCATTTATTTTGGAGATTGAGGAATGGGAATGCCTTGTAGAAATGAAGGTGAATCCTTGGACAGGACTGGGGGTGAGAGTGGTGAAGTATGGGTTATTTTTGAATGTGTCTGTAGAGACTCCTGAGCTTTAGTCTCAATAGATAAGCTCTGATTCTCTGTTGGCGTGCATTTTCTTGTCAAGGTGGCAGCACAGAACGCTTTTAGACACTCTCAAGTGTCTAGTCTCTGTCTAGTTCAATGCCATGTCAGAGTGATGTGATTTTACCCTGCCAGTGGCCACACAGCATTGACCTTCAGGTACATGGGAGGCATTGTTACACTCTACTCCTTTTAACTGGGGAGCTCTGGTGGCGTAGTTGTAAAAAGCTGTGTTGCAATCTCAAAAGCACATGATTCAAGTGCACCAGTTGCTTTGTGGGAGAAGGATGGGCAGTGTATTCCTATGTTATTTTTTGTCTCTTGAAAGCCAGTACAATGTTGGCTGTGCATTTTCCCAGGTGTCCTTAGTGGGGCTGATTCAGCAAAGTTCCCTGACCAGGAATGAAAGGGCAACGTAAGTGTCTTGGTCTTTCTCCCACATTGAAAGTGCCATGAAGTGTCATACATCTGTGCTGCCACCTTGATCCTTTCCATATTTCCTCCTGATGTCTCGTGACCTCGTTGGTCATCTTCAATCTGGTGGAGGTGTAGAATCCCTTGTCAGGGTGAAGATGCAAGGATGCCTTAATGAATGGTACATGAGTGATGTGGCATGGTATTGACAGGAGAAAAGCCATCACAGAAAGTTTCTTTTGGTTCATGATGCTTTGAGTTGATTTTGACTCATGGGTGCTTGGCTCCCTCTGGAACTGGTGACAGTCTGAAGAACTGAGACATTCAGACAAAGAGTAGGTGAGCCTCCTCAGACCTTCATATGGGCCTGAACCAGAAGGAGGAAGTCCATCACTAGGATGGCCTTTTCACAAATGCTTGTTAGAGTGTTTTGAGTGAGTGTGTGTGCTCACCTAGCCATAGAAAAGTACTTAAAATATTTGTTATAAAACAGCAAGAGGGGTTCCCTCAAATCTTGAGATTCCCCCCACCCCTGTGAAGCAACACTTCTGCTCAGCCTTCAATATGGCTTGAAGCTCAACATCACGAAAACAAAGATTCTTACCACCGGGCTGATTGGCAGCATCATGATAGATGGTGAAGAGATTTAGATGGTTCACAGCTTCAGTTTGCTTGGCTCCACAATCAGCATTCTTTGTACCAGCAGGCAGGATATCAAAAGATAAATTGCATTAGGAAATCTACTATCAGGAGCCTCTCCAGAGTACTGAAAGGCAAAGATGTCAGTCTGGAGAGTGTGCCTGATTTAGTCCATGGACTTTGCAAATACTTGCTATGCATCAGAAAGCTGGACAGTGACTAGGGCTGATAGAGGAAGAATTGATGCTTTCAAGGTGTGTTCCTGGAGAAGAGTATTGGATATACCATGGAGGTTACTATATGGAACCCATAATCAATCAGGAGGCTGTTGAGTGAACAGAACAGGAGGGCACTGCATTGAATTGAGAAGGTAGTGTATTAGGGTTGTATTTTATCTTTATACCTGTTCAATCTACATGCTCGCAAATTATCCAAGAAGCTTGACTCTATGAAGACAAATGTGGCATCAAGATTGGAGTGACACTCATCAGTAACCTGCTTTATACAGATTATACAAAGTGAGGAGGACTTGTTACATATGATCAAGGAATATGCATATGATCAAGGATACAGGCTTCATTGTGGATTACATCTCTATATCAAATAAAACATTCTCATTAATAACCTACAATATGCAGATGACACAATTTTACTTGCTGAAGATGAGGATGACTTGAAGCACTTGTTGGCACATGATCAAGGAATACAGTCTTAAGTGGAGATTGCATCTCTATATCAATAAAACATTCTTACCACTGGACATAGGCAACATCATGATGGATGGAGATTAAAACTGCCAATAACTTCATATTACTTAGATCCACAGTTAACACTCTTGGTACCAGCAGTTAGGAATGACAGACACACTGTCAAAATCAGCAGTTAGGGGCCTTTCCAAATTATTGAGGCAAAGTTATGTCATTTTGAGGACTAAGGTGTGTCTGATTCAGGCCATAATTTTTCTGATTATTAGCTATGCATACAAAACATGGAAATTAGTAAGGATTACAGAAAAGAATTGATGCCTTTGACCTCTGGTTTTGTAGAAGAACACTGAACATCCCCTGGACCACCAAGGGTGTGAACAGATGATAGGTCTTGGAGATGGTGAAGCTGCAGTGCTCTTTGGAGGCAAGGATGATGAGGCTTCGCCTCACATACTTTGGACATGTTGCTAGGAGTTGCTATTCCTTGGAGAAGGATATCATATTGGGAAGGATGGAGGGTCATTAAAGGAGAGAAACCCTCAACCAGGTGAATTGACAAGGTGACTGCTGCAGTTGGCTCTTGTGTGTCATGAAGTGTGAGGATGGTGCAGGACAGGACTAGGTTCAGATCTTCTGTTCATAGAGTTACTATGAGTCATACTCTACTTGATGGCACCTAACAGCAGCAAATGCAACAAATAGGAGGACAAACATGTTTGTTCTGAAATGGTGAAAGCAAGTGCTCCTTGGAGGCAAAGATTCTTGAAGCTTCATCTTACACGTTTTGGGCATGTTGCAAGGAGGAACCTGTCCTTGGAGAGGGATGTTGTGCTTGGAAGAGTGGAGGGATGGCACAAGAGAAGACGACTCTGGATGAGATGGATTGACCCAGTAGCTGGAGCAATGGAGGTAGGTATGTAAGGACAATAATGTTGGCACAGGATAGAGCAAGATTCAGAGCTGTTGTACATGGGTTTGTTATGAGTCACAGGCGATGTGATGATGTATAACACCAACATCCTTAAACGGACAGACCTCCCCACTTTCAAACAAATATGGACATGGGACATACATCCCCCATTCACTTTTGTGATGACCATACTCTACATGGTGACTGAGTGTGACTCTCTAAGGGGCTGTTCATAAGTTGCACTGTTCTGAGGACCATATTTTGCACATAGAGAAACAAGAAATAGCGTAGGTCTATGTACACACTTCAGTGTTTTGACCATTCAGTTTATTTTGATTGAAATTTTCTTGGACTGTGCACCCAATTTACACTTGGGACTGTTCCTCTACATGCTGAGTCACCAGGGGGCTGCTCATAGAATACACTCTTCTACTGACCATACTTTGGGGAATGACATTTTTTAACAGAACTTTTTATGAATGACCACCTGTTGAATTTAACTGTGCTGCTTTTAGTCCCCTTTTATGTATTATCATATTTATTGCTTTAATTTATGTTCTCCAATAAAATTGTTTGTTGAAGTAACTCCACATTTGTAAGTGTTCTTCATTGCAGGGAACACCAACATGATCAGGACACTGATGCCATTTGCATCATTGAAACCAGCTGGGGTGAGCTCTGAGGAAAAGAACTGGGAGTATTGAGGATCTGAGTTTGGTGGGTGCCAAGGAAAAGAATGTTATGAGGGGATCTATTAGTCTCCAATGAGAAGTGGTAGCTTTGGTCACAACATGATGGCCTCATATTCATATTGGGGGCTCATGGGGGTTGCAGGGAATCTCCTCATGCTGAACAGGATAAGTTTGGGGTAGGGTGAATAGCCTGGGCCAAGGAAGTACAACTGCACTCTATCTGCACAGTTTGGCACCATTTGAACAATTACTCTGTGCTGTCCTCTGTCATGTGTCATGGACATGTGTCAGAAATAAAATGACTTGGTCAAGGACACCACAACCCCTTAAATCCACTGCCAAAAAGTTGATTCTGACCTATGCCCATAGGTTTCCAAGGCTGGATATGGTTACAGAAGCCAGAGAGCACACAGGCCCCATCAATACCTTCCCCTCCATGGAGTAACCAGTGAGCCAAATGTCCAACAGCTGGTCAGCGGCCAAGTGTTTCTACCACAGTACCACCAGGGCTCCTCCCAAGGACACACTGGATTCTAGAGGCAGGATGGGAGTCCTGGTGTGTGGGGTCCTCTACCTTACGCATACTTCCTTAACAGTGAAGAAGGGTCTGCAGTTGATGGGGTGTGATTCTGTAAATAGACAAATTATTTGGAAGGAGTTTGGCTGGCATAGTCTTGGAGTGTGTTGTGATACTAACCAGAGGTTATTAGGAAACTCTGCTTACTGTCTAAACCAAAACCCACATGTTGTTTTGATTTCATGACATCTTCCTGTACACACACACACACACACACACACACACACACACGTGTATTTCAGCTAGCTGTTGCACTTTGGGTGAGTACCTTTCTTTGTGAAGTGTCCTCCTGAGAGAGAGGCAGAGGAGAGCAGGTTCTGGGCAGACAGGGCAGTGGCCCCATGTCTTTGTGTTGTCCTTCTGTCCCCAACCACATGCAGACTTGATCCCTAGATGATTAGCTAGACAGCTGCAGCACTTACAGGTGTCACATGTACAACTCATATTTTCCTGGAAAGTATTTACAGGACCATTCTTCCTGATGTCCACTTTATGACAGGAAAGGGAACCTCCTCACTAACACCTTTGCATGTCACATGTGTCATTTTCCCTCACTGTATCATGTTCCCTTTGTTTTTCATTCATTGACAGGAAGGTGAGTGGAATCATGATAAGCCAGGACAATCACAGACAGAAGGACCTGGTTGTGCTGTGGTTGAAAGACACAGCTACTGAGAAGCTGGGGGTTTGCTCTCAGCCTGCACTACATGAGAGAGAGAGATGGGATAGTGTGTGAGGAGTGCAATGTTAGAAACCATATGGGACAATTTACTCTATCCTGTCTTACACTGTGAGTGGGAACTGATGCCACAGCAATGGATTCAGGGTTTTTTATTTCTGTTCTTAAAAAACATTTTCACAGGAATGAGTCCTGAAGTCAGCTGCCTGTTGCCACTGCTTTCTGCCCACGTTGAAAAGACAAATGTTGGCAGGAAGGAGCACAGGACGACCGGAAAGAGCATGTGATATCAGGAAGGAGCATGGGACAGTGCTGCCTGTGCTGCTCACACAGTTATTGGGGTAAAACAGCTATCTAGCTTGACCACATGGGACCCTTTAACTCAGGAGAGCAGCAAGCTGTGGGCTCCAGCGGAAGCTGCCAGCTGAGTCCCTGCCAGAAGCCACCTGCCAAGCTGCTGTGAGATGCACCTTCCAGGAAAAAAATAGGTACTTTAGGGAACAAACTGTTGTCTGGCCTGACCACGTGGGATCCTTAAACTCAGGTAACAGGGAGGTCCTGGGTCCCTCGATGGAGGTGAGAAGCTGCTTCCAGAGGGAAAAACAGGCTTCCTCCATGCTCACCCAGGCACTTTAGGGAACAAATTGCTGTCTGGCCTGACCACATGGGACCCCTAAACTTAAGCGACAGGGAGATCCTGGGCCCTTCAATGGAGGGGAGAAGCCACTTCCAGAAGGGAATAACAGGCTTCCTCTGTGCTCACTCAGGTACTTTGGGGAACAAACTGCTGTCTGACCTGACTACGTGGGACCCCTGAAGTCCCCCCTGTGGCATACCCACTCTGCACCCCTGCAATCCACCAGCCAGAATCTGCAACCTAACCGAAGTACTTGCGTGGTACAACTGCAACCTGAGTGAGGTCCCTGCGAGTCCCCACAAGGGTAGGTAGCCCCACCAGAGAGGGACATGAGAGGGACAGCTGCAAACTGAGTGAGGCCCTTGAGTGTGCCCACCTGGAAGCTGGCCCCACTAGGGGCCAGCCAGACATCTACAACCTGAGTAAGGTCCCACACATCCCCACCCAGGCAGGTAGACCCACTAGGCATGATCGAGACATCTGCAAACTGAGTGAGTTCCCTGCGTGGGCCCACCCAGGCAGGTAACCCCCAGCCAGATGCAAGCAGGATAGCTGCAACCTGAGTGAAGTCTTTGTGTGTGACATCTGAGCACATGCCCACCTGGCATAGACTGGTGCTTGTGCCGGCCCTGTTTGGTCTCCTCTGCCCCTAAGCCTAGCATCTCCTCACATCCTGTCATCTAACTGCCTTTAATCTGGAGCACCTTGGTCTAACTTAGCTGTAACAACTATACAACAGAAGAATTCACTTTCACAGGCTGTGAATGGACACTTCCCTTGGTCCAGAAGTTCAGAGAGGCACACAGACAACATAACTGCTCTGCCCTCTTCTATAGCAGTGATTTTAAATCAAGAACCTATCATCACCTTAGGCATGAAAAGCCCTATCACAGCATCATCATGAAAGAAACAGGCCACCTCACAAGCTACAAAAGCATAAAGCAAGATGTCACCCCCAAAAAGTGACACAGTACCAATGGGTTTCCTGAAGCCGGAAAGTCAGATGGAATTTTCTAGCACAGAATTTAAAAGAACAATGATTAAATATTTTCCATGAGTGAAAGAAAAACTTGAAGAATACAGGACACTGCAAGCAAAAACCAGGAGGAGCTGAAAAAGCAATCCAAAACAATGCATATAAAACAAACAAGGCATTAGAGGCTCTGTAAAACAAAAAAATCGTGATCCAAAATATGAGGTCAAATGTTTCAGATGCTGTCAGCATGATGGAGGGACGCATGAACAGAGTTGAAGAGATGGAACACAGAATCAGTGAAATAAAAGATAGAATTGTCACCACTGATCTGCTAGAGCAAAAAGCAGAATCAAAGAGGAAGGAAAAAGAAGAAAACCTAAGAACAATGTGGGATACCATCTAGAGAAATAACATGCATATCATCGCAATCCCAGAACAGGAAGAAGCAAGTAAAAGCACCGGAAAAGTGGTGGAAGAATTACTGGAAGAAAACTTCCCAAGTATAATGAAGAATGAGAGAATATATATTCAAGAAGCTGAGCGAATACTATATAGAATAGATCTCAAAAGAAAACCACCAAGGTATATCATAGTCAAACTTGCCAGAACCAAAGATAAGGAAAGAATTCTGAGAGCAGCAAGGGAAAAACAAAGAGTAACCTATAAGGGAGAGCAGATAAGATTAAGTGTCGATTTCTCAGCAGAAACTATGTGAGCAAGAAGGCAGTGGAATGATATATATCAAACACTCAAAGAACACAACCATCAACCAAGAATAGTATATTGTTGTTATGTGCCATCAAGTCGCTTGTGACTCATAGCGACCCTATGTACAAGAGCTCTAAATGCTGTTCTATCCTGTGCCAACCTAGCCATCTCAAACGCACTTATTCCCACCACTCCAGTCACAGAATTGATCCATCTCACCAAAGGTCTTCCTCTCCTTCGCCTCCCCTCCATGAATATGGAGAGATCAAGATATTTCAGAAAAACAGAACCTAATGGAGTTTGTAAAAACAAGACCAGAATTGCAGGAAACACAGACGTCCTTCTTACAGAGGTGCAGCAGAAAGCAGGATGGACCAAAGTAACTAGCAACACTACCAAAAAAAACCCTCAACACAACGACAGCAATAAAACCATGCCTCTCAATATTCACACTAAATGTGAATGGTTTAAATGCATCACTGAAAATAAAAAGAGTAGCAGATTGGATAAAAAACCAAAATCCATCAATATGCTGTCTACAAGAGACACATATGAAAAATGAAGGCAAAGAAAGACTAAAAATAAAAGGGTGGGAAAAAACATACCAAGCAAATGGCAACCAGAAAGAAGCAGGAGTAGTGATACTAGTTTCTGATAAAATAAATTTCAATGCAAAAACCGTCACAAAAGGACAAGGACAGGTCAGTACATAATGCTTAAAGGGTGAATAGAAAATGAGAACATAACAATAATATATATCAATGCACCAAAAGATAGACCTGCAAAATATATAAAACAAACATTAACAAAACTGAAAAAGGAAGTAGACAACACTACTATTGTACTTAGAGACTTCAGTACACCACTCTCAAGAAAAAAACTGAACTACCAGAAAGAAACTCAACAGAGATGCTGAAGAATTACACCACCCAATAAACCAACTTGAGCTCACAGATATTTATAGGCTAATGCACCCCCAAAAAAGCACAGTATACATTTTTCTCCAATGTGCATGGAACATTCTCCAGAATAGATCACATCTTGGGCCACAAGGCAAGAATCAATGAATTTAACAAAACATAGAAATAATACAAAGCATCTTCTCAGACCACACGCTTACAAAATTAGAAATTAATAACAAGAGGATAAAGGAGGAAAAAACCATATATTTGGAAGTGAGCACCACCTTGCTTGAACATGAGTGGGTATGAGAAGAAATTAAAAAATGAAATAAAAAAGTTTCTTGAAAGAAATGACAATGAAAACAACATACCAAAACCTCTGGGAAACACCCAAAGCAATACTCAGGGGTCAATTTATAGCGATAAGAAAACACATCAAAAGGCGGGGGGGGGGGGAAATGACCATTGACTCTCTAACCCAACATCTCCAACAACTTGAAAAAGAACAGCAAGAAAACCTGACTCCCTCTAAAAAAAACAACTGAAATGGTAAGAATTACAGCATAAATAAATGAAATAGAAAACGGAAAAAACATTTGAAACCACCAACAAAACTAGAAGTTGGTTCTTCGAAAAGGTTAATAAAATTGACAAACCAGTGGCAAAACTAACAAAAGAAAAGATGGAAAAAAAACACAAATAATTCAAATAAAAGATGAATTGGGCAACATCACAACAAAACCAATTAAAATAAAAGGCTAACAATGGAATATTATGAAAAACTATACTCAAACAAATTTGAAAACCTACAGGAAATGGACAATCTACCTAAACTGACATCAACCAAAATTGAACATTTGAACAGACCCATTACAATAGGAGAAATTGAAAACTTCCAGCCAAAAAAAGCCCTGGACCAAATGGTTTTACAAGTGACTTTTAACAATCATTTAGAGAAGAACTGTCACCAATTCTACATAAGCTATTTCAGAAAATAGAAGAAGATGGAACCCTCCCAGATTCATTCTATGAAGCAAACATATCTTTGATACCAAAGCCAGCTAAAGACACCACCAAAATAAAAACTATAGGCTAATATCTCTCATGAACATAGATGCACAAATCTTGAATAAAATCCTGGCCAATAGAATCCAATGATACATCAAAGAAATAATTCACCATGACCAAGTGGGATTCATAAGGTATGCAAGGATGGTTCAATATAAGAAAAACAATCAGTGTAATTCACCACATTAAGAAATCAAAGAACAAGAACCACATGAGCCTATATGATGCAGAAAGGCCTTTGACAAAATCCAACACCTTATCCTGATTAAAACACTCAACAAAATAGGATTAGAGGGGAATTTCTTCAACATAGTAAAAAGTATACAAGCAAACCCAAGAACCAACATCGTTCTCAATGGAGAGATTAAAAGCATGCCCCAGGAGAACAGGAATTAGGCAAGGATGCCCACTATCACTTCTCTTATTCAATATGGTATTGGAAGTTTAGTGATAGCAATAAGAGAATGAAAAAAGAGGTATTTAAATTGGCAAAGAGGAGGTAAAATTAGCACTATATGCAGATGATGATAGTATACTTAGAAAACCCTAAAGACTCAGCAAGAAAACTTCTAGACGTATTTGACCAATTCAGCAAAGTGGCAAGATACAAGATCAACATACAAAAATCAATTGAATCTCTCTACAGTGACAAAGAGAATACAGAACTGGAGTTAAGAAAAACAATACCCTTCACAATAGCTAATCGCCAAGAATAAATACATGGGAGTAAATCCAACCAGAAGCATAAAGGATCTATTCAAAGAAAATTGCAAAATATTACTACAAGAAACAAAAAGACCTGGAGAAGTGGAAGAATATCCCTTGTCATGCATAGAAAGACTCAATATTGTGAAAATGACAATACTACCAAAGTCAATTGACACATTCAATGCAATCCCAATACAAATAACAATTTCATTCTTCAATGATATGGAAAGGTAATTTACAATTTTATTTGAAATAGAAAGAGGCCCCAAATAAGCAGAGCACTCCTTAAAAAGAGAAACAAAGTAGGAGACATCTCACTCCCTGATTTCAAATCCTACTACACTGGTGTGGTGGTCAAGGTGCTGGCAAAATTGGAAAACTATCTGTAGAAAACTCAAGCAAGATCCACACCTCACTCTCTATATATGAAAACGAACTCAAAGTGGATTGTGGACCTAAGACTAAAACTAGGATGGTTTTTGTTGTTAAGTGCCATCAAGTTGGAGGCGACTCATAACGACACCATGAACAAAAGACCTAGACACCTGTATAACTTTCATCCTTTCTCCAGGTTCATAGGGTTTCCAGAGGCAAGCCATTAGGGAAGTGGATGCCACTCCTGCTTTCTAAAACTAGGACTATAAACTTCATTAAAGAAAAGCTTGGAAGAACTCTAGAAGTCCTAATCGACAACATAAAGAGTCTTCCAAGCATCCTGAAAAATCTACAACCAGGTGAGGACAAAATAGATGAATTGGACCTTCTAAGAATCAAATCCCCATGTACATCCCAAAAGTTCTCTGACAGGGTTAAAAGGGAAGCCACAGACTGGGAAAATGTATTTGGTAATGACAAATCAGATAAGGAACTTATATCTAGAATTTATAAAACACTTGAGCACCACACCAAGATATAGGTAAACAACCCAATTAAAAAATGGACACAGAATATGAACAGACACTTCACCAAAGAAGACATTCAGATGGCAAACACATGAAGAAATGTTCAAAATCCCTAGCTCTAAGAGAGATGCAAATAGCAAAATTTAACAGAACAGCAAACAACAAATGCTGGTGAGGTTGTGGAGAAACTGGAACCTTTATTCACTCTTGGTGAGAGTGTAAAATGGTACAGCCACTCTGGAAGGCAGTATGGCGCTTTCTCAAAAAGTTGCAAATAGAAATACCATTTGATTCAGCAATTCCACTACTGGGAATTTACCCCAAAGAAACCAAAACTGACACCCAAGCAAATATATGCACACCCATGTTTATCGCAGCTTTGCTCACAATAGCAAAGACTTGGAAACAACCCAAGTGCCCAACAACAAATAAATGGATAGAGAGGCTGTGGAATATTCACACAATGGAATACTATGCTGCATTGAAAAACAAGGAACTCATGAAATATACAAAATAGTTGGCCCTGGAGGACAGTATGCTGAGTGAAATATCTCAGACACAAAAGGACAAATACTGTATAGTGCCACTGTTTTAAAACGGGTCTGACATCTGGGTTGGGAAGAGACTGAATATGATGAGATAAATTATGTGTAGTGCATTGAAACAGATGAGGGAGTGAACTGTTTAAAAGGGATATATGATTAGGTATTATTGTCATGACAGGAGTCCAGGATGAAGGCTGCATAGTGGAGTGGACTTAGGGGGAGGGATCGTAAAACAATGAAAGAGTTTTACTTTTCAAAGAGAAGAGCAAACTGGAGGGGGAGCTTGGGCAGGGAGGAAAGTGAAAAAATGAATGAATGGAAATCCAATGTCTCCGTAAACTTTCATTAAAATTAATAATAAGATAATAAAAAAGAAAAAAGGACAATTAACTGGGGAAAGGAGAGGGAGTAGAAGAAGGAAAATGTGCAAAAATGAATGAA
>NW_006399766.1:17834297-17853970 GCF_000299155.1 Elephantulus edwardii | reverse complement strand
AGTTGGACAATGACCAAGGAGGATAGAAGGAGAATTGATGCCTTTGAGCTGTGGTGCTGGAGAAGAGTATTGAGAATACCATGAACTGCTAGGAAAACAAGCAGATTGATTCTGAAAAGGGTTAAACCAGGTGGCTCCTTGGAGGCAAGGATTCTGAGGCCCCGTCTAACATACTTTGGACATGTTGTAAGGAGAGACTGGTCCTTGGAAAAGGATGTCATGCTTGAGAGGGTGGAGGGACAGCGCAGGAGGGAAAGGCCCTCTATGAGGTGGATTGACTCAGTGACTGGGGTAATCCGGATGGGTGTGTCAGAGGCAATGCGATTGGCACAGGATAGAGCAGGGTTTAGGGCTGTTGTACACAGGGTCGCTATGAGTCACAAATGACTCGAAGGCACATAACAACAACAACAACAACAACAACAACAACAAAATCACAAAGATCATTCAATGCAAATGAAGCCAAGCTCTTTCTATTGAAAACCTTCCTCCTCTCTCAGGAGGGAGGGGACAGCAAATGAACAACAACATTCTCAACCATACAACAACAAATCCTTAAATGATTTCCAAGAGGCAAAACGACTTTTTTCTAAATCAATCCGTGTTTTTCTCAGCCAGTTTTCCAGGCTCTTCTCTTAGAAAACATTTTTTTCTTACATTGGTCTGCTCACCTCACAAGCTATACAAAGAATTCCTTCTAAGACTTGCCCATGCCTGTCTCACACTTGGTAGATCTGGGTTAGAATGGCAAGTTTTCCTCCTCCAGAAAGATAAATCATACTTGACTGTTTGCAATCATTTGGCAAAGCTTATGAGGGAAATAAGAAAGGACATTAATATACGGAAGGGTCCTCTCATGTGAAAACAGCCTCTGAAAACCCACTGGAAGGTCAGCAATGAGTTTTTTGCAATGTGTTTGAGATTATGCATAGGGTTTCCTACTCAAATCTTTAGAGGACCAGCTATATCACCAGCTCTTCTTATGCTTCAGAGCAGCTGGGGAACACAAAGACTGAACTTTGGGCTAGCTTCTGAACGTATATTTATATGTTTGCATAAATCTGTTCATTGTATTTAATTCTTGGTGCACATATATTTTATTTCTCTTGGTTTTGTTTACAAAGCAAATTAGCTTTTCATTCCACCATGCATACCAATTTGTGTTCAAGAATGAACTCATTTCGGCAAACAACAAATGCTGGTGAGGTTGTGGAGAAACTGGAACCCTTATTCACTGTTGCTGGGAGTGTAAAATGGTACAATCACTCTGGAAGGTAGTATGGCGCTTTCTCAAAAAGTTGCAAATAGAAATAGCATTTGACCAAGCAGTTCCACTATTGGGAATATACCCTAAAGAAACCAGAACCGCCACCCAAGCAGATACATGCACACCCATGTTTATCGTGGCTTTGTTCACAATAACAAAGGGTTGGAAACAACCCGAGCGACCATTAACAAACAAGTAGCTAGAGAAGCTGTGGTATATTCACACAACAGAATATTATGCAGCACTGAAAAACAAAGAACTAATAAAATATTATACAAAATTATGCTGAGTGAAATATCTCAGTCACAAAATAACAAATACTGCATAATGCCACTGTTCTAAAACAGGATTAACATGAGGGTTGCGGGGGCAACTAAGAAAAGAGAGAATAAATTCTGTACACTGCATTGAAACAGATGAGGGAGAAAACTGTTTAAAAGGGATATATGATTAGGTATTGTTGTCTTGACAAGAGTCCAGAATGAAAGTTGCACAGTGGAGTGAACTGGGGGAGGGGGAAGGGGATTGTATAAAATGAATGAACTTTTTTTTTACTTTTCAAAGAGGAAAGCACACTGGGGGAAGGGGGCAGGGAGGAAACTGCAACAATGAATGAATGAATGGAAATCCAAAGTATCTGTAAACTTTCATTAAAATTATTATTTTTTTAAAAAAATAGGATGAATTCATTTTGGTTTGCACAGTGGAATCCCGCTTCCACCACTTTCTTCCCTGTCATTCTGATTTCTGTAACCTGGCAAGCCCCTCCCCAGGAGCACTGCTATAGAGTTTGTGGGTCTACAGTATTTATATGAGCCTCTCAGCAAGGTTGTCATTCACTTGGCCATATTTGAACAGCTAACCTTAGATCTTAATCTTTATATCACCAGAGATCCTGAACTCCAGAACTGAAAACAGGGAGAAGGATGAGCAGTCTCCTCCTGTGTGATTAACGGCCTCTGAAAACACACCATAGGGTCAGCTATGGGTCAGTTCTGACTCAATGGGACACAATAACAACAGAATTGAAAACAAGAAACCCAGGTAGTATGATCAGCTAATTCTTGGTCTGCCATCTTTAAGGTCAGCTGTTCAAACCCAGCATTTGCTCTATGGGAGAAAAATGAGGCAGAGGATCTGCATAAAGATATATAGCCGTGGACACCCTCCAAGGGAGTTTCACCTTGCCCCACGGGCTTGCTGTGTCACAGAATCCACTCGGTGACAATGGTTGCATTTTGTTGGTTTGGCATTTGGATGAAAGGTGGCCACCAGGTGATTTCAAATATGTATACTAGTATACAAATCTTTATAAAAAGAACACACAGGTATGTTTTGGAGAAGATGCAGTCAGAGTACTCCTTGGAGGCATGGATGGTGAAGTTACATCTCACATACTTTGAGCATATTGCTAAGAGAGGCTATTCCTTAGTGGGGGCATCATACTTGGATCAGTGAAAGAGAAGAACATCCTCAGCAAGGTGTATTGACACAGTGACTGCAGCAATGGGCTCAAGTGTGTCAGAGATGCTGAGAACGGCACAAGAGAGGAGAGACTTCAGATCCGTTGTTCATAGGGTCACTTTGAGTCTTGACACGATTTGTTGTTGCTGTTATGTACCTCGCATCAGAACCAAATCATAGCGCACACGAACAGCACAATGAGGTAGTGCAGTGAGTTGAAGACTGGGATGCTAATGAGCCTTGGTAATTCAACCCCACAGTCTCCACAGGAGAAAGATAGGGCAGTCTTTCTCCAAGATGCTGTCTCAGAAGCCCTGGGGGGGGGGGCAGTGCATGCCTTCTGTCCTACTCGGTCACTCCCGGTCAGGATGAAGTGGAGGCCAGTGGGAAAACACTCCCCAAAAGAGACATGACTCTCAGTTGCCAGCAAGTTAAGACCACCCATGCTTTCTACACGGAGTTCTGATGGCCTCATGGTGAGGAGTTGAAATGTCAATCAAGAGTCAAGAGGTTCAAATCCACGAGCTGCTCTGAGGGGGGGAAATGTGGCAAACTCCTCCTGTGTGAATTTAGAGCCTCTGAAAAGCCACTGGAGGCTCAGCTATGAGTCTTTTCCGACTCATGCCCACAACAGCATGCTTCCTACATAGGCATTTCCATAGCTGTCCCATTTCCCAAGGTGAGTATGCTGAAGAGACAGTGATGCTGCTCCATTTTTCGCCCAGTGTTAATAGTGAACCTTGCTATCTTAGGAGAACAGAGGAATTCAGTCACCTGGCACCTTTGACAGCTTCACCTCATCCCCACTCACCATCACGGCAGCCAGGACCTGCCATTTCAATTTGCTGTTTGCTCTGTGGAGGGAAGAGGAGAGTTTCTGGTTTCTGCAGTAGCAGGCCTGCAGGGCAGCCACCTGGCACACCAGTTGGTTGGAGCCTCGGCACCGAGATGAATGGCGGGTGCATGCAGCCTGGTTTGCCTCGCACGTTCACTGAGGGAGTCGCACAGGTTCAGTGGCTGCTGCGAGCCAGCCCACACATGCTCGGCAGGTCCCCCTTAGAGACCTCTCTGCAGCTGCTGGGGCTTAAAAAGACAAATGCGGGGGAGCTCTGGTGGCCTAGTGGCAAGAAGCTGCAACTACAATCCCAGAGGTGCACGGTTCGAATCCACTAGATGCTCTGCCGGGGAAGGAGGGGCAATCTCCTCCTGTACCAGTCAGATCTGATTTAACGGTACACTCACACAAAAATAATAAAATAAAAAAATTTTTTTAAAAAAAGACAAATGCATACCCGTGTGTGTATGTAAATATGTTATATAGGATGTGATGTGACATGCATATGCATACAAATACAGGTAGCATATTAGGTATGTATGTTGTTGTTACGCACCATTGAGTCACTTGCAACTCATAGTGACCCTATGTACAACAGCTCTGAACCCTGCTCTAGCTTGAGTCACCCTCTGACACACCTACCCCCATTACCCCACTGAGTCAATCCATCTCATTCAGGGTCTTCATCTTGGGCTGTCTCTCCCCCCTCCCAAGCATGATGTCTCCAAGGACTGGTCCCTCCTTACAACGTGCCCAAAGTATGGCGCTTCAGAGTCCTTGCCTCCAAGCAGCAGTGTAGGTGGGAGGTCAGAGGATGCTGGTCTCAGGAAGGAGGTGCATCACCCTTCACAGTCCTGAGACCAGGAGGACATATATGATGGTAGCCACTTGGACATCACCGTTCACAACCCTGAGACCAGGAGAATGTAGATGGTGCCTAATTGAATGTCACCCTTCACAGTTTTGAGACCCAGAGAACGTAGATGGTGCCAGCTTGAATGTCCACTTTCCTAATCCAGAGACCAGGAAAACATAGATGCCTTTATCTAAGTTGTAGTGTTGTAGAAGGGTATTGAATATATGCTGGACTGCTTGTAGAAAAGACAGTTCTGTCCTGGAGACGGTGAAACCAGGCTGGTGCCATCAAGCCACCATAACGTCAAGTCATAACTCAGAGCAACCCTATGGACAATAGATCCCAGGCCTTGTGGTCACCAGCCATCGGTGTCTCTGAGGGTGGACGGAGTGGGATCTGCTTTACCAGAAGAGGCTTTACCAGTGGGTGGACACTCATGGCCCCATCTGTGTTCCTCCATGACCCCTCACCATTCTCCCTCACAGTGGTTTGTGACTTCAAACCACTGACCTTCTGGTGAGCAGCTGAGCATTTCACCCCTATACCAGCAGGGCCCCTAGACTCATAGTATCTCTATAGTAGCATCTTTGTGTAACTGTGCACACACAAAAGCAACTATGAGATATCATCTCACCCCAGTCAGAATAGCAAAATTTAACAGAACAACAAGCAACAAATGCTGGCGAGGTTGTGGAGAAACTGGAACCCTTATTCACTGTTGGTCGGAGTGTAAAATGGTGCAACCACTGTGGAAGGCGGTAGGGCGTTTTCTCAAAAAGTTGCAAATAGAGATACCATTTGACCCAGCAATTCCACTACTGGGAATATATCCCGAAGAGACCATAATTGACATCCAAGCAGATATATGCACACCCATGTTTATCGCAGGTCTGTTCACAATAGCAAGGAGTTGGAAACGAATGGATAGAGAAGCTGTGGAATAGTCACACAATGGAATACTATGCTGCATTGGAAAACAAGGAACTCATGAAATATTAAAAATGGGTGACCCTGGAGGACATTATGATGAAATATCTCAGTCGCAAAAGGACAAATACTGCATGCTGCCACTGCTGTAATATGGGACTGATATAAAACTGAGAAAAATTGGATAAATTGCGTATACTACATTGAAACAGATGAGGGAAAGAATATTTAGAAGCGATGTATGATAGGGTATTATGGTTATCACAAGAGTCCACAGTTAAGGTTGCATAGTGGAGTGTACTTGGGGTAGTGGGGGGATTGTGTACCAGGGAGGGAGTCTTTCTTTTTTTTTTTTAAAGTATCCATGAGACTGTCTTTTTTAAAATTTTTATTTTATTATTTTTGTGTGTGCGTGTACCGTCAAATCAGATCTGACAGGTACAGGAGGAGATTGTCCCTCCTTCCTCGGCAGAGCATTTGGTGGATTCGAACCGCGTGCCTCTGGGATTGCAGTGCAGCTTCTTGCCACTAGACCACCAGAGCTCCCTGGAGTCTTTTACTTTTAAAAGAGAGGAGCGAAGTGGGGCGGGGGCCAGGGGGGAGGGCTGGGCAGGGAGAAAAGTGCAACAATGAATGAATGGAAATGCAAATTCTCTGTAAATGTTCATTAAAATTATTAAAATAAAATCTAAAAAAGAATGTAATAAAAATATATTAAAACAAAACAAAACAAAATTGTGCACACACAGTGTGGAGGGAAGGCAGGTCTTTCTTAAGAGTGGTACCTCAGGGTCAGGAACCCTTCTACTCCTGGCGGATACAAGTGTCATTTCCTGACCATGCCTAGATACAACCTCAAGCTGCCCAACAGTGAGGACGGCCCCTTCAGAGGATGAACAGCGTCTCCATTACACACACCAACTGCTTCTCTGACTTCAGTGGTATCAGCTGAGTCAGTTCTGACACATGGGGCTGACACACATCGTGCTGGAGGAGGACTCTCCTTAAGGGATTTGCATCTAGGAGAAGCACATTGCCAGGCCTTTCTTCCAAGGGGCCTCAGAATGGATTGGAACAGCCAACCTGTTGATTAGCAGCCAAAGATTTAACCCAGGTTGCCACCAGGACACAAAAACAATGGGATCATGGTTCTACCAAAGTGAAATTGATCAGTTGGTCAGTAAGGCGCCAGTGGCGACAGGCAGTTGACCTCAGGAATCATTCCTGCTAAATGTTTAAGAACAGGAATAAAAGCCCTTGAATCTGTTCTTGTGGCATAAGATCCCACTCATTGTGTAAGACAGGAGAGAGTAAATTGTCCCATATGATTTGTAAGGGTACACTCCTCCCACAGACAGACTGTCCCATCTCTCTCGTGGAGTGCCTGTTCAGATCAAACCCCCAGCTTCTCATGAGGTGCCTTCTTCAACCGCAGGACCACCAGGCCCTTCCCCCAGGTCACCGTGATTTCACCCATGTTCTTGCCAGTCAATGAAAAACAAAGGGACCATGATCCAGTGAGAGCAAATGACACGTCGTGCGTGCGAGGGACCTAGAGCGGAGGTTCCCTTTTCTGCCATGAAGTGGACACCAGGAAGAATGGTCCTGGACATAATTTCCAGGGAAATAGGCAGTGTATATGGGATGCCTGCAAGTGCTGCAGTTGTCTAGTTAACCGTCTGGGGATGAAGTCAGTATGTGGTTGGGGACAGAAGGGCAAGACAGAGACATGGGGCTACAGCCCTGTCCACCCAGAACCTGCCCCCCTCTGCCTCTCTCTCAGGAGGACACCTCACAAAGAAAGGTTCTCATCCAAACTGCAACAGCTAGAGGAAATACACGTCTGTGCACATGTGTATGTGTGTGTATAGGAAGATGTCATGAACTCAAAACATCAAGTGAGTTTTAGTTTAGACACTTAAGAATGTGGATGATGTTCCTAGTAACCTCTTGTTAGGATCTTAGCACACCCTGAGACTATGCCAGACAAACTCCTTCCAGTTAACTTGTCTGTTTACAGAATCACACCCCATCAACTGCAGACCCTTCTTCACTGTTAAGGAAGTATGCATAAGTTACCCCACACACGAGGGCTCCAATCCTGCCTCTAGAATTCAGTGTGCCCTTGGGAGGAGCCCTGGTGGTGCTGTGGTATAAACACTTGGCCTCTGACCATCTATGTTGGAGATTTTGCTCACTGGCTACTCAATTGGGGGAATGATGGGGCTTGTGTGCTTTCCGGATTCTGTAACCACTGGAAGCCTTGGAAATCTATGGGCACTTCCAATCTGTCCCTCTGTGGCCATAGGTCAGTATCAACATTTGGCAGAGGGTTAAAGGGGTTATGGTGTGCCCTTGGCCACCAAGTCACTTGATTTCAGACACATGTTCATGTGTCCCTAAATGGCACAAGAGTAATTGTTCAAATGATGCCTAACTGTGCAGATGGAGTGCTATTATACTCCCTTACCCTGCCCAGAGTGAGGAGATTCCCTGAAATCCCCACCAGCTGCCAATATGAGTATGAGACCATCATGTTGTGACCAAAGTACCACTTCTCACAGGTAGCTAACAGATGCCCTTGTAATGTTCTTTTCCTTGGCACACATCAAACTCAGAACCTTAATATTCTGTTTCTCTTCCTCAGAGCTCACCCCTGCTGCTCTCGATGATGCAAATGGCACAATGACAAGTGTTGCAGACCTAGGGTAAATTGTATTTATAATTATTAATGAGACAGACTACCAATAACGAGATAGAACAGAGAGCATAAAAAACAGGGGGCCAGCAGTTCCATGACTGAAGGCCTCAAGCCATGCCTCTCTGGGTATTTATTGAGAATCGTAAGGTAAACAAAGGAAAATCATAAGGGAGTACAAAACAAAAGCAAGGGATCATGGGGAAGTCTTTCCCAGATAAGGTCAACTTTCTCTCTATTGTTTACATTATGCTTATCTCAGGGAGGGATTCAGTAAATACAAACTAAGAACCTGTTTGACTCTTAGGGAATGCCTCAGTGCCACAAGGTGAATTCTAGATCGTATTAAGCGTCCCTCATATCCTGATACAGCATTTGGTTTATTATTAATATTAAATTTCATGTTTGGTTTCCCATAGACAAGTATCCAGATCATGTTGGTATTCTCTGCAAATGAAGAACACCTACAAGTGTGGGGTTGCTGCAACAAACAGATTTTATTGGAGAACATAAATGGCTTACAATATCCAAGAATGTAAGCAATGAATACATTACATCAAAGTTCAAAGAGGGTGGCAGAGTTGAATTCAACAAGTGAAAAACACAAGTATTTTGCAATGTACTAAAAACTAAAGCAATAAATACAATAATACATAGAAGGATACATCATATGAACAGTCCCCTAGGGATTCACAATCACCATATCCAGTATGGCCATTAGAAAAGGTGGATGGGGTAAACCTGACATCTGTTATTTGCTTTAAAGGGGGGAGGTCCATCAGTTTGATGATATTGTTATACACCATCGTGTGATCTGTGGCTCATAGAGAACCCATGTAGAAAAGCTCTGAACTCTGCTCTATCCGGTGCCAACCTTATTGTGTCAGACACAACTACAGCCATTACTCTAGCCACTGAGTCAATCTATCTCTTTGGGAGGTCTTCCTAACTTACACTGTCCCTCCACTCTTCCAAGCACAACGTCCCTCTCCTAGGACATGTCTCTCTCTGCAACATGAGCAAACGATGTAAGATGAAGTTTCAGAATCCTTGCCTCCAAGGAGCACTCTGCTTTTACCATTTTGAGGACAAACCTGTTTGCTCTCCTAATTGTTGGTGTTTTTTGCTGTTCGGTGCCGTCCAGTTCAGTACAACTCATAGCAACTCTATGAACAAAAGAACTACACCATCCTTACACTTCGTTGACACACAGTAGCCCATTGCAGCACTCACGTCAAACCACCTGGCTGAGGGTCTTCCTCTCCTTCACCCAGCCTTCCCAACATCATATCCTTCTCCAAGAAATAGCACCTCTGAGGAACATGTCCAAAGCATGTGAGGCGAAGCCTCATCATTCTTGCCTCCAATGAGCACTCCAGCTTGACCATCTCCAAGACATATCTATTCCTTCTCTTGGATGTCCATGGGATGGTCAATGCTCTTCCCCACACCACAGCTCAAAGGCATTCTTTTTCTGTCATCCTTATTCATTGTCCATGTCTCAGATGTATAGTTAAGAATCAGGAAGATCATGACCTGAATCTGATGCACCTTAGTCCTCCAACTGACATCACTGCTCCTCAATAATTTGGAAAGGTTCCTAACTGCAGATTTTGACAGTGCAATGTGTCTCTTAATTTCTTGACTGCTAGTACCAAGGGTGTTAACTGGGGATCCAAGTAATAGGAAGTTGTTGACAATTTCAGTATTTTGCATCCACGAAGTTGCCTTCTGGTCCAGTTTAAGAATGTTTATTGATACAGAAATCAATCCACACTGAAGGCTGGATTTCTTGATCATCTCCCAAGAAGTGGTTCAAGACCTCCTCACTTTCAACAAGTAAGGTTGTGTGATGTGCATAACAGAGGTTACTGATGAGTCTCACTCCATCCTGATGCGCAGGTTATTGATGAGAATCTGTTTCATTGATAGAGAGATGCAATCCATACTGAAGGCTGCAGTCCTTCATTGACTACAACCAGTGCTTCAAGTCCCCCTCACTTTCAGCAAGTAAGGTTGTGTAATCTACATAACACAGGTTACTGATGAGTATCACTCCAATCCTCACGCCATACTTCCTTCATAAGAGTCCTGCTTCACGGATAATTTGTCCGCATATAGACTGAAAAGGTATGGAGACAGAATACAAACACTGTTACCCTACTTGTGGATTCCAAACCATGTAGTGCTCCCCTGCTCTGTTCACTCAACAGCCTCCTGATCCACTTACGGGTTCCACATAGTAACCTTCTAGTAGCCCATAGTATATCCAATACTCTTCTCCAGCACCACAGCTTGAAGGCATCAATTCTTCTATCATTCTGAGTCACTGTCCAGCTTTCTGATGCATACCAATTATCTGCAAAGACCATGGCCAGAAAAAGGGCACCTTTGTCTCCAGATGGACACTGTGGCCTTTCAGCACACTGCAGAAGTCCTTGACAGCAGATTTTTCCGATGCAATTCACGTTTTGATTCCCTGGGTCCTGCTACAGAGAAGGCCGAGTGTGCAACCAGTAAAACTGAAGCTGTGAAACATCTCAATTTCTTCACCATCTATGATGATGCTGCCAATGAGCTGAGTCGTGAGAATCTGCTTTCTTGATGTTGAACTTCAATCCATATTTAAGGCTTCACTCTGTGATCCTTCTGCAGTAAATGCCGCTGGTCCTCTTCTGTTTTGATAAGCAAACTTGTGTCATCTGCATAACCCATGCTAGTCTTCCCATAATAATGATGCCATGTTCCTCCTCCTAATGCCCAGTGTCCCTGATGACATGTTCTGCATAAAGATTTAAATGGAATGGAGATAGAACACATTCCTGGTGTACACTATTCCTGAATTTCAACCACGCAGTGTTTCTTTGCATCATTCTGACAATAGCCTCCTGGTCCAAGTACAGGTTGTGCATAAGGATAATCAAGTGTTCTGGAGATGTAACATCCTGAAAATCGATCTTAACTTTTTTTGTGAAAAAAGAAATGACAAAGGCCAAAGCAAGTTGTCACGACCAATAGGAAGTAAAACACCAGCACAAGTGAGCAATATGTCTAGAGGCCTTGGTAACATTCCCATACTCAACATGTAAAGAGAGAATCATCCCAAGTGTGCTATGTATACACCAACCTAGGTTATTTCATACACCTCAATGTGCAGAGTAAGGTCAACTGAAGGGTGCATCCTACCAACAGCCCCCTAGTGATTCACACACACTCAACATATAGAGTATGGTCACCACAGGAGTGAGTGGGGTGGGCCTCGACTCCATATTGTTATAAGGTGGAGATGTAACTTTCTAATAAATCTATCTTTACTATTCTACAAAAATATAAGTGAATGGGGTGAACAGGCCAAGTCACCTTCTGACCTCCTACATGCAGTTAATGGCACGCCCAAGTGTGCCAGGTGTCTAGAGGCCCTCAGTACCTTTCACACACTCTACATGTCGAGAATGTTCACTACAGGTGTGCAATGTGTACACAGGGCCAGGGACTTGTGGTTCCTCACTGTAAAGAGTACAGTCTGCAGCAGAGCGCAGCCTCTGATCAACCCCCTGGTGACTGGCACACACCCAGCATGCAGAGCATGGTCACCCCAAGTGTACAGGGAATGTGTACACAGGCCCAGGTGTTTCTGGTTCCTCAATGTGCACAGTACAGTCCTCAGCAGAGCTCATGCTATGGACAGCCCCCTGGTGATGTGCACACACTTAGTATGTGGAGAACAGTCACCACAAGGGTGCAACATGTGTACTGCCCCCAGGTACTGCTTGTTCCCCAAGGTGAAGACTGCTCAGTGGATGAGAGCTCTGTATATGCTCCCCAGGTATTTCTAATCCTCCCACAGGCAGAGTATGGTCATCAGAAGAGTGACTCCCTGGTATGTAAGAGCCCTCATAAGCAGAGTGTGATCAGAGGAAGTGTTGCTTCATGGGGGCAAAATCTCAAGACTTGAGGGAACCCCTCTTGCACTGTCTAACATATTTTAAGTGCTTTTCCATGGCTAAACGAGCACACACTCACTCAAAACACTCTAACGAGCATCTGTGAAAAGGCCATCCTAGTGATGGACTTCCTCCTTCTGGTTCAGGCCCATGTGAAGGTCTGAGCAGGCTCACCTTCTCTTTGTCTGAATGTCTCAGTTCTTCACACTGTCACAAGTTCCATCAGGAGCCCAGCTCCCATGAGTCAAAATCAACTCAAAGTACCATGAACCAAAAGAAACTTTCTGTGATGACTTTTCTTCTGTAAATACCATGCCACATCAATCATGTACCATTCATTAAGGCATCCTTGCATGTTCCTCGTGACAAGGGATTCTACACCTCCACCAGATTGAAGATGACCAACAAGTTCGCAAGGCCAGCAAGGGAAATACGGAAAGGATCAAGGTGGCAGCACAGATGCATGACACTTCATGGTATTTTCAGTGTGGGAGAAAGACCAAGATGCTTACATTGTGTTCTCTTTTCCTGGTCAGAGAACTTTGCTGGCTCTGCCCCAAAAGGACACCTGGAAAATGCATAGCCAATGTTTAGTGGCTTGACAAAGGCAGGTAATAACACAGGAATACACTGTCCATCCTTCTCCCACAAAGAAAGCGGTGGAATTGAAATGAAGACTTCTGGGACTGCAACACAGCTTCTTACCACTAGGCCACCAGAGCTCCCCACTTAAAAGGATTAGAGTGTATCAATGCCTCCCAAGTACCTGAAGGTCAATGGAGTGTGGCCACTGGCAGTGTAAAATCACATCACTCTGACATGGCATTGAACTAGACAGAGACTAGACACTTGAGAGTGTCCAAAAGCATTCTGTGCTGCCACCTTGACAATACTATGCACATCAACAGGGAATCAGAGCTTATCTAATGAGAGTAAAGCTCAGAAGTCTCTACAGACACATTCTAAAATAGCCCATACTTCACTTTACCACTGTCACCCCCAATCCTGTCCATGGATTCATCTTTATTTCTACTAAATATTCACACTTCTCCATCCCCAAAATAAATGACCTTTTTTGAGATATCAATGAATAGTCACCCTCAGCCTCAAGACTTTGATAAGTCCTAGAAACTCCTGCTACTCGCAGGTCCCACTGGGCATCCTGGAACATGTTTGCATTGTCCAGTACAGATGTCTTCTCCATGCAGAAAAGATAAAGGTTCTGGGCTGTCAAGTGATTCAAAGAATGACTCCAGAGGCATCAATGCAAAGAAGACAGGTCAGGAACTTCTAAGGAGACTTGGTGGCCCTGGGAAAGGAAGCAAACAAACAAGAGAAATTATCTCAAATGTTTAAAGCCCTGAGGCTTCCTAGTGGAAGATAAACACACCAAGCTCCTGAATGGTGTCTTTCAATAGACAGATTCATGAAATGGGGTACCATACACCCCAGGACCTATAGGATTTCTGAGAGCTCTCCAGTGATGATCCCACCTGATTAAGGAACAGACCTGACAACATGGCAAGATCACCACGTGACAAACTGAGAACTTGAGCTTCCAGCAGGAAACAGAGAAGGAACCAGGAATCATGACAAATCACAAGGAAGAGACTTGTGTGATGACAATACAAACTGTGTAGCCAGGGTAATCTCGGCAGAGCAGGGTCTCATCAGTATTGTGTGGAAAAGCACCGACTATCAAGAGCGTTGCCCTATGTTATGAGTGTAATGATTGGCCTACACCACCAGGAATGGTACCAAATATCGTTCCCCTAGAGCAGGGATCGCCTGTTGGCCCTGTCTCCCTGATAATCACATGATTACCCACTCTTAGGACATACTAGGGTTTCCCAAGCTTCTCTTTCCCCAGACATATTTGCGATGAAAGTTGTCTGCACATCCATGTTCTCATCTCTGAATCCAGATGGCTGGGAATCACGGCCATGCTCCCAGGCTCCTGGTGCTGGTTGTCCAGTCCCAGCACTCTGTCTAGCTGCTGGTCCAAAGCCTTTCGTCAAAGTAGAAAAGGACGGTAAAAATGTACATACCACAATGGAAACTTTAAGTTTCTCTGGCATCCAGTCTCCTAATAAGTTCATTATCACCCTAACAACAACACAGCACACAGCAACACAGCTGAGGACTGGAACGAGACGTTGCTGCCTTGTGCGAGCAGAGATCTCAGAGGAGAGGCGTTTCCAACAGAGAATTAGTCCCCACTGGGAGGGTTGAGCCTCTGTCATTTTTGGTAGCTGCTCCCTGTGAAGGTAGAAGCATGGAATCTCAAATGACAGCATAGGGGCCAAGGGCAGTTAAGACCGTCCCTCTACCCAGCTCCCCTCACCTCACCTGATAGGAGAGTGTCCTTCCTGCTCTGGCTGATCCTCTGAGTCCATTCAACTTCCTGTCTCTTCTCCTTACTGATAATAAGGATCCAATCTGGAATCTCCTGGTGAGACGAGCGATTGGGGAAACATCCTCTTTTCCTCATCCCAAGGTCCTTCTGAAAAATCATAGGTGGGCTAGGGGGTCCAGTCATGCAGCCTGTGTGAACAACATAACAAAACCAAACCACTCAATATTACCCAGTCAGGTCTGGTTCACAGCCAGCCCTCCACTGGCTACAGATCACACAGGAGGAGGTTGTTCCCCTCTCTCCAGAGGCACAGCAGGTGGGTTCCAACCACCAGACAGGCACAGCGTTTTTGGCAGCAATAATACAACTCTGTATGGCACAGGCCACCAGAGCTGCCCTTCACAATACAGGTCAAGTAATATGAGACCAAAAGTACAGATCACAAAACACAGGCTCTGACAAGAACGTCACTTCAAATTGAACCGGTCTATCCTCTTCTAATAAAATACACAGGTTCGCCCTAGAGAGCGTGAAACCAGTCTGTTCCTCGGAGGCAACGATTCTGAAGCCCCACGTCACAAACCATAAAAAAATAACAAACATGTCACAAGAAAAGACCAGTCCCTGGAGAAACTCAATGATGACCTTGGGAGTCTGGAGGGACAGTTCAAGGTGGAAGACCCTTGAGATGGATGGACACAGTGACTTGGGTGACAAGAGTAGTTGTGTCAGAGACAATAAGTTTGGCACTGGACAGAGCAGGGTCCGGAGCTTTTATACACAAGGTCGCTATGAATTGCAAGCAACTTGACCACAATAAACAAGGACAACAACAATCTGACCTCTGAGGCAGTAGGTATACCTAATGCTTCCCTTGTAGGCAATGTCCCTCATCTTCTACTTGTGGGGCTTTCAACGAAGTAACTATTTCTCTTCAGTAACAAGGTTAGGAATTCTGGCAAAATGATTAGGTAAGTGAGCTTTGGATTGACTTTTATGTCCTCCTTCTTTGCTGTTTTTTTAAATATATTTTATAAGTGTGTGTGTGTGTGTGTGTGTACGCGCACGTGTGCGGGCACCAGGAAATCACCTTTGACTGGTACAGGAGGAGACTGCCCCTCCTTCTCCAGCAGAGCATCTGGTGGCTTTGTACCCCATACCTCTGATATTGCAGTCCAACCTCTTGCCAGTAGGCCACCAGAGCTCCTTGTCCCCCTCTTTTGTACCTGAGCAATGACACTAATCCCGTATGTCAGATTATGGAAACAAATGGTTCAATGAGTGTAGAATTCTACTTAGTATGTTAGCAAATACCAACATTAATTCCCCTTGAAATGTAAATCTGAGAACAGCCTCTATGTGGCAACAATGGATCACACAGCCAGTTGAAAAACAACGTCATTGTGAAAGAAGCTAAGAGCATTTTGAACCCTTTAATGAGGAATTTCCTACAGTAAATAACATGGCACTACTAACCCAAAGGCTGAGTGTCTCTGGTGCTTTGTTTTCTTTTTAGAAGCTGGTGAGTTCAATCGGCAGTCTCCTCTGGTGAGATTTGCAGCCCCAAAAAGCCAAGGGAGGGTAAGCTATCAGTCAGAAATGCCTAAACAGCACCGAATGAGTGAGCACACTGAGATGGGAAAAAGGGAGGACATTTTGTCATTTACTGTCCTGGGGACTCAGGTTCTAGGGGACTTACCTACTCCTTCATTGTCATTAGAAAGGATTACAACACTCAAAAAATAGGATTAGAGAGTAATTTCTTCAATATATTACAAAGTATATATGCAAACCCTACAGCCAACATTGTTTTCAATGGAGAGAGAGTAAGAGAGAGAACAGGAGCGAGGCAAGGATGCCCACTATCACCTCTCCTATTCAATATTGTAGTAAAAGTCTTTGCGACAGCCATAAGACAAAACAAGGAAATCAGAGCTATCCAAATTGGCAAAGAAGAGGTAAAATTATCTCTCTATGCAGATGATATGATAGTATACTTAGAAAACCCAAAAGATTCAGCAAGAAAACTACTGGACACAATTGGCCGATTCAGCAAAGCGGCAGGATACAAGATCAACATACAAAATTCAGTTGGATTTCTCTACAGTCACAAAGAGAATACAGAACTGGAGCTAAGAAAAACAATACCCTTCACCATAGCTAACCACAAGATTATATACTTGGGAGTACATCTAACCAGAAGTGCAAAGGATCTATTCAAAGAAAATTGCAAAACATTACTACAAGAAACCAAAAGAGATCTGGAGAAGTGGAAGAATATAACTTACTCTTGGATAGGAAGACTTGATATTGTGAAAATGACAATACGACCAAGTCAATTTACACGTTCAGTAAAATCCCAATACAAATACCACTTTCATTCTTCCATGAGATGAAAAAGGCAATCTCCAACTTCATTTGGAATGGAAAGAGACTCCGAATAAGCAAAGCACTCCTTAAAAAGAGAAACAAGGCAGGAGGCATCTCACGACCTGATTTCAAATTCTACTAAAGACAACGTGGTACGGCTACAATGACAGATAGAGTAGATCAATGGAATAGAATTGAATACCTAGAAATCAGCCCATCTTCCAGATGAAAGCAGTTAAGTGTGGAAGTGACAGCCTTTTAAACAAATAGTGTTGGCAAAATTGGGAAAGTGTCTGTAAAAAAAGTCAAGCAGATCCAGACCTCACTCCATACACAAAACCAAACACAAAGTGGATCAAAAACCTAGGACGAAAAAGAAGGACTATCCACATCACCAGAGAAAAGCTTGGAAGAACTCTAGAAGCCCCAATTCACAACGTAGTGTTCCAAGCATCCTGAAAAAGCTACAACCAGGCGAGGATAAAATAGATGAATGGGACCTTCTAAGAATCAAATCTGTGTGCACATCCAAAAAATTCTCGGACAAGGTAAAAAGGGAAGCCACAGAATATGAAAAAATATTTGGTAATGACATCTCTGATAAGGGACTTATACCTAGAATTTATAAAATACTCGAGCATCACAACAAGATAAAGGGAAACAACCCAATTGAAAAATGGGTACAGGATATGAACAGTCAACCAAAGAAGACATTCAGATAGCCAACAAACACACGAAGAAATGTTCAAACTCCCTAGCTCTAAGATAAATGCAAGTCAAAACAACTAGGCCATATCATCTTATCAAATTGAACAGAAAAGCAAACAACAAATGGTGCCGAGGTTGTAGAGAAAGTGGAACCATTATTCACTATTGGTGGGAGTGTAAAGTGGTGCAACCACTCTGGAAGGCAGTATGGCACTTTCTCAGAAAGTTGGAAATAGAAACACCATTTGACCCAGCAATGCCACTCCTGGGATTTTTACCCCAAGGAAATCATAACTGAAGCCCAAGGAGATATATCCTCACCCATGTTAATTGCAGCTCTGTTCACAATATCAAAGAGTTGGAAACAACCCATGTGCCCATCAACAAACAAATGAAGAAGCTGTGATTCACACAATAGAATACAATGCTACATTGAAAAACACTGAACTCATGAAATATTACAGAAAATGGGTGAACCTGGAAGACATTATGCTGAATGAAATATTTCAGTCTCAAAATGACAAATACTGCCTAGTGCCACTGTTGTAAAGCGGGACTGACATCGGAGTTCGGTAGAAACTAAGAGAGGATAAAAATTTATAGTGCACTGAAACAGATGACGGAGAGTACTGTTCAGGAGGAATATATGAGCAGGTTATTATTGTCTTGACAGGAGTCCAGAATGAAACCTGCATAGTGGAAGATGGTGGAGGGGGTGGGATTGTATAATAATAGAAGAGTTCTTTTCCTTTTTTTTTTTTAAGAGAAAAGCGAACAGGGAGCAAAGTGTGCAACAATTTATGAATGGAAGTAAAAAAATATTTTTTTAAATAAAGAAGCATACCACAACTGTATATGATACCTGGAAAGAGTACTGATAAAACCACTGATCTGAATACCATATTAAAAATGTAACTATCTCCATAAACTTTGACTCGAACAAAGTATTGGTAAACAAGTGCAATTATACTACTAAAAACCCTCTAGCAAATTAGGAAGTGTGACCCCAAGGATCACTAAAGACTTAGAAATGAGAATAACTCAAGCTGAATATGGATGTCCACCTTGTAATTAATTTAAATATGTACTTTTCAAAGCCACTATATGGACACAACTAGACGCCAATCTCAACGTATACTTTTTCATTTTTTTTTAATTTTTATGTCTATACTGTCAGGTAGGATCTGACTGATACACGAGGAGATTGCCCCTCCTTCTCGACTCACACTACATACCTCTGGGATTGCAGTGCTACTTCTTGCTACTAGGACAGAAGATCTCCCCTCAATGTGTACTTTTTAAAGCCTAATCATCTCTTAATTACCTTTCACCTAAAGCAAATCACTGTTCCATGGTGCAGAGTGACCAACATTTTAGAGAAGCGTGTAGGTAATTTTAGGAGCGTGTAGCTAATCAGATGGTCCATTTTAGAATCATTATGCTATAAATATGACCAATGTTCTTACATTTTCCAATTTTTCTTGTTCACAGAGCCACTCACTCTCACGCTTCCATACCTACCCGTCCACCCGAGCTATCTCACTTGTAGCTTCCCCTGCTGTCTTCACCACCTAAATCCAACAAAATACTGGTAATTTCAAGTTAATGACACATTATATAAAAAAACCTAAATTTAAGCAAACAAAATAATAATAAACAACATATAATGAACATTTAAGCTTTGTAACAGCTTGCGGCAAGTCAGTATCTTCAATTTACACTTAAATATGGTAGTAGTTACTTTGTTAATGAACACCTAAAAGAAAATACCCTCCAAATCCCTGGAAAGGACCAGGACTCATACTTAAGGTGATCAAATGACATGAAACACATCCTTCTAGAGGTGGCTAAATACAAAGATAACCATCTGTAACAACATATTCAACATTCAAGCAGCCGAGTCTTTATACACCGAGAAGACTAAAAACCAATTAGAAAATGCTGAGGCTGGCCAGACACCAGAATTTAAACAAATGAAAGTCAAAAGCAGAATTTCATTATAAAAAGCATGCAGAAAATAATAAGGTGAAGGTATTCTGGAAGAGTACGCAATTCACAGCAAGTTTTACCTGGTAATCAAACATCTCAGGTGGTTTGAATCCTCTGGACCTTTGGGCGAAAGATGCACATTCTAGCCATTACAGTATGTGCAAACAGTAAAAGTCTTTGCCGTCGAGTCGACCTGGACTCACCACTGACCATCCTGGGAGTGTTCAGTGGCCGTAATTCCCATGGGAGGACATTGGTC
>NW_006399766.1:17831623-17832768 GCF_000299155.1 Elephantulus edwardii | reverse complement strand
CTACAATCAAAATACCAAAGACTCAACCAGATGATTAAAAATTCCTGAATTTCACACTTGAAAAAACCCTAATACACTCTAAGAAAATTTTATGCCAAAGATTAAATATAATCAGCCTGTGAAACATATAAAAAAATGTTCATTTCTGCCTACCTATGGGAATTTAAAGACATTTTTCAAAGAACATATGAAAAAAGGCTCTGGATAGATTTTAACTGAGCAGAGTGATATTCAACATATTTGGTGCAAGCATTTCTACCATGCGGTCCAATGGCGACCATGACCAGCACTTCAAAAGAAACTCTTTATCTCAAAAAAAAAAAAGAAAAAAGAAACTCTTTGGTAAACAAAAACAAACAAACAAAAAAGATATGCAAAGAAACAAAGGGTGCAGGACTCATTCATCGAATAACTTAAGATGATTGTAAACACACAATTCCGCCCTAAAATGAGTATCACTGTGTTTTTTCACGGACAGGGAGAGCTCCTTAACTATGCACAATTCAGCCCACTGAGTGCTGCTTATCGCGAGGTCTCTCAAATTGTTTCTTCCTAAGGTTATTTGTATAGAGAGACGTAACCAGAATTTAAAAAGCACTGGGTCCAACTCACAACAATGGAGAGAAAGAGAAGGCATTTTTTTCTGACATTAAATTCCTCTTAGGTATCAATAGCAACGCACACAAACCTCCCAAAGGAAAGGTAACGGGAGCCTCTCCAATTGCAAAGGGAGCAAGAGAAGGCAGGGAATTCGAGCAGCTACTGGTGTCCAAGTGGCGATCTACCTGCCGCCAATGGAGACTAACAGGATAGGGACCTTCCCGAGACGCGCCGAACACCAAGCAGCGAACCAAAAGCTCCACCGGGAAAAAACCTTTACTTTAAGGCCTGTATTGAAGGAGCAAGCCCGAGACCACACGTTCACAATGCCCGTTGCAAAAAGCCGAGGCCAGTATGTTTTCAAACAGATCATGAAAGAGGCTGCTCCTTTTACAGGCGTCAGGGCCAATTAATTACACAGGTTTCTTCCTTAAAGAATTCAAATAAAGCACCAAGACTAGGCTCAGGTGAATGCATTCATATTATAAAAATATATGCGTTACATACAAAAAGGCGCTTAGAGGTCTGTGGAGGAGTCATGAGCT
>NW_006399766.1:17823419-17831272 GCF_000299155.1 Elephantulus edwardii | reverse complement strand
AAAGGGACAGGGTCGTCCCTAAGCGCCCCCTCCATCGCCCCATGATCGTTTAATTCTCGTGGAAGCGAAAACATTGCAATCTTCAGGCCGTGAACAAGGAGACCCGACACCCACAGTCAACAATATTAGAGACTCCTACTGTCACCAAGAACACACGGGGAGCCCAACACCCGCCAATTCCCGGGACACCCACGCCCTCATCCAAGCCGCATTCTCCAGACCCGTCGGGGAGACCCTTGAGGACGACGACACATTATTCACCAGACTTTGCAAAACTCACGTCACAAACGGCCAAGTCCAAGAGAAGAAGCAGAATAAACTGACAGCGTGGTCATTAACTCAGGGTGGGCCGCCAGGCATCCACATCTCCGAGGGTAAGGGATCCCCACGCGCCAGCGTGTCCGCCAGAGGGAAAGGGCGTCCTCGTGGTACCAGCGCGAGGTCCACGATGGCCACGCCCCGCCTCCAGCACCCACCATTGGTGAACGTGGGTTGAATGACAAGCATGTCCACTCGCTCCTTGTCTACAAGTACAACTCTGTCTAGGCAAGTGCACAAAACTAAGCTTTACGCTTACTGGCTGTCTGCAACATGGTTGAATTTTGTTACAAAATAAAAAGCCACACATTCATTTCCCTCTTTTCTAGTTTAAAGGTCCATGCCAGTTCACACAATGAGAAGTCAAATCATAATACAAATTAAAGACACACTATCTATAAAGCATAAAATACGATCTATCATGCATGTAAAGCAACATGATACCCAAAACATCTTGTTTGCAAACATCTACCTTCCTCGAAAATAGACTTGATCGTTCATTTGGGAATTCACGGGATATTCAGTCTGTTCCTTCAACACTATTCAAAGAAATGCATCGATTTTTCCTCTATCATCCCTTTTCTTTTATCTTTGGGGCAGAGAGGACTTATCTTTCAGTTTCTGTATTGAGTGACTTGTGTGCTGCTGCTTATATTGTAGCTTGTGCATGAACACACCTGCTGTTTATTGTTTGTTCTATGAGCACAGGACTTGTCTGTCAGTTTGCTGTACCAGGGCGACTTGTGAGGCCCTAGTATTTCAATGAACAGCTGGGTTACCTATGGTGGCTAGATTTCAGCGAAGTTTCCTGATGAAGAAAGACTAAGAAGCATGATTGGTCATCCACTTCTGAAGTAGCCTTTGAAAGCCCTATCAAAAATAGACACTAGCAGAAAATTCAGTGAGTTAAAGTGGCCTAGTGGCAAGAAGCAGCATGCTGTAATCCTGGAGGCATGAAGTTCTAGGCTACAAGCTGCTCTGTGGATAAAGGATCGCACTCTTGTCCCTTATGATTAACTGACTTTGAAAACCTCCCTGAGCGTCAGCTATGGGTTGATTCCGAATCTACAATACCCAACAGCATTACAAAGTTCAAACAGCTAATTAGCATGAAAGTTTAGCCGTTCCCCCCCTTTTATTGTCACATTAATATTTTATGTATTTCTACCAAGATACATACACAGGTACATAATTGTATTTTATATAGACGTCTCTATTTGTATCTACACATAAATATTTTTGGCACAGATGAGTTTATGCAGTGTGTACTATTTTGTAACATTCTTTTCTGCTTCACAATACATCATGTTCAGCTTTCAATGCCAGCACATATAGTGCTACATCCTTCTTTAAAATTTTCTACTGGTTTATTTATAAAATTCAAATATATTATTTTTAAGAACTAATCCTATTTTCCTCACCTGGTCCCCATCAAATTGTACATCCCCATGATCAATCCTCTTCTTCCCCTGCACATTCTCATCCCTCTGCTTTCAACTTCTCCCACCCTGCTTGGATCCTTATACTCATTCTACAATAATGGTTTTATACAATATAGATATAGAAAGACAGTCAGCATATGAGGCCACAATCTTCCTATCTAGAGCAAAAACTTTCCCAAGTCAATGTTCTAAAAAAAAAAAAAAACAACTCAAGGTGGATCAGAGACCTGGGAGTAAAGCTGAAAACTATAACATTCATCAGAAAAAAACTGGATCAAGCTTAGAAGCACTAGCCCAAGGTATAAAGAGACTGCCAAATACAACCAGAAATGCACAATCTAAAGAGGATAAAATTCATGCAAGGAACCTTCTGAAGATTAAATCCATGTGTACATCAAAACCTTTTTTCCAACAGGGTGAAAAGAAAACCTACAGACTTGAAACAAACATTTGGTCATACCATCTCAAACAAGAGTCTTATAACAAAAGTTTATAGAATACTCCTGGGCCTCCACAAGAAAAAGACTGATAACCCAATTACAAAATGGGCAAAAGACATGGAAAGAATTTTCACAGAGGAAGATATTCGAAAGGCAAACAGACACATGAAGAAATGCTCCAAATCACAGGCAAAAAGAGAGATGCAAATCAAAACCACAATCTTACTCCAGTAATAGTGGCAAAGTTTAACAGTGCAGCAATTAATAAATGTTGGAGAGGATGTGAAGAAAAAAGAACTCTTATACATTATTGGTGGGATTGTAAAATGGTACAGCCATTCTGAAAGGCAGTTTGGTGCTTCCTCAAAAAGCCGAATATAGAAATTCCATATGTCTCAGCTATTCCACTACCTGTTATATACCCTGGGAAAATGAGAACAGAGGCACAAACTGAGATTTGTACACCAATGTTCGTAGCAGCATTATTCACCATCACAAGAACATGCAAACAGCCCAAATGTCCAACCACAAATGAATGGATTGAGAAATTATGCTACATTCACACAGGGGAATACCATGTAGCACACGGGACCAATGACTTTGTAAATTATTACCTAATTTGGGAGGGACAGACAGGAGAGCATTATGCTGAGTGAACTAACCCAGTCCCACAAGGATGAATATTGCATAAAACCATTATTGTGGAAAGTTGAGTCTTAAAGGCAAGACATATTTAAGCTGGGGCTGTGGAAAAAAAAACCCACACAAACAAAACCCACAAAAAACCAATAATTAACTACAGAGATATTTTGACAAAAATAATGTTTCCTGAAACCCCACACAAAAGAATTCTGTAGACAATATCGTATCACCCCTGTGACTGTGGAACCTCCTGCAGTCTCCATTCACATAATGATGGCACTGACATGGACCCATTGCCCCACATTCTTCCCCATAAAGAGATATCCAGGGCCAGTCAGCATATGAGACCACATACAGTCTTTTCCATCTAGAGCACAAACTTCTCCAAGTCAATGTTCTGGGTGAAAGCCCATTACAAACATAGAAAATTTTGACCTTGTCAATCTTGAAATTATTGATAGGCACCATCAATTTGAGCATGACTCATAGCAAGCCTATGAACAACATATATGAACCTTGCTCTATCCAGTGCAAACTTTAGGATCTCTGTCCTGTCCTGTTCAAGCCCATTGTGGTTGTCACTTGATCTCACTGAATGTCTCCCTCTCTTTTTTTTCTGTCTTTCCCAGCATGATCTCTCTCCAAGGACTCTTTGAAATATGCCCAAAGACAATGAGATAAAGTTTCACCCTCTTTGCTTGTAGAGATCATCCCGCTGCACTCTTTCAAGACAGATTTCGTTATCTTTAAGCAGCAATACTATGTTCAATGCTATTCACCAACACCATAATTCAAAGGCATCAATTCTTCTATCATACTTATTCATTGTCCAATTTTCAGACAGATGCACACGAAGCAATGGAAAACACCCTGACATGGATCAAGGGTACCTTGGTCTTTAACTTCTTTACTCTTTAGAACTTTGGAGAGGTTCTAGACAACAGACTTTCCCAGTGCAACACTTCTTGACTATTGCCATCATGGTTAATGATTGTGCATCCAAGTGAAAGATGGACAACTTCAATCTTTTCTCCATTTACACTGATCTTGCCCAATCGTTTCTTGCTGTTGAGATTTACTCCATTTTGAAAGCTGTAGCCTTTGATCTTCTGCAGTAAGTGCTTCAAGTCTTCCCTGTCTTCAAGCAAGGTTGTGTCATCTACATAATGCAGCTTTTTTAGAAGTCTTCCACCAAACTTGATGTCACACTCCCCCTCCTCTTCCTTTTCTTCTTCTTCTTCTCTTCCTCAAACTCCTACTCCTCTTCCTCTTCCTTCTTCTTCTCCATATACTCCTCAGATAATATGCTCAGCATACAGACCAAATACCTATAGAGAATGGATACAACCATGGTTCATGACTTTTCTCCTTTTAAACCACATCAATTTCTCATGCTTTGTTTGGACAACTGCTTCCTGGTGTATGTAATAGGCTTTGCAAGAGCACAACTAAATCTTCTGGAATTCTCATTCTTCTCAATGATACCCAAAATTTGTCATGACCAACACAGTAATAACATTGCCTTTGAAAAGTCAATAAAACACAAATTAACACCTTTCTGTTATTCTCTAATTTTAGCCATGAATCAGCTACCAGCAGCAATGATTCCTCTGTTCCATAACCTCTTCTGGATCCAGCTTGAATTTCTGAAAAGTATTTCTGTTGAGGTATAATTCCAATTGTTTTTACATATTCTATAGCAAATTTTTACTTGCATGTGATTTTAACAATATTGTTGATTAATGTCAACTTTGTATAGGATAACTTTTTTCAAGAATGGGAACAGATCTGGACCTCTTCCAGTCAGGTGCCCAGGTAGCTGTCATCCATGTTTCTTCATAGACGTTTCAGAGCATGTTCAGGTTTGCATCTGTTTCCTAAAATACATCAATTGGTAATTCATCTCTTCTCTTTCTCTAAGGAGCAGGCAGCCAGAGGGGAAGTGTACTTTGTTTCTGACTGAAGATTTATGATTTGGGGAGGTGATCATGGGTCTTGCTGGAAGAAACTGTACCAGGGTGGTGTGTGTGACCAGGCTCTATGGCGGACCTAGGCAAAAAGGGAAATGGGCACTCTCCCCCTCCAGCCCTCCTTGCTCCATCACAGGGCTCACAAGAGGACTGCAATACTTCCCAAGCCCTGGGGCAGGGTGCGGGAGGGACTTGCAGAAGCACCAGGACCTTAAGCTAACCCTTACTGCTATGCCAGATGACGAGCCATCACCAGTTCAGAGATCTGGTACCTGGGTGTCCGCTCAGTTCTTAACGGAGATCAAAATGCCCCTGTTTTCAGAGGGTCCTCATGTCAGTGGAGGATAAACACTCACAAGAAAATGGAACCCGAAATATAAGCTCTAACCCTAGAAGCAATGGGGGCGGGGGCTGCCTGATAAACAGATTCAGGAATAAGTTGACCAAGGCGATGACCCGGCCCACAAATAACAACCTCTGGGAGGGGCTCTATTGCCCTCTGACTTCCCAGTCATCCCCTCTACCCTCTGAGAGGTACTTTTTGGAGGGTTCTGGGACCCTTGGTGTTGTTATGTACCATCAAGTCCCAACTGACTCATAACTGCCCTTCCTTTGAGTTTTCAGAGAGAGTAACTCACTTGGGAAGAGATTGCCCACCTTTCTCCCAAAGAGCTGTTGGTTGATTTGAACCACATGGCTTTGATAGGGCAGCACAATTCCCTCTCCAGAGCTCCCCTGAGTCCCTTAACCGAAACACCGACTGAAAGGTAGATTCCAATTCATCTCTAAAAGTTTTGAGGGTACCCTGCCCCCTATAATGGGTTACCAAGGTCAGTGGATGCAGAGGCCCTTGAGGAACAACCAAGAGGAACATTTACAAGCGCAGTAGCCAATTTCTTGCTTAAGTTAACAAGGCCATTCCTCCCCTCACTTGAGGCTCAGTATTTATTCTGTGGTGGATATAAGGCCAGACAGCCATGGTAGCCATATCCAACTCATTTTGGTCCTCATATCAACTAAGCCTTTGGTGTGTTGTCTATGTGTCACTCATGGAATTGCCAAGAATGATCAACGCCTTGAGATCTCAGCATCCCCAATGATCCCTCCAATGTCTCTTCTGGCAATCAAAGCCACTTTGCTGCTGAAGTTACCTCCTACCACGTGGTCACGGCTATTCATGCTCACCTCATTTTAGCACACCGCAAACCAAGGAGCCCACCCGCTGTGGTGGCTCTGGCTTCTTACTGGCAATACTAGGCTAGAGAGACAGTGAGACTATCATTTTAAAAAACTGTATATCCACTATTGTTCCATGTTGTCGACCCAGGACAAAGAAAAGTAAGATTGGGGCACCAAGGATGAAGAAGAAAAATAGAGTCAAGTCTTGGGGCAGACAACTCAACAACTGCTGCAGCCCGAGCCAAGTGCCTTTGTAAATTTTATTGAGAAACCTCAGGAAATAAATCATGAAGCTATGTTTTTCCTCTGTTGACAACCTTATGTTTATCTCAGGAATGAGGGGTTTGTAAACACATTCTAAGAATTGTTAAGGCACTGCTAGGTCTGCCTTGGTGCCTGATTCCTGTGATCTGTCTCACGAGGAACTCCAGCTTGTATTTGTGCCTCCTTCAGTTCCTAGTCAAGCATTTGGTTTAACATTTGGTTTAATAACGTTTGGCTTCCCACACTTGTTTTAATAGTTTGTTCCATAGACTGAGTAATTTGACGTTCTTTTACTCCTTATTCTGCAACACAAGGTACCAGAACTGCTTCCCTATTTCAGTTCTGGGGTAGTGCTTCAATCGATCCATGACCACATCCTCAGGTGCAGCTTTCCATTTCTTCCCCTACATTATTCCAAAGGCTCTGATAGTTTAGTGCTAAGGAAGGTGAGCTGCCAACCCAAAGGCAGGTTTGAATCCAGCAGCACTTCTGCAGGAGGAAGATGGGCATTACCTCCCTTTCAATTAATGCCTCTGGATATTCGCTGGAGGGCCTGCTGTGTGGTGGTCCAGATTCAACTGCACACATTACCACCACATCATGCTCCTTAGTGTCCTGTGTCACAGCTGCTACTTGGACCAAAGAGTCTCTGGGTGGGACCATGAAGAGGGCAAACAGGACTAAGTGTTTGACAGCTTGGCGGATGGAATCCATTTGAGGCACCTTGGCAGACAGACTTGGATGGTCAAGGTCTTCAATGTCCCAAGAAGCTGACCTCCTTTACACACAGTGGGGGTCACTGTGAGTCAGCATCCACTTGATGGCACCAAATGACGACAATAAACATTCGGTGCAGGTTTCCATTAAAACAACCCCCTACACTTCTCCCCATGCCCTCATCCACCAAAAAAAGAGAAGAGTCAGAGGTGATGGCCTAAGCCCAGCACAACGAGATAAACTCAGAGGAGTGCCTAGAACTCCCCTCGGTCAGGAACACTTCTACTTCTGGGAAGATGTTGTTATTGTTGTTGTACTATACCATAGAGTCGCTTGCGACTCATAGTAATCCTATGTATAACAGCCCTAAACCCTGACCGATCCCTTGCCAATCCTATTGTTTCTGACAAACCTATCCCCGTTACCCCAGAGATGGAATCAATTCATCTCATCGAGGGTCATCCTTTCCTGCGCAGTCCCTCCACTCTCCCAAGCATGACATCCCTCTCCAAGGACTGATTCCGCCTTGCAACATGTCCAAAGTATGTCAGATGAAGCTTCAGAATCTTTGCCTCCAAGGAGCAGTCTGGCTTCACCCTCTCCAGGACGAACTTGTTTGTTCTCCTAGTAGTCCATAGTATATTCAATATCCATCTCCAGCACCAAAACTGAAAGGTATCAACTCTCCTTCTATCATCTCTAGTCAATGTCTACCTCTCTGTTGCATAGCAAGTAATAGCAATGACAATGGCCTGTAAGAGGCAAACCTTAGTCTCCAGACTGACATCGTTGCTCCTCAGTAACTTGGAAAGGTCTCTGACAGCAGACTTCCCACTGCAATTCCTCTTTTAATTTCCTGCCTGCTGGTACCAAGAGTGTTG
>NW_006399766.1:17798712-17803363 GCF_000299155.1 Elephantulus edwardii | reverse complement strand
GTGATTATCAGGGAGACAGGGCCAACAGGCGATCCCTGCTCTAGGGGAACGATGTTTGGTACCATTCCTGGTGGTGTAGGCCAACCATTACACTTATAACATAGGACAACGCTCTTGATAGTCGGTGCTTTTCCACACAATACTGATGAGACCCTGCTCTGCCGAGATTATCCTGGCTACACAGTGTGTGTTGTCATCACACAAGTCTCTTCCATGTGATTTGTCACGATTCCTGGTTCCTTCTCTGTTTCCTGCTGGAAGCTCAACTTCTCAGTTTGTCACTTGGTGATGTTGCCATGTTTCAGGTCTGTTCCTTAATCAGGTGGGATCATCACTGGAGCGCACTCACAAATCCTATAGGTCCTAGAGTGTATGGTATGGCATTTCATGAATCTGTCTATTGAAAGACACCATTCAGGAGCTTGGTGTGTTTATCTTCCACCAGGAAGCCCCAGGACTTTAAACATTTGAGATAACTTCTCTTGTTTGTTTGCTTCCTTTCCCAGGGCCACCAAGTTTCCTTAGAAGTTCCTGACCTGTCTTCTTTGCATTGAGGCCTCTGGAGTCATTCTGTGAATCACTTGGCAGCCCAGAACCTTTATCTTTTCTGCATGGAGTCAGCATCTGTCGTGGACAACGCAGACACGTTCCATGATGCCCAGTGGGACCTGCGAGTAGCAGGAGTTTCTAGGACTTATCAAAGTCTTGAGGCTGAGGGTGACTATTCATTGATATCTCAAAAAAGGTCATTTATTTTGGGGATGGAGAAGTGTGAATATTTAGTAGAAATGAAGATGAATCCTTGGACAGGATTGGGGTTGACAGTGGTAAAGTGAAGTATGGGCTATTTTAGAATGTGTCTGTAGAGACTTCTGAGCTTTAGTCTCAGTAGATAAGCTCTGATTCTCTGTTGATGTGCGTTTTATTTTTAAGGTGGCACCACAGAATGCTTTTGGACACTAAAGTGTCAAGTCTCTGTCTAGTTCAATGCCATGTCGGAGTGATGTGATTTTACACTGCCACTGGCCACACTGCATTGACGTTCAGGTAAATGGGAGGCATTGTTACACTCTACTTCTCCTAACTGGGGAGCTCTGGTGGCCTAGTGGTAAGAAGCAGTATTGCAATCCCAAAACATGCATTTCAATTCCACCGCTTTCTTTGTGGGAGAAGGATGGACAGTGTATTCCTGTGTTGTTACTTGACTTTGTCAAGCCACTAAACGTTGGCTATGCATTTTCCCAGGTGTCCCTAGTGGGGCAGAGCAAGCAAAGTTCCCTGACCAGGAAATGGAAGGGCAACGTAAGCGTCTTGGTCTTTCTCCCACACTGAAAGTGCCATGAAGTGTCATGCATCTGTGCTGCCACCTTGATCCTTTCTGTATTTCCTCCTGATGTCCTTGTGACTTTGTTGGTCATCTTAAAACCTGGTGGAGGTACAGAATCCCTTATCACAGGGAAAATGCAAGGATGCCTTAATGAATGGTACATGACTGATGTGGCATGGTATTGACAGAAGAAAAGTCATCACAGAAGGTTTCTTTTGGTTCATGGTACTTTGAGTTGATTTTGACTCATGGGTGCTTGGCTCCCTCTGCAGTTGGTGACAGTCTGAAGAACTCAGACATTCAGACAAAGAGAAGGTGAGCCTGCTCAGACCTTCACATGGGCCTGAACTAGAAGGAGGAAGTCTGTCACTAGGATGGCCTTTTCACAGATGCTCGTTAGAGTGTTTTGAGTGAGTGTGTGCTCGTCTTGCCATAGAAAAGCACCTAAAATATGTTAGACAGTGCAAGAGGGGTTCCCTCAAGTCTTGAGATTTTGCCCCCATGAAGCAAGACTTCCACTGATCACACTCTGCTTATGAGGGCTTTTACGTACCAGGGAGTCACTCTCGGTTTACCATACTCTGCCTGTGGGAGGATTAGAAATACCTAGGGAGCATATACAGAGCTCTCATCTACTGAGGAGTCTTCACCTTGGGGAACAAGCAGTACCTGGGGGCAGTATACATGTTGCACCCTTGTGGTGACCGTTCTCCACATACCAAGTTTGTGTGCATCACCAGAGGGCTGTCCATAGCATGCGCTGTGCTGAGGACTGTACTGTGCACGTTGAGGAACCAGAAACACCTGGGCCTGTGTACACATTCCCTGCACACTTGTGGTGACCATGCTCTGCATGCTGGGTGTGTGTCAGTCACCAGGGGGTTGATCAGAGGCTGCGCTCTGCTGCGGACTGTACTCTTTACACTGAGGAACCAGAAACAACTGAGCATGTGTACACATTGCACACCTGTAGTGAACATTCTTGCCATGTTGAGTATGTGAAAGGTACTGAGGGCCTCTAGACACGTGGCACATGTAGGAGGTCAGAGGGTGACTTGGCCTGTTCACCCCATTCACTCATAGTTTTGTAGAATAGTAAAGATAGATTTATTTGAAAGTTACATCTCTACCTGATAACAATATGGAGTTGAGGCCCACCCCATTCACTCCTGGGGTGACCATACTGTACATGGTGAATGTGTGTGAATCACTAGGGGGCTGTTGTTAGGATGCACATTTCAGGTGACCTTACGCTGCACATTGAGGTGCAAGAAGTAACCTAGTTTGGTGCAGGCATTGCACACTTGTGATAATTCTCTCTCTACACGTTTAGTATGGGAATGTTACCAAGGCCTCTAGAGACATTGCTCACTTGGGCAGGTGTTTTACTTCCTGTTGGACATGAGAAGTTGTTTTGGCCTTTCTCATTTCTTTTTTTAAAAAAACAGTTAAGATAGATTTTTTAGAACGTTACATCCCCAGAACACTTGCTTGTCCTTATACAAAACCTGTACTTGAACCAGGAGAATGAAGCAGAGAAACACTGTATTGTTGAAATTCAGGAAGTGTGTACCCCAGGGATGTGTACTATCTCCATTCCATTTAAAACTATATGCAGAATATCTCATCGGGGAAGCTGGGATGTAAGAGGAGGAATGTGGCATTCGGATCATGGGGAGACTAACATGCTTTATGCAGATGGCACAAGGTTGCTTGCCAAAACAGAAGAGGGCCAGAGGCATTTGCAGTAGAAGACCGTGGACTGCAGCCTTCAAAATGGATTGATGCAGCATAATTATAGATGGTGAAGAGATTTAGATGGTTCACAGCTTCAATTCACAATAACCACTCTTTGTACCAGCAAGCTGGAAATCAACAGATAAACTGCATCGAGAAAAATCCGTTTTCAGGGGCCTCTCCAGATGCTGAAAGGCTACTATGAGTCAGGAGACAAGTACTTGCTATGCAACAGAAAGCTGGACAGTGAGTAGGGGATGATAGAAGGTGAATTGATGCCTTCACACTGTAGTGCTGGAGATGAGTATTAGATATACCATGGACAACTAGGAGGTTACTATGTGGAACTCATAGCTGGATCAGGAGAGTCTTCAGTCAACAGAGCAGGGGAGCACTGCATGGTTTGGTATTGAGAAGTTTGTATTCTATCTCCATACCTGTTGAGTCTATATGCTTAACAAATTATCTATGAAGCTGAACTCTGTGAAGAGCAGTGTGGCATCAGGAATGAGTGAGATCAGTAACCTGCATTAAGCAGGTTACACAACTCTTACCTGCTGAAAGTGGGGTGGACATGAAGCACTTGTTGTAGTCAATGAAGGACTGCAGCCTTCAGTATGTCTTGCATCTCTGTATCAGTAAAACAGATTCTCAACTATAACCACCTGTGATATGCAGATGTACTTGCTGAAAGTGAGGAGGATTTGAACCATGCGGCAGGTGAGAAAAGAATGCAGCCTTCAGTGTGGATGCATCTCTGTATTAATAAAACAGACTTAACACTGGTCTAAAAGGCACCATCAGGATGGATGGTAGAGATTGAAACTGTCAACAACTTTATATCATGACACCCTTTGAGATCTTTGCAGGCAAGGATGATGAGGCTTCACCTCACATTCTTTGGATTTGTTGCTTGGAGGTTCCATTCCTTGGAATAGGTTATGATGCTGCGAAGGGTGGAGGGTGGGCAAAGGAGAGGAAGACACTCAACCAGGTGGATTGACACGGTGAGTGCTGCAATGGGCTCTTGCGTGTCACAGATTGTGAGGTTGCCACAGGACAGAACTCGCTTCAGATCTTTTGTTGATAGAGTTGCTGTGAGTCATACTCGAGAGCACCTAAGAGTAGCAAAGACAGCAAGTAGGAAAGCAAGCACGTTGTCCTGATAATGGTGAAAGCAGGCTGCTCCTTGGAGGCAAGTGTTCTGAAACTTCATCTTAACATAGTTTGGGCATGTTGCATTGAGATATCTGTCCTTGGAAGAGTATAGGAACAGTGTAAGAAAGGAAGAACCCCCCCAGTGAGATAGATTGACTCAGTGGCTGGAGCAATGGCCGTACGTTTGTCAGAGACAATACGGTTGGCAGAGGATAGAGCAGAGTTCCGAGCTATTGTTCATGGGTTCTCTATGAGCCACAGGTGATGCTTTGGTGCCTAACAACATCCTCCAGTGGGTGGACCTTCCCTCTTTAAAACACACATGGATGTGAGGCTGACCCCATTCAGTTCTGTAATGGCCATACTCTACCTGTTGAGTGAGTGTGACTCCCTGGGGGCTGTTCATACGATGCACTGTCCTGATGACCA
>NW_006399766.1:17795436-17798217 GCF_000299155.1 Elephantulus edwardii | reverse complement strand
TCTTTTTTCTCCTGATTGTGCTGGGGTGGTTTCTGGTTGGGCAGCTTTTGAAAGAGGTGCCACCTGGTATGGAAGCAGGTCTGGTACTCGTCTTGATATTGCAGCCAGGGCCCCTAGGACACGGTAGAACTGCCCCAGACTATTTCCGAGGCTGTAAATCTCCGACGCTGCCATCTTCCTCCCGTGCTGCTGCCGGTGGGTTCAAACAAGCCAGTAACCGCACCCCGAGAGTTGTTTCCCACTTTTCCGAGGTCTGGCGAGGCTGCTGCGCCCCACTTTATAGCAAAGGAGGAGGTCGGGGCTAATATATTTTTTTTAGTTGTGTAGCCTTTTATTAGCAACTAAAATAGAAGGTAGCTGTTGTACAACATGGGTAGTAATTTACTATAACAGGAGATTTATTATCTCTAATAATAATATAAATGCCATTTCTTTAGTAAAAAGCTTTCACCCTTTTGTTTCTTTGTATATAATTTGCAGAACTATTCTGAAAGCGCAATATATGTGCACAAGTCTGCAAAGAGTGCAAATTTAGGATATGGTAAATGCTTTACAAGGTACTGTTAAAAACTCTCTGCCACAATTGAGCCTCTCTACACTGCAATCTTTTTTGATGCCAGCATTTTTTAATGAGTTGAAATTAAGGAAGGACTACACCTACTAGAAAAGAAGAGAAGAAAATGTCTATTTCTTTGAGGTTTCAGAATCTCCAAAACCAGTAACAGTATCTTTTGTAAAGGCTAGGCTGGGACCCCACACAGAGTATGAGTATGTGCAGGTGGCAACCCTGAGGAGTCTGCGCTTCAGTGGACCGTGAGTGCTCCCGCTGCATAACTCACTGAACTCTCTTGCCAGCTTCTACACTGGCTTGACTGGGCATAATTCAAAAAGGAAAAACTCATATTCATTCCATTCTTGTGAAGCTCCGTGATAGCATTTAGCAACACCCCAATGGGTTGTCATCTACATATTGTATTATGGTATTTCTTCAAGTAATTGCTAAAAGATACAGGATCTAATTGCTCTATAATACTCATGCCCATTTTATCTAGATGTTCAATGGATCTATAAATCTCCCCCTGGGATTCATCATAGTAACTGTAACGGAACCTTTGACCCCAGTGGCAGAAATCAGAAGAAACCACAAAGAGATTATTAGGATCCTCTAGGTATTTACTGAAGAGTTTTCCAAACTCCTGTTCTTTTGACTCACTCAGAGCTCCAACCAGTACAGGAATAATGGTAAACTCATCCTTATGGCTTTCCATGGCTTTAGCTGTATAAGGCAAATACATCTCAATACTGTGTTCATCTTCATCTGTCTGCAGAGACATGCGTTCAAACGTTCCTCTTTTCCACAGTTCTCCGTAAATTTTTTTGGTTAATATGAAGGACATATAGAGGTGTTCTATATATATCCACACTGGAAAGTGCACATCGAGAAAGGGGCACATGATGAGAAGGCCCGGGGATAAAAATTCTCCGGGTAATTGATGGATCCACTTGTTTGTAAGCATGGGCAGCACAAGACCCACAGTATGTGTATCCTGCATGGGGTGCAGTAATGGTTCTAGCAGGTCGTTTTGTAGACTGTACTTGTGAAAGCCAGCCTTCTAGTTGTGCATTCAGCTGAGGTCCTGAGGCTGTGTACCAGCTCCCGGGCGTGACTGGCTTCCCGGCAGACCACTCGGTTAGACATCTTGGTGCCTGTGCCGCCTATGGTGCACGAGGATGAATGAGGAAGCAGCGGAAGCAGCAGCAGCAACTGCTTCGCGAGGGGAGAAGATATGGTGGGCCCAACCCAGGAGGAGGTGGCAGCGGGGAGGGGAACAGCCCGGCCCAGGAGGAGGAGGAAGAGGAGATGGCAGCCAGGGCGGCGGCGGTGGCAGCTACAACCACCACAAACTCCGGCGGGTGCCGGAAGATGGGGCCCGAGGCGGCTTTGCCCAAGCCCGGAAAGCCCAGGTCCCGGCCCCTGGAGTCCCCGCTACTCCCCAGCTGGGGCTGGGTCCGCCCATATTATTTTTTAAGAAACAGAGTGTGCTGTCTGCAAGGCGGAAATGGCTTTGTGTAGAACCTGTACAAAATTAAGCTGTTTTAAAATGACAAACTAGGAGCAACCGAACCCAAAAGTCTAAATGTACATTGTTTTCAAACTACATTTCGGCAAATATTGCAGAACTACTGGCAGATTGAAAAGTTGCTCTTTAACAGTTCTGTCGACTGTAGCAACTCGATACCTTAGGATACCACAAAATCTTAGGAAATAAGGCTGAATGATACCTGTTATAAAAATACCCTACTCTTTACAAACTTCCACCCTCCTCCACCCTGTCAAAATCATAAGCAGCTCTCCTCTGTGGCAGAGAAAGATGTAAGGGCCGCGAAGACCGGCTTAGGTAATGTATTACCTGGTCCACTGTCTGGCTGTTTGGTCATGCTCCGGTCTGTTGGTCATATACTGAGGAGCACCCTCCAAAGGGTTGGTGGCAGAGAAAAGTATGGGATAGAAAATAAATACAAATGTAAGCTGATTTGCTAATTGCTTTATAACCACAACAAACTGGTACAGAGGAGGCGTTCTCTTAGCAAGGCTGAAGATTTCAGTCTCTGGTATTTGGAATTTAGGCTGCAGTCCTTGTTTTTGGATGGGTCACTGGATGTTTGGGCATAGTCCATGCTTTAACCAGATTTGAACAGAAGAATGGCAACTTGGCTCAGGTAGAAGTAGATGAAGTGCTTAGTTTCATGTGTCACATAACTACCGAAGTTTCTCCCCAC
>NW_006399766.1:17755266-17777950 GCF_000299155.1 Elephantulus edwardii | reverse complement strand
TCCTTAGGGCTGCAAATCTCACAGGAGGAGACTGCCGATTGAACCCACCAGCTTCTCCTAAGGAAAATAAAGCGCCAGAGACACTCAGCCTTTGGGGTTAGTAGTGGAATGGTATTTACTGTAGTAAATTCCTCACTACAGGGTTCAAAATGCTCTTAGCTTCTTTCGCCATGATGCTGTTTTTCAACTGGCTGTGTGATCCATTGTTGCCACATAGAGGCTGTTCTCAGATTTGCATTTCATGGAGAATGAACGTTGGTATTTGCTAACATACTAAGTAGAATTCTACACTCATTGAACCATTTGTTTCTATATTCTGACATACGGGATTAGTGTCATTGCTCAGTTACAAAGAAAGGGGGACAAGGAGCTCTGGTGGCCTTGTAACAAGGGGCTGCAGTACAATACCAGAGGTATGGGGTAGGAATCCACGAGATGCTCTGCTGGAGGAGGAGCAGTCTCCTCCTTTACAGTCAAATCTGATTTCATGGCACACACGTTCAAAATAATATATTTTAAAAAACAGCAAAGAAGGAGGACATAAAAGTCAATCCAAAGCTCATTTACCTAATCATATTGCCAGAGTTCCTAACCTTTTTACTAAAGAGAAATAGTTACTTCGTTGAAAGCCGCACAAGTAGAAGATAAGGGACATTGCCTACAAGGGAAGCATTAGGTATACCTACTGCCTCAGAGGTCAGATTGTTGTTGTCCTTGTTTATTGTGGTCAAGTTGCTTGCAACTCATAGGGACCTTGTGTATAAAAGCCCTGGACCCTGCTCTGTCGAGTGCCAAACTTATTGTCTCTGACACAACTACCCTTGTCACCCAAGTCACTGTGTCCATCCATCTCAAGGGTCTTCCACCTTGAATTGTCCCTCCACACTCCCAAGGTCATTATTGAGTTTCTCCAGGGACTGGTCCTTTCTTGTGACATGTTTGAGATTTTTTTTATGGTTTGACACGTGGGGCTTCAGAATCCTTGCCTCCAAGGAGCAGAAAGGTTCCACCCAGTCTAGGGCAAACCTGTGTGTTTTATTATAACAGGATGAACTGTGGTTCATTTCAAGTGACGTTCTTGTCAGAGCCTGTGTTTTGTGGTCTGTACTTTTGGTCTCATATTACCTGACCCTTTTTGTGAAAGGCAGCTCTGGTGGCCTGTGCCATGCAGAGTTGTATTGTTGCTAACACAAACGCTGTGCCTGTCTGGTGGTTGGAACCCACCTAATGTGTGTCTGGAGAGAGAAGGGGGCGCAGCCTCCTTCTGTGTGATCTGTAGCCAGTGGAGGGCTGGCTGTGAACCAGACCTGACTGGGTAATATTGAGTGGTTTGGTTTTGTTATGTTGTTCACACAGGCTGCATGACTGGGCCCCCTAGCCCACCTATGATTTTTCAGAAGGTCCTTGGGATGAAGAAAAGAGGATGTTTTCCCAATTGCTCGTCTCACCAGGAGATTCCAGATTGGATACTTTGTGTCAGTTATGAGAAGAGAGAGGAACTGGAATGAACTCGGAGCATCAGCCAGAGCAGGAAGGACACTCTCATCAGGTGAGGTGAGGGGGGCTGCATAGGTAGACGGTCTTAACTTTCCTTGTGTCTGTTGAAGATCGCGTCTCCTCTGAGGTCTGGCCTCTCACAAGGCAGCAGCTTAGGGGGATAGTGACCTTATGAGGAGATGAAATGTCAAAGAAACTTAAATTTTCCATTGTCATATGCACATTTTTACCGTCCTTATTTTTCTTTGAGGAAAGGTGTTGGACCAGCAGCTAGACAGTGTGCTGGGACTGGATAATCAGCACCAGGGTCCTTGGGAGCATGGCTGTGTTTCCCAGCCGTCTGGATTCAGAGATGAGAACATGGATGTGCAGACAACTTTAATTCCAAATGGGTCTGTGGACAGAGAAGCTTGGGAAACCCTAGTATGTCCTAAGAGTGGGTAATCACGTGATTATCAGGGAGACAGGGCCAACAGGCGATCCCTGCTCTAGGGGAACGATGTTTGGTACCATTCCTGGTGGTGTAGGCCAACCATTACACTTATAACATAGGACAACGCTCTTGATAGTCGGTGCTTTTCCACACAATACTGATGAGACCCTGCTCTGCCGAGATTACCCTGGCTACACAGTGTGTGTTGTCATCACACAAGTCTCTTCCTTGTGATTTGTCACGATTCCTGGTTCCTTCACTATTTCCTGCTGGAAGCTCAACTTCTCAGTTTGTCACTTGGTGATCTTGCCATGTTGTCAGGTCTGTTCCTTAATCAGGTGGGATCATCACTGGAGCGCACTCAGAAATCCTATAGGTCCTAGAGTGTATGGTATGGCATTTCATGAATCTGTCTATTGAAAGACACCATTCAGGAGCTTGGTGTGTTTATCTTCCACCAGGAAGCCCCAGGGCTTTAAACATTTGAGATAACTTCTCTTGTTTGTTTGCTTCCTTTCCCAGGGCCACCAAGTTTCCTTAGAAGTTTCTGACCTGTCTTCTTAGCATTGACGCCTCTGGAGTCATTCTGTGAATCACTTGGCAGCCCAGAACCTTTATCTTTTCTGCATGGAACCAGCATCAGTCATGGACAACGCAGAGACGTTCTAGGATGCCCAGTGGGACCTGCAAGTAGCAGGAGTTTCTAGGACTTATCAAAGTCTTGAGGCTGAGGGTGACTGTTCATTGAAATCTCAAAAAAGGTCATTTATTTGGGGGATGGAGGAGTGTGAATATTTAGTAGAAATGAAGATGAATCCTTGGACAGGATTGGGGGTGAGAGTGGTAATGTGAAGTATGGGCTATTTTAGAATGTGTCTGTAGAGACTTCTGAGCTTTAGTCTCAGTAGATAAGCTCTGATTCTCTGTTGACGTGCATTTTATTTTCAAGGTGGCAGCACAGAATGCTTTCGTACACTCTAAAGTGTCTAGTCTCCGTCTAGTTCAATGACATGTCAGAGTGATGTGATTTTACACTGCCACTGGCCACACTGCATTGATCTTCAGGTACATGGGAGGCATTGTCACACTCTACTTCTTTTAACTGGGGTGCTCTGGTGGCCTAGTGGTAAAAAGCTGTGTTACAATCCCAAAACATGCATTTCAATTCCACCGCTTACTTTGTGGGAGAAGGATGGACAGTGTATTTCTGTGTTGTTACTTGACTTTGTCAAGCCACTAAACGTTGGCTGTGCATTTTCCCAGGTGTCCCTAGTGGGGCAGAGCAAGCAAAGTTCCCTGACCAGGGAATGGAAGGGCAACGTAAGTGTTTTGGTCTTTCTCCCACATTGAAAGTGCCATGAAGTGTCATACATCTGTGCTGCCACCTTGATCCTGTCCGTATTTCCTCCTGATGTCTCATGAACTCGTTGGTCATCTTAAATCTGGTGGAGCTGTAGAATCCCTTGTCAGCGGGAAGATGCAAGGATGATGTGGCATGGTATTGACAGAAGAAAAGTCATCACAGAAAGTTTCTTTTGTTTCATGCTGTTTGAGTTGATTTTGACTCATGGGTGCTTGGCAGCCTCTGGAATTGGTGTGACAGTGTGAAGAACTGAGACATTCAGACAAAGAGACGGTGAGCCTGCTCAGACCTTCACATGGGCCTGAACCAGAAGGAGGAAGTCCATCACTAGGATGGCCTTTTCACAGATGCTTGTTAGAGTGTTTTGAGTGAGTGTGTGCTCGTCTAGCCATAGAAAAGCACTTAAAATATGTTAGACAGTGCAAGTTGGGTTCCCTCAAGTCTTGAGATTTTGCCCCCATGAAGCAAGACTTCCACTGATCACACTCTGCTTATGAGGGCTTTTACGTACCAGGGAGTCACTATTCTGCTGAAGATATTTTGCCTGTGGGAGGATTAGAAATACCTGGGGAGCATATACGGAGCTCTCATTCACTGAGCAGTCTGCACTTTGGGGAACAAGCAGTACCTGGGGGCTGTACACATGTTGCATCCTTGTGGTGACCGTTCTCCACATACTAAGTGTGTGCACGTCACCAGGGGGCTGTCCATAGCATGTGCTCTGCTGAGGACTGTACTGTGCACATCGAGCAACCAGAAACACCTGGGCCTGTCTCCACATTCCCTGCACACTTGTGGTGACCATGCTCTGCATGCTGGGTGTGTGTCAGTCACCAGGGGGTTGATCAGAGGCTGTGCTCTGCTGCGGACTGTACTCTTTACACTGAGGAACCACAAACCCCTGGGCCTGTGTACACATTGCACACCTGTTGTGAACATTCTTGACATGTTGAGTACGTGAAAGGTACTGAGGGCCTCTAGACACATGGCACATGTAGGAGGTCAGAGGGTGACTTGGCTTGTTCACCCCATTCACTCATATTTTTGTAGGATAGTAAAGATAGATTTATTAGAAAGTTACATCTCCACCTTATAACAATATGGAGTTGAGGCCCACCCCACTAACTCCTGTGGTGACCATACTCTACATGCTGAGTGTGTGTGTGAATCACTAGGGGGCTGTTGTTATTATGCACCCTTCAGTTGACCTTACTCTGCACGTTGAGGTGCAGGAAATAACCTAGGTCGGTGTATACATTGCACACTTGTGATAATTCTGTCTCTACACGTTGAGTATGGGAATGTTACCAAGGCCTCTAGACACATTGCTCACTTGGCCTGGTGTTTTACTTCCTGTCGGACGTGAGAAGTTGTTTTGGCCTTTCTCACTTCTATTTTTAAAAATAGAGTTTAGAGGAGCTCTGGTGGCCTAGTGGCAAGGAGCTACAACTACAATCCCAGAGGCACATGGTTCGAATCCACCTGATGCTCTGCCGGGAAAAGGAGGGACAATCTCCTTCTGTACCAGGCAGATCTGATTTGACGGTACACTCACACAAAAATAAATAAAAAAATAAAAAAGCAGCATTAAAAAAAAAGGTTTATAATTTTTTAGAACGTTACCTCCCCAGAACACTTGATTGTCCTTATGCAAAACCTGTACTTGGACCAGGAGAACGAAGCAGAGAAACACTGTGTTTTAGAAATTCAGGAAGAGTGTACACCAGGGATGTGTCCTATCTGTATACCTTTTCAGTCTATATGCAGAACATCTCAGGGAATGCTGGGCTCTATGAGGAGGAACGTGGCATTAGGATTATGGGAAGACTAACATGCTTTATGCAGATGGCACAAGGTTGCTTGCCAAAACAGAAGAGGACCAGAGGTATTTGCAGTAGAAGACCACGGACTGCAGCCTTCAAAATGGATTCATGCAGCATAATTATAAATGGTGAAGAGATTTAGATGGTTCACAGCTTCAATCGACAATCAACACTCTTTGTATGAGCAAACAGGAAATCTACAGATAAACTGCATCGAGAAAAATCTGTTTTCAGGGGCCTCTAGGAGTGTTGAAAGGCAACTATGAGTCTGGAGACAAGTACTTGCTATGCAACAGAAAGCTGGACCGTGAGTAGGGGATGATAGAAGGTGAATTGATGCCTTCACACTGTAGTGCTGGAGATGAGTATTAGATATACCATGGACAACTAGGAGGTTACTATGTGGAACTCATAGCTGGATCAGGAGAGTCTTCAGTCAACAGAGCAGGGGAGCACTGCATGGTTTGGTATTGAGAAGTTTGTATTCTATCTCCATACCTGTTGAGTCTTTTTGCTGACAAATTATCCATGAAGCTGAACTCTGTGAAGAGCAGTGTGGCATCAAGATTGAGTGAGATCAGTAACCTGCATTAGGCAGATTACAGAACTTTACCGCTGAAAGTGGGGCGGACCTGAAGCACTTGTAGTCGATGAAGGACTGAAGCCTTCATTCAGTATGGCTTGCATCTCTGTATCAGTAAAACAGATTCTCAACCATAACCTGCAATACACAGATGATACAATTTTACTTGTTGAAAGTGAGGAGTAGCTGAACTACGTGGCAGGTGATGAAGGAATGCAGCCGTAGGTGTGGATGCATCTCTGTATCAAACAGATTCTTAACACTGGTCTAAAAGGCACCATCAGGATGGATGGTAGAGATTGAAACTGTCAACAACTTCATATAATAACACCCTTGCTACGAGCTAAGGAAACAGACACATTTCACTGTCAAAATCTGTAATAGGGACCTTTCGACATGTTTGTGGAGTAGTGATGTCAGTTGGAGAAGTAAAGTGATTCAGGTCTTTCTGATTATTAGCTATGCATCGGAGACATGGACATTAATAAGGATGACAGACAACGAATTGATGCCTTTAAGCTGTGATTTTGGAGAAGAGCATGGATAGCTCAACAGAAGGACAGATAAATCCTGGAGATGTTGAAACTGCAGTTCTCTTTTTGAAGGCAAGGATGATGAGGCTTCACCTCACATTCTTTGGATATGTTGCTTGGAGGTGCTATTCCTTGGAAGAGGATATGATGCTGGGAAGGGTGGAGGGTGGGCAAAGGACAGGAAGACACTCAACCAGGTGGATTGACACGGTGAGTGCTGCAATGGGCTCTTGGGTGTCACAAAGTGTGAGGTTGCCACAGGACAGAATTCGGTTCAGATCTTTTGTTGATAGAGTTGCTGTGAGTCATACTCAAGAGCACCTAAGAGCAGAAAAGACAACAAGGAGGAAAGCAAGCAGGTTTCTCCTGATAATGGTGAAAGCAGGCTGTTCCTTGGATGCAAGTATGCTGAAACTTCACCTTAACATAGTTTGGGCATGTTGCATTGAGATACCTGTCCTTGGAAAAGTGGAGGAACAGTGTAAGAAAGGAAGAACCCCCCCAGTGAGATAGATTGACTCAGTAGCTGGAGCAATGGCCGCATGTTTTTCAGAGACAATACGGTTGGCACAGAATAGAGCAGAGTTCAGAGCTATTGTACATGGGTTCTCTATGAGCCACAGGTGATGCTTTGGTGCCAAACAACATCCTCCAGTGGGTGGACCTTCCCTCTTTAAAACACACATGGATGTGAGGCTGACCCCATTCAGTTCTGTAATGGCCATACTCTACCTGGTGAGCGAGTGTGACTCCCTAGGGGGCTGTTCATACGATGCACTGTCCTGATGACCATACTCTGCACATTGAGGTACAAGAAATAACCTAGGCCCGTGCACCCATTGCAAATATGTCTTGAGCATTCTGTTCATGTTGAGTGTTTTGACATTTCCTTGAGCTGGGCACCCAATTCACACTTCGGAACACTGTTCTCTACATGCTGAGTCACCAGGGTGCTGGGCTGGGCTTAGAATACACTCTTGTGCTGACTACTTTGTACCTTGGGGAACAAGAAACTTTCTTTTTTTTACCAGGTGAGAGCAACGCTTTTATTAGCTCATAGTTCTGTAGGGCAAATAGCAGGTCTAGCGTGACTCAGCTGTGTCTTTTGCTTAAAGTATAACAAGGCCAAAATGAAGGTATTGGCAGAAATCTGGGGGTGAATCCACTTCCAAGTTAATTCAAGCCATTGGCAATTCAGTTACTTGCCACTGTATGCCTGAAGTTCCCTCTTCTTCTTCCTCTTCTCCATTTTCTTCTCCTTCTCTGCTTTCTTATTCTACTCTACCCCCTTCTTCTCTTTCTCCTTCTCCTCCAGCGTATTCTTTTTTCTCCTGATTGTGCTGGGGTGGTTTCTGGTTGGGCAGCTTTTGGAGGAGGTGCCACCTGGTATGGAAGCAGGTCTGGTACTCATCTTCATATTGCAGCCAGGGCCCCTAGGACATGGCAGAACTGCCCCAGACTATTTCCGAGGCTGTAAATCTCCAACGCTGCCATCTTCCTCCCGCGCTGCAGCCGGTGGGTTCAAACAAGGCAATAACCACACACCGAGGGTTGTCTCCCCACTTTTCTGAGGTCCGCAGGGGCTGCTGCGCCCCACTTTATAGCGAAGGAGGAGATCGGGGCTAATATTTTTTAAGAAACAAAAGAGTGTGCTGTTTGCAAGGACTTGACGGAAATGGCTTTGTGTAGAACCTGTACAAAATTTAGCTGTTTTAAAATTACAAACTATGAGCAACTGAACCCAAAGGTCTAAATGTACATTCTTTTCCGACTACATTTCAGCTAATATTGCAGAACTACTGGCAGATTGAAAAGTTGCTACTTAACAGTTCTGTCGACTGTAGCAACTCTGTACCTTAGGATACCACAAAATCTTAGGAAATAAGGCTGAGTGATACCTGTTACAGAAATACCCTACTCTTTACAAACTTCCACCCTCCTCCACCCTGTCAAAATCATAAGCAGCTCTCCTCTATGGCAGAGAAAGAATGTAAGGGCCGCGAAGACCGGCTTAGGTAATGTATCACTTGGTCCACTGTCTGGCCGTTTGGTCATGTTCAGGTCTGTTGGTCATATACTGAGGAGCAATACTTCCCACCAAAGGGTTGGTGGAATTGTCGTCTGTAAGAAGCGAGCAGTTAAGAGGATTTTAGAAATGGTCAGTACTGGGCTACAGTTATCTTTCAGTATGTCCAAGCAAATAATGCCTTGACTATTAATGTTACAGTGATAGATTCTTGTTCGTAACGTAACCTGTGGAGGCTGGTAGGGATATTGTTCTGTACAGGACAGCAAGGAAATACACTCCCCCCTCATAGACCGTGGAGGACTCACTGCAGTTGGGCAGAGGGGCTAAGGTGATGTCGGCCAGTTTCCTCTGAATCCTCTTGGCTCTAGTGGAGAGGAGTTTGGACTTTCTACTCATGCTGACTTTACATTCCTTCTACTTGGGGGTGTTTGCCTCCTTCTCAGTCTGTTGGTTGGAGGAAGAGGAGGAGCTGGTGCTGGCCCTCAGATGGCCATCCGACATAGTGAACCCCCACCCCACCCTGCAAAGGCCCCTGTCTTTGTGTCTGGTTCGTCCATGTTGCCAAGGCGATGGCTGCTACGGCAGTGCCTGTGGCTGGGCCAGGCCACTCGTGTGCAGCCTGGCCAGGCGTGTCTGTCCCCGGGAGAGAACTGGAAGTGCCACAACATCAACTTATTAACAAGGCAATCAAGAAACCTTTTTTTCCCACTCATTTTAATATTTATTTTTTATTTCAATGAGAATTTATAGAGAGTTTGGACTTCCATTCAATCATTGTTGCACTTTTCTCCCCTCCCAATGCTCCCCACAGGACACTACCCTCTTGGAAAAGTAAAAGAATAATTCTTTCAATGTTTTACAATTCCTCCCCGCAGGTCCTCTCCTCTATGCATCCTTTGCTATGGACTCTTGTCATGACAAAAATGCCTAATCACATATCCCTTTTAAACAGTTTTCTCCATCATGAGTTTCAATGCAGTATACGTTATTACACCCATCTTTCTGAGTCTCCCCCCAGCCTTGATGTCAATCCTGTTTTCCAACAGTGGCACTGTGCAGTATTTGTCCTTTGTGCCTGAGACATTTCACTAAGCACAATGTCCTCCAGAATCACCCATTTTGAATAATACTGCATGAGTTCCTTGTTTTTCAATGCAGCATAATATTCTATTGTGTGAGTATACCACAGCTTCTCTACTCATTCATTTGTTGATGGGCAGTTAGGTTGTTTCTAACTTCTTGCTATTATGAACAAAGCTCTGATAAACATGGGTGTGCATATATCTGCTTGGATGTCAGTTATGGTCTCTTTGGGGTATATTCCTCTTAGTGGAATCGCTGCTTCAAATGTTATCTCTATTTGCTACTTTTTGAAAAAGTGCCATACTGCCTTCCAAAGTGGTTACACCACTTTCCACTTCCACCAGCAGTGAATAAGGATTACAGTTTCTCCACAGCCTCACCAGCACTTGTTGATTGCTGTTTCGTTAAATTTGCTATTCTTACTGGCGTGAGATGATACAGTTGCTTTAATTTGCATCTCTCTTAGACCTAGGGATTTTGAACATTTCTTCATGTTCTTGTTGTCCACCTGAATGTCATCTTTGCTGAAGTGTTTGTACATATCCTGTGCCCATTGTTATATTGGATTATTTACCTTTATCTTTTTTGATAAAGAAACCTTTTCAGGAATAACTTTTGATGACTGGCCACTTGGTGAGTTCAAGTGTGTTGCTTTTAGTGTCCTTCTATATATTATTTATTGCTTTTATTTTTAGTACATTGCAAAATACCTATGTTCCACACTTGTTGACTTCAGCTCTGCCACACTCTTTGAACGTTGATGTAATGTATTTATTGCTTACATTCTTGGATAATGTAAGCCATTTATGTTCTCCAATAAAATCTGTTTGTTGCAGTAACCCCACACTTGTAGGTGTTCTTCATTTGCACGGAACAGCTGCATGAACAGGATACTTGTCATTGTGCCGTCTGCATCATCGAGAGCGACAGGGGTGAGCTCTGAGGAACAGAAGCAGAGTACTGAGGACCTGAGTGTGGTGGGCGCCAAGAAAAAGATCCTTACGAGGGCATCTAGTAGCTCCTCATGAGAAGTGGTACTTGATCACAACATGATGGTCTCATGTTCATATTGGGGGCTGTTGGGGGTTGCAGGGAATCTCCTCACTATGGGCAGAGCAAGGTCGGGATAGGGTGAATAGCCTGGGCCAAGGAAACATTTCCTCTCTAGGCATCATTTGAGCAGTTGCTCTGTGCTGTATCCCGTCTTATGGCAATTAATTCAGGGACTCACGGACATGTATTTGAAATCCAGTGACTTGGTCAAGGACACTGCAACCCCTTAAATCCACTGCCTAAAGATGATGCTGACCTACGGCCACAGAAGAAGAGACTGCAAGTGCCCACAGGTTTCCCAGAGCTGAAAATGGTTACAGAATCCAGAGAGCACATAGACCCCTTCATAGACCTCATAGAGTAACCAGTGAGTGAAATCTCCAACATAGCGAGTGGGTCAGTGGCCAAGTGTTTGTACCACAGCGCCACCAGGGATCCTCCCAAGGACACACTGAATTCTAGAGTCAGGATGGGAGTCCTGGTGTGTGGGGTCCTCTACCTTACGCATACTTCCTTAACAGTGAAGAAGGGTCTGCAGTTGATGGGGTGTGATTCTGTAAATAGACAAGTTAATTGGAAGGAGTTTTTCTGGTGTAGTCTGAGGGTCTGCTGAGATCCTAACCAGAGGTTACTAGGAACATCAGCTACATTCTTAAGCATCTAAACTAAAACTTACATCATGTTTGAGTTCATGACATGTTTTGTACACACACACTTGCACATGCACACACACGTGTGTATGTCCTATAGCTCTTGCAGTTTGGATGAGAACCTTTCTTTTTGAGGTGTCCTGAGAGAGAGGCAGAGCAGGGCAGGTTCTGGGTGGACAGGGCTGTGGCCCCATGTCTTTCTCTTGCCCTTCTGTCACAACCACATGCCAACTTCACCCCCAGACGATGAACTAGACAGTAGCAGCACTTGTAGGCATCCCATATACACTGCCTATTTCCCTGGAAATTATTTCCAGGACCATTCTTCCTTGTGTCCACTTCATGGCAGAAAAGGGAACCTGCTCCCTAGCATGCTTGATGTGTCATTTATTCTCACAGGATCATGGTCGCTTAGTTTTTCATTGACTGGCAGGAAGATGGGTGGAATCATGGTGACCTGGGGAAGGACCTGCTGGATTCAAACCTCCTGCCTTTGGGTTGGCAGCTCAACTTGCTTAGCACTAAGCCACCAGAGCCTTTGCTGTAATGTAGGGGAAGAAATGGAAAACTGCATATGAAAATAAGGTCGTGGATCGATGTCGAATTACTTTCCAAACGGATCAGGGAACCAATAGTTACCTTCAATTGCAGAATAATGTAGTAAGGAACCTTGAAAGGACTTAGTCTATGAAAACAACCAATAAAGAGAAAACATGGGAAATAAAATTTTTAAAAGACCCTTAGTCTGACTGTCCGTCTAGCCCAGCATTGCCAGCAGGAAGCCAGTGCCGCCACCATGGGTGGGCTCCTTTGTTTGAGGTGTGCTAAGAGGAGGGGAACAGGAATTGCTGTAACGAAGTGGTAGCAGCTGACTTCAGCAGCAAAGTGGGTTTGATTGCAAGAAGAGACATCAAAGGTGTAGCTGGGATGATGAGATCTGAAGCTGTTGATCAATCTCCATTACAAGTCCATGAGTGAAATACACAGACAATACACCAAAAGCGTAGTTAATCTCACAACGAAATAGAGTCGCATCTGGCCAACACAGCTGCCAGGCCTTATATCCATCAGAGAATGTGTACTGAGCCTCTGTAATGGGAGAGGAATGGTCTTGTAAAAAAATTGACTTCAGCGTTTGTGATTGTTCCCCTTGACTATATATATACACTGACTTTGATAACCCATTATAGGGGGTAGGGAACCTGAAAACTTTTAGAGATTAATTGTAAACTAGATTTCAGGTGATGGTGGGTTGAGGTACCCGGGAGAGTTCTGGTCACGTAGTGGGTAGGGAAAAGTCATGTGGATCAAGTCAACCCAGAACCCTTCCAACAATAGCTCTCAGAGGGTAGAGGAGGTGAGTGTGAAGCCAGAGTGCAATAGAGGCCCTCCCAGAGGTGGTCGATTATAGGTCTTGTCCGGGCCTAGAGTAGACCCCTCCTCACATTGGTCCACTTATTCCTGAATCTGTTTATCAGAGATCTCCCCACATTGCTTCTCGGATTAGAGCACATAATTGGGGTTCTCTTTGCTTTCAGTTGTTGAGCCTCCCAACATTCTTCCACAGGGGCATTTCGATCTGGTAGTATGCAGCAGACACCCAGGTCCCCGGTTCTCGAACTCGGTATTGGGCTCATCATCAGGTGTACCAGTCAGGGCTAGCTTGCAATATAGTGCTTCAGTACGTGTCCCTCCTCATGGTGCCTTGGGAAGTACTGCTGTCCACTTGTGAGCCCTGCAATGAAGCCCGGAGGGCTGGAGGGGGAGAGTGCCCATTTCCCTTTCTGCCCAGGCCCACCATAGAGCCTGGGCACACGCACCACAACTGGTAAACGTTCTTCCGCGCTTACCCCTCAGAATCATAATTCTCCAGTCAGAAACAGAGTTCACCCCACCCTTGGCTCCCTGGTTCTTGGAAAAAGGGGATTGATGGTTTTCAGAAAACAGATACAAACCTGGAAAGGCTCAAATATGAAAGACAGCCACCTGGCCCCTTGACTGGAAGAGGTCCAGATTTCTTCCCATTCTTGATAAAAGATATTCCCCACAAAGTCGAAAATGGTGAACATGATGCTCCTCACCAAGGACTGTCCTACCTTGCAGCATGTCCAAAGTAAGTGAGACAGAGGTTCAGAATCCTTGCCTCCAAGGAGCAGCCTGCTATGCCCTCTCCAGGATGAACTTGTTTCTTCTCCTAGCAGTCAATATTATATTCAATACTTTATAATCCCTAGTCATTGTCCACCTCTCTGATGCATAGCACGTAATGGCAAAAACCATGGCCGTTATGAGGCACACCTTAGTCTCCAGACTGACATCGTTGCTCCTCAGAACTTTGGAGAGGACTTGAACAGGAAACTTTGCCTCTGCAATTCCTCTTTTAATTTCCTGGCTGCTGGTACCAAGAGTGTGGATTCTACAGCCAAGCAATCTGAAGCTGACAGACACCTCAATCTCTTCACCATCTATCATGATGCTGCCAATTGGCTCAGTGGTGAGAATCTTTGTTTTCTTAATGTTGAGCTTCAATCCATATTGTAGACTGCAGTCCTTGACATTTTACAGCAAGTGCTTCAGGTCCTCCTGAGTTTCAGGAAGCAGGGATGTGTCATCTATATAATGAAGATTGTTGATGAGTCTACTTCGAGTCCTGATGCCACACTTCTCCTCATGGACTCCTGGATAATCTGTTCTGCATATAGATTGAAAAGATATGGAGAGAGGACAAATCCTTGATGCACACCCCTAACCAATTTTGAATCACACAGTGTTTCTTTGCTCTGTTCAGACAACTGCCTGCTGGTCCAAGTATAGCTTTCACTAAAGCACAATCAAGTATTCTAGGATTCCCTGTCATCTTAGAGTCAGCCACAATTTGTTGTGATCCAGTAAGTATCTTTGCCTAGTCAATAAAACACACATATAGACATTCCTCTGGTACTCGCTACTTTCAGCCGAGAACCGTCTGACTTTAGTCACAATATCCTTAGTGCCATGGCCTCTTCTAAATCCACCCTGCACCTCAAAGACCTTTCAAAGGCCTGTTATTTGTGAAATGGCTGAGCAATCTTGCCTCTTCCTCTTTTCGTCTGGAAGCTTCTCTGAAAGCTAGGCCCCATAAGTAACTCAACTGTTCATTGAAATACTAGTATCATAGTTTCCAGGGCCACAATATGGTACAAGTCACCTCAGTATAGCAAACGTACAGACAAATGCTGTAGCCATACAACAAAGAATATACAGGTAGGTGTGTGAGTACAAAAAGTATAAAATAAGCAGCAACACAGAAGTCACCCTCCCAATACAGAAACTGAAAGATAAGTGCTCTCTACCCCAAAGAGCAATGAAAAGGGATGAAAGAGGAAGAATCCATGGCTTTGAGTTGTGTTTAATGAATAATCATGTCTGTGTTGGAGAAAGACAGATCTTTGAAACAAGAACTTTTGGGTCCCATGTTGCTTTGCATGTTTTTATTAATCCCATTTTATGCTTTATAGACTGTGTGTGTGTGTGTGTGTGTGTGTGTGTGTTTATTCATATTTTGAATTTCTGTAATTCAGCTTTGATTGCTTTTCATTTCTAGTTTTATGAATTGTCATGGACCGTAAAATGAGAAATGAGCGAAATAAACGTGTGATATTAATGAAAATAGCAAAAATCAACAATCGGGGAACTGGGGTTGGGGGATTGTATAGCAATGAAGGACGTTTTCTTTCATTTTTGAAAGAGAGGAGTGAACTGGGGGGGGGAGAGACGAAAGTGCAACGATGAATAAATGGAAACCCCAAATCTCTGTCAATGTTCAGGAAAATTAATAAAATTATAAAGAAACAAAAACCCCCAAAAAAATCTCCAACAACAATTTTGCAGAGAGCCAGTAAGCGTAAAGGTTAGTTTTGTGCACTTGCCTAGACACAGTTGTAGACAAGGAGCAAGTGGACATCCTTGCTGTCCTATGTTCACCAATGGTGGGTGCTGGAGGAGGGGCGTGGTATTTTGATTGTAGATATGTTTTCTTTTTAAATATTGGTCCTCAGTTGAATGCCTTTACGCAGTTTGGCATTTTAATTGTCTAAGGATTCGCATTGTGATACCATTTTATCCGTTGACATTCAGGACTTTGCGTGCCCTGGTTGCTAAGTGTATTATTATAAATGCAGAGTTTGCGGGTTACCCTAGCCGTCAACGTGTGCGCATTGAGACTCTCTGTTTTACGACAGTGTCGTGGCTGCAGGTGGTTCTCGCGGTCGCCGCCTTGAGGCCCGGCCGCCATGACGCCCCGCGCCGCCATGATGCCCAGGTCGCCGCCTCGACGCCGAGCGTCACCTGCAGGCCAAGAGCGAGTCCAGGGCGCTGCGCCCTTTCCAGGTAACGAGGGGGCTCATTTGACGGAACGAGCCTGTGTTCAACTCCGTGTTCACTTTCAGCCTCAGAAAAAGTCCGTGCTGATGCCTCTCAATGAGCTGTTGTCCGAGTCATCGTTTCAGTTACTGAAATGATGTGTTGAGCCTTTCAAAATATGCTCCTCGACAGTTACTGTGTAAACGTTAATTAACTGCACTAAATCAACTTTTTAAATTAAAAACCCAAACTGATAGACGTCAAGATGCTTATTGTTGTTGGTATGTGTCCTCGAGTCCCTTGCAACTCGCTGTGGCCGCAGGTACAACTGCCTTGAACCCTGGTCTCTCGTGAGCCAACCTTGTGATCTCTGGCTCACCCACCCGATCATCCCAGTCACGGAGTCTCTTCATCTCCTCCAGGGTCTTCCTCTCCTGTGCTGTCCCTCCACCCTTCCAAGCAGGATGTCCTTCTCCAAGGACTGGTCCCTCCTGGCCACATGCCCAGACTGTGTCAGATGGAGCTTCGGAAACCAAGCAGTAAAGGAGCAGCCTGGTTTCACCCTCCCCAGGATGGACCTCTTTGTTCTTTTCACAGTTCATGGTGAGTACAATTTTCTTCACATTACTACAATTCAAAGAAGTCGCTTTTTCTTTTGTCATGCTTAGTGATTTCCCAGCTCTCTGCTGCATGTCAAGGAAGAGCTTAGACCAAGGTCTGGATCAGGTGCACCTTAGTCTCCCTAGTCACATCATCGACTGGTTGAATGTTGAATATTTTGTTATAAAGAGTAATCTTAGTATTTAGCCACCTCTAGATGTATATTGTAATTTAATTTTAAGGAAGAAGGATATGTTTAGTGTCATTTCATCCCCTTAAGAATGAGTGTTGTTATTGAAGCTATGTGCTGAAAAATCAAACAGAAGAGAAAACTCTTTCAAAGATATATGTCCCAGAAAGTGTCTTGGGACTAGGTATGCTTCTCAGACATTCTATTAAGTATCAACAAAATCTCATTTGAATCTCACATGAATCTAGTATCTACACCCGGTGTTGTGTGCCCAATAGCCATCACCACTCCTTTACTTCCCTCCTCAATTGCACCACCAGATTTCTAATATAAAGGCTAAAAACAGCTGCGGCTGTCGAGTACCGTCCAGTTAGAACCATCCCATAACTCACCTTCAGGCGGGTTTTCAGAGGCAGTTAATCACGTGGGAGAAGATTGCCCATCTTTCTCCCTCAGAGCAGCCAGTGGTTTCAGGAGTGCAGTGCTGCTCCTTACCTCTCTTACATCTTGGACTTGGCGTGATCTAACCTGACTAGTGAGATCCAAAGAGAAGTAAGCCAGGATAGGAGGGAAAAACTTGAAAAGTTTTCCCTCCTTATTAATAGTGAACTCACTGAAGTATAATTCTTTACATGATGTGGTATGTGGACACAATATTTGTACATTTGCCACAAAAGTGAGATCATAAAGACATTCCATGGTGGTCAAAAGAAACAAGGAAAACAACTGGATCCCCAGGTGCCACACGGAACTATTACAGACGAATTCTGCCCTGAAATCTCATCTGACTGCAATAAAGGCTTTATTGCTTACATGAGAAAGAAAAAAAATGAATCAGTCCTGGTCCTTTGCATGTATTTGGAGGGTTTTTTTTTTCTTTTTAATTGTTCCTCAACAAAGAAAATACTACCACATTTAAGTGTAGTTTGAAGATACTGTCTTGCTGTAAGCTGTTCCTAAGCTTAAATTTTCATTTTATTATTATTTTGTTTGCTTAAATTTAGGGTTTTTTATATCATTTGTTATATTTAACTTGAAATTATCCGTATTTTATTGTATTTAGGTGGAGAAGGCAGCAGGGGAAGCTACAAGTGAGGTAGCTCGGGTGGACGGGGGTGGGTATGGGAGCATGCGAGTGAGTGGCTGTGTGAAGATGAAAAAGTGGAAAATTTAAAAACATTGGTCATATTTATAGTATAAAGATTCTAAAATCGACTATCTGATCAGGTACATGCTCCTAAAATTAGCTACACGCTTCTGTAAAATGTTGGTCACTCTGCATCGTGGAACAGTGATTTGCTTTGGGTGAAAGGTAATTAGGATATGAATTGGTTTTAAAAAGTACTCACTGAGGGGAGATCTCCTGGCCTAGTGGCAAGAAGTAGCACTGCAATCCCAGCGGTATGTAGTGTGAGTCGAAAAGGAGGGGCAATCTCCTCCTGTATCAGTCAGATCCTATTTAGCGATTCCGACATAAAAAAAAAAAAATTAAAAAGTATACGTTGAGCTTGCTGCCTAGTCGTGTCCATATAGTGGCTTTGAAAAGTACATATTTAAAAAAAAAAGAAAGTACATATTTAAATTACAAGGAGGACATCCATAGTGAGCTCGAGTGCTTCTCATTTCTACGTGTTTGGTCATCCTTGGTTCATACTTCCTAATTTGTCAGAGGTTTTTTAATAGTATAATTGCACTCTTTTATCAATATTATGCTCTGAGTCAAAGTTTATGGAGATACTTACATTTTTAGAATGGTATTCAGATCAGTGGTTCTATCAGTCTCCTTTCCAGGTATCAAATACACTTGTGATACTTATTTTTTAAATAAAAGTTATTTTGGGGGACTTGCATTCATAAATTTTTGCACACTTTGCTCCCTGTTCGCTTTTCTCTAAAAAAAAAAAGAATAATTCTTTTATAAGTATACAATCCCACCACCTCCAGTATCCTCCACTATGCAGGTTTCATTCTGGACTCTTGTCATGACAATAATAGCCTACTCATATATTCCTCCTAAACAGTCTCTCCGTCATCTGTTTCAGTGAACTCTCCATTTTTATCCTCTCTTAGTTTCCACCCAACTCCAATGTCAGTCCCGCTTTACAACAGTTGCACTAGGCATTATTCGTCCATTTGTGACAGACATATTTCATTCAGCATAATGTCTTCCAGGTTCACCCATTTTCTATAATATTTCATGAGTTCCTTGTTTTTCAGTGCAGCATAGTATTCTATTGTGTGAATCACAGCTTCTCCATTTGTTTGTTGATGGGCACATGGGTTGTTTCCAACTCTTTGCTATTGTGAACAGAGCTGCAATTAACATGGGTGAGGATATATCTCCTTGGGCTTCAGTTATGATTTCCTGGGGTAAAAATCCCAGGAGTGGAATTGCTGGGTCAAATGGCATTTCTATTTCCAACTTTTTGTGAAAGTGCCATACTGCCTTCCTGAGTAGTTTCACCATTTTACACTCCCACCAATAGTGAATAATGGTTCCAGTTTCTCCAAAACCTCGGCAACATTTGTTGCTTGTTGTTCTGTTAAACTGGGTAAGATGATATGTCATAGTTGTTTTGATTTGCATTTTTCTTAGAGCTAGGGATTTTGAACATTTCTTCATGTGTTTGTTGGCCATCTGAATGTCTTCTTTGGTGAAGTGTCTGTTCATATCCTGTACCCATTTTTCAGTTGAGTTGTTTACCTTTGTCTTGTGGTGATGATTATTTTATAAATTCTAGGTATAAGTCCCTTATCAGAGATGTCATTACGAAATATTTTTTCCTAGTCTCTGGCTTCCCTTTTTACCCTGTCCGAGAAGTTTTTGGATGTGCACACAGATTTGATTCTTAGAAGGTTCCATTCATCTATTTTATCCTCTCCAGGTTGTAGGTTTTTCAGGATGCTTGGAACACTACGTTGTGAATTAGGCCTTCTAGAGTTCTTCCAAGCTTTTCTCTAATGAAGTTGATCGTCATTGTTTTTTGTCCTAGATCTTTGATCCACTTTGTGTTTGGTTTTGTGTATGAAGTGATATCTGGATCTTGCTTGAGTTTTTTACAGATACTTTCCCAATTTTGCCAACAGTATTTCTTTAAAAGGCTGTCATTTCCCCACTTAACTGCTTTCTTTGGCAAGATGGGCTGATTTCTGGGTTTTCAATTCTATTCCATTGATCTCTCTGTCATTGTAGCAGTACCACGTTGTCTTTACCACTGTGGCAGTGTAGTAGAATTTGAAATCAGGGAGTGAGATGCCGACTGCCTTGTTTCTCTTTTTAAGGAATGCTTTGCTTATTGGGAATCTCTTTCCATTCCAAATGAAGTTGGAGATTGCCTTTTTCATCTCATGGAAGAATGAAATTGGTTTTTGTATTGGGATTTCACTGACCGTGTAAATTGCCTTTGGTCCTATTGTCATTTTCACAATATCGAGTCTTCCTATCCAAGAGCAAGTTACATTCTTCCATTTCTCCAGGTCTCTTTTTGTTCCTTGCAGTAACGTTTTGCGATTCTTAGAATAGATCCTTTGTGCTTCTGGTGAGATTTACTCCCAAGTATATAATCTTGTGATTAGCTATCGTGAAGGGTATTGTTTTTCTTAGCTCCCGTTCTGTATTCTCTTTGTGACTGTAGAGAAATCCAACTGAATTTTGTATGTTGACTGTGTATCCTGTCACTTTGCTGAATTGGCCAACTATGTCCAGTAGTTTTCTTGCTGAGTCTTTTGGGTTTTCTAAGTATACTGTCATATCATCTGCATAGAGAGATAATTTTACCTCCTCTTTGCCAATTTGGATAGCTCTGATTTCCTTGTTTTGTCTTATGGCTGTCGCAAAGACTTTTACTACAATATTGAATAGGAGAGGTGATAGTGGGCATCCTTGCCTCGCTCCTGTTCTCTGTCTTATTAATCTCTCTCCATTGAAAACAATGTTGGCTGTAGGGTTTGCATATATACTTTGTAATATATTGAAGAAATTACTCTCTAATCCTATTTTGTTGAGTGTTGTAATCCTTTCCAGTGACAATGAAGGAGTAGGTAAGTCCCATAGAACCTGAGTCCCCAGGACAGTAAATGACAAAATGTCCTCCCTTTTCCCCATCTCAGTGTGCTCACTCAGTCGGTGCTGTTTAGGCATTTCTGACTGATAGCTTACCCTCCCTTGGCTTTTTGGGGCTGCAAATCTCACCAGAGGAGACTGCCGATTGAACCCACCAGCTTCTAAAAGGAAAACAAAGCACCAGAGACACTCAGCCTTTGGGTTAGTAGTGCCATGTTATTTACTGTAGGAAATTCCTCATTAAAGGGTTCAAAATGCTCTTAGCTTCTTTCACAATGACGCTGTTTTTCAACTGGTTGTGTGATCCATTGTTGCCACATAGAGGCTGTTCTCAGATTTGTATTTCATGGGGAATTAATATTGATATTTGCTAACATACTAAGTAGAAATCTACCCTCATTGAACCATTTGTTTCTATAATCTGACATATGGGATTAGTGTCATTGCTCAGTTACAAAGAAAAGGGACAAGGAGCTCTGGTGGCCTAGTGGCAAGAGGCTGGACTGCAATACCAGAGGTACAGGGTACGAAGCCACCAGATGTTCTACTGGAGAAGGAGGGGCAGTCTCGTCCTGTAAGAGTCAAATCTGATTTCATGGCACACGGACACAAAATAATAAAATATATTTAAAAAAACAGCAAAGAAGGAGGACCTAAAAGTCAGTCCAAAGCTTAGTTATCTAATAATTGCACCAGCGTTCCTAACGTTTCTACTAAAGAGAAATAGTTACTTCGTTGAAAGCCCCACAAGTAGAAGACAAGGGACATTGCCTACAAGGGAAGCATTACGTATTCCTACTGCCTCAGAGGTCAGATTGTTGTTGTTCTTGTTAATTGTGGTCGAGTTGCTTGCAACTCATAGCGACCTTGTGTATAAAACCTCTGGACCCTGCTCTGTCGAGTGCCAAACTTATTGTCTCTGACACAACTACCCTTGTCACCCAAGTCACTGTGTCCATCCATCTCAAGGGTCTTCCACCTTGAACTGTCCCTCCACACTCCCAAGGTCATCATTGAGTTTCTCCAGGGACTGGTCCTTTCTTGTGACATGTTTGCTATTTTTTTATGGTATGTCACGTGGAGCCTCAGAATCCTTGCCTCGAAGAAGCAGACTGGTTCCACCCAGTCTAGGGCAAACCTGTGTGTTTTATTAGAACAGGATGAACTGTGGATTGTTTGAAGTGACGTTCTTGTCAGAGCCTGTGTTTTGTGGTCTGTACTTTTGGTCTCATATTACCTGACCCTTATTGTGAAAGGCAGCTCTGGTGGCCTGTGCCATATGGAGTTGGATTGCTGCTACCACAAACGCTGTGCCTGTCTGGTGGTTGGAACCCACCTGCTGTGCCTCTGGAGAGAGAAGGGGGAGCAACCTCCTCCTGTGTCATCTGTAGCCAGAGGAGGGCTGGCTGTGAACCGGATCTGACTGGGTAATATTGAGTGGTTTGGTTTTGTTATGTTCTTCACACAGCCTGCATGACTGGGCCCCCTAGCCCACCTATGATTTTTCAGAAGATCCTTGGGATGAAGAAAAGAGGAAGTTTCCCTAATTGCTCGTCTCTCCAGGAGATTCCAGGTTGGATCCATTGTGTCAGTAACGAGAAGAGAGAGGAACTGGAATGGACTCGGAGGATCAACCAGAGCAGGAAGGACACTCTCCCATCAGGTGAGTTGAGGGGAGCTGCATAGGTAGACGGTCTTTTTTGTTGTTGTTGTTCTTTTTTAATAATTTTAATGAACATTTACAGAGAATTTGGATTTCCATTCATTCATTGCTGCACTTCTCTACCCGCCCAGCCCTGTCCCCCCACCCCCCAGTTCACTCCTCTCTTTCAAAAGTAAAAGAAACACTCCTTCCCTGGTACACAATCCCCCTGCACCCCTCCTACCACCCCAAGAACATTCCACTATGCAACCTTAATTGTGGACTCTTGTGATAACCATAATACCCTATCATACATTGCTTTTATTTTTTTTTTTCATACATTGCTTTTAAATTGTTTAGTCCCTCATCTGTTTCAGTGCAGTATACACAATTTATTCAGTTGTGTTTTTTTTAAAAATTTATTATTATTTTTGTGTGAGTGTACCATCAAAAGAACATTCCACTATGCAACCTTAATTGTGGACTCTTGTGATAACCATAATACCCTATCATACATTGCTTTTAAATTGTTTAGTCCCTCATCTGTTTCAGTGCAGTATACACAATTTATTCAGTTGTGTTTTTTTAAAAAATTTATTATTATTTTTGTGTGAGTGTACCATCAAATCAGATCTGACTGGTACAGGAGGAGATTGTCCCTCCTTCCCCAGCAGAGCATCTGGTGGATTTGAACCATGCGCCTCTGAATTTATCCAATTTTTCTCAGTCTTACCCCCACCCTGATATCAGTCCCATTTTACAGCAGTGGCACGATGCAATATTTGTCCTTTTGCGACTGAG
>NW_006399766.1:17749773-17755166 GCF_000299155.1 Elephantulus edwardii | reverse complement strand
TGGTCTCTTTGGGATATATTCCCAGTAGTGGAATTGCTGGGCAAATGGTATCTCTATTTGCAACTTTTTTGAGAAAGCGCCATACCGCCTTCCACAGTGGTGGCACCATTTTACATTCCCACCAACAGTGAATAAGGGTTCCAGTTTCTCCACAACCTCGCCAGTATTTGTTACTTGCCATTCTGTTAAATTTTGCTATTCTGACTGGGGTGAGATAGTTGTGGTAGACAGTCTTAACGGCTCTTGTCTCTGTTGGAGACCGTGTCTCCTCTGAGATCTGCCCTCTCACAAGGCAGCGGCTTCTCCATCTGTGCTCTGAAGTTGTTAGGGAGATAGTGACCTTATTATGAGACGGAATGCCAGAGAAACTTAAAGTTCCCATTGTCATATGCACATTTTTACCGTCCTTTTCTACTTTGAGGAAAGGCTTTGAACGTGCAGCTAGACAGTGTGCTGGGACTGGACAATCAGCCCCAGGGGCCTTGGGAGCATGGCTGTGTTTCCCAGCCATCTGGATTCAGAGATGAGAACATGGATATGCAGACAATTTTAATTCCAAATGTGTCTGTGGAAAGAGAAGCTTGGGAAACCCTAGTATGTCCTAAGAGTGGGTAATCATGTGATTATCCGGGAGACAGGGCCAACAGGCGATCCCTGCTCTAGGGGAACGATGTTTGGTACCGTTTCTGGTGGTGTAGGCCAATCATTACACTCATAACATAGGGCAACGCTCTTGATAGTCAGTGCTTTTCCACACAATACTGATGAGACCCTGCTCTGCCGAGATTACCCTGGCTACACAGTGTGTGTTGCCATCACACAGGTCTCTTCCTTGTGATTTGTCACGATTCCTAGTTCCTTCTCTGTTTCCTGCTGGAAGCTCAACTTCTCAGTTTGTCACTTGGTGATCTTGCCATGTTGTCAGGTCTGTTCCTTAATCAGGTGGGATCATCACTGGAGAGCTCTCAGAAATCCTATAGGTCCTGGGGTGTATGGTACCCCATTTCATGAATCTGTCTATTGAAAGACACCATTCAGGAGCTTGGTGTGTTTATCTTCCACCAGGAAGCCCCAGGGCTTTAAACATTTGAGATAACTTCTCTTGTTTGTTTGCTTCCTTTCCCAGGGCCACCAAGTTTCCGTAGAAGTTTCTGACCTGTCTTCTTTGCATTGACGCCTCTGGAGTCATTCTGTGAATCACTTGGCAGCCCAGAACCTGTATCTTTTCTGCATGGAGCCAGCATCAGTCCTGGACAACGCAGACACGTTCCATGATGCCCAGTGGGACCTGCAAGTAGAAGGAGTTTCTAGGACTTATCAAACTCTTGAGGCTGAGATTGACTGTTCATTGAAATCTCAAAAAAGGTTATTTATTTTGGGGATGGAGGAGTGTGAATATTTAGTAGAAATGAAGATGAATCCTTGGACAGGATTGGGGGTGAGAGTGGTAATGTGAAGTATGGGCTATTTTACAATGTGTCTCTAGAGACTTCTGAGCTTTAGTCTCAGTAGATAAGCTCTGATTCTCTGTTGACGTGCGTTTTATTTTCAAGGTGGCAGCACAGAATGCTTTTGGACACTAAAGTGTCAAGTCTCTGTCTAGTTCAATGCCATGTCAGAGCGATGTGATTTTACACTGCCACTGGCCACACTGCATTGATCTTCAGGTACATGGGAGGCATTGTTACACTCTACTTCTTTTAACTGGGGTCTACTTCTTTTAACTGTGGAGCTCTGGTGGCCTAGTGGTAAGAAGCTGTGTTGCAATCCCAAAAGCATGCATTTCAATTCCACCACTTTCTTTGTGGGAGAAGGATGGACAGTGTATTCCTGTGTTATTACCTGCCTTTGTCAAGCCACTAAACGCTGGCTATGCATTTTCCCAGGTGTCCCTAGTGGGGCAGAGCAAGCAAAGTTCCCTGACCAGGAAATGGAAGGGCAACGTAAGCGTCTTGGTCTTTCTCCCACACTGAAAGTGCCATGAAGTGTCATACATCTGTGCTGCCTGTCACCTTGATCCTTTCCGTATTTCCTCCTGATGTCTTGTGACCTCGTTGGTCATCTTAAATCTGGTGGAGGTGTAGAATCCCTTGTCACGCGGAACATGCAAGGATGTCTTAATGAATGGTACATGACTGATGTGGCATGGTATTGACAGAAGAAAAGTCATCACAGAAAGTTTCTTTTGGTTCATGGTGCTGTGAGTTGATTTTGACTCCTGCTTGGCTCCGCTTGACTCCGTTGCTTGGCTTCCGCTGGAACTTGTGACAGTCTGAAGAACTGAGACATTCAGACAAAGAGAAGGTGAGCCTGCCCAGACCTTCACATGGGCCTGAACCAGAAGGAGGAAGTCCATCACTAGGATGGCCTTTTCACAGATGCTCGTTAGAGTGTTTTGAGTGAGTGTGTGCTCGTCTAGCCATAGAAAAGCACTTAAAATATGTTAGACAGTGCAAGAGGGGTTCCCTCAAGTCTTGAGATTTTGCCCCCATGAAGCAACACTGCCACTGATCGCACTCTGCTTATGAGGGCTCTTACATACCAGGGAGTCACTCTCGGTTTACCATACTCTGCCTGTGGGAGGATTAGAAATACCTGGGGAGCATATACGGAGCTTCATCCACTGAGCAGTCTGCACCTTGGGGAACAAGCAGTACCTGGGGGCAGTACACATGTTGCACCCTTGTGGTGACCGTTCTCCACATACTAAGTGTGTGCACGTCACCAGGGGGCTGTCCATCTGTCCATAGCATGCGCTCTGCTGAGGACTGTACTGTGCACGTTGAGGAACCAGAAACACCTGGGCCTCTGTACACATTCCCTGCACACTTGTGGTGACCATGCTCTGCATGCTGGGTGTGTGTCAGTCACCAGGGGGTTGATCAGAGGCTGCGCTCTGCTGCGGACTGTACTCTTTACACTGAGGAACCAGAAACAACTGAGCATGTGTACACAATGCACACCTGTAGTGAACATTCTTGCCATGTTGAGTATGTGAAAGGTACTGAGGGCCTCTAGACACGTGGCACATGTAGGAGGTCAGAGGGTGACTTGGCCTGTTCACCCCATTCACTCATAGTTTTGTAGAATAGTAAAGATAGATTTATTAGAAAGTTACATCTCTACCTGATAACAATACGGAGTTGAGGCTCACCCCACTCACTCCTGTGGTGACCATACTCTACATGCTGAGTGTGTGTCAATCACTGGGGGGCTGTTGTTAAGATGCACCCTTCAGCTGACCTAACTCTGCACACTGAGGTGCAAAAAATAACCTAGGTCGGTGTATACAGTGCACACTTGTGATGATTCTCTCTACATGTGGAGTATCGGAATGTTACCAAGGCCGCTAGACAACATTGTTCACTTGGGCTGATGTTTTACTTTCTGTTGGGCATGAGAAGTTGCTTTGGCCTTTCTCACTTCTTTTTTCAAAAAAATAGTTAAGATAGATTTTTTTTTTTTAGACCCTTACATCCCCAGAACACTTGATTGTCCTTATGCAAAACCTGTCATTTTATCAGGAGACTGTTTTCAACACAAAGCAAAGAAACACTGCATGGTTGAAAATAAGCAAGCATGTACATCAGGCATGTGTCCTTTTAAATCTATATGCAGAACAGATCATTTGGGAGGCGCCGCTCTATGAGGAGGAATGTGGCATTTGGATTATGGGAAGACTCATCGGCAACATGTGTTATGCAGATGACACAAGTTTTCTTACCAAAGCAGTAGAGGACCAGAGGCATTTGCTGTAGAAGGTCATGGACTGCAGCCTTCATTATGGACTGAAGCAGTGTAATTAAAGCTGGTGAAGAGATTGAGATGGTTGACAGTGTCCATTTGCTTGGCTCTATAATCAGCACTCTTTGTACCAGGAGTCAAGAAATCAACAGATAAACTGCATCTGGAAAATCTGCTTTCAGGGACCTCTCCAGAGTGCTGAAAGGCAACAGTGTCAGTCTGGAGACAAAGGTATGCCTGATTTCAGGCCATGGTCTTTGCAAATACTTGCTTTCTCCAATAGAATCTCTTGAAGCAACTCCTCATTTGTAGGTGTTCTTCATTCAAGAGTTGCAGGAGTGAGCTCTGAGGAAGAGAAATGGGATTATTGAGGAATTGAGTTTGATGGGTGCCAAAGAAAAGAACTTTACGAGGGCATCTATCAGCTCCCAGTGAGAAGTGGTACTTGGTCACAACATGATGGCCTCATATTCATATTGGAGGCTGGTGGCGGTTACAGGGGATTTCCTTACGCTGGGCAGGGCAAGGTCGGGGTAGGGTGAATAGCCTGGGCCAAGGAAGCACAATTGCTCTCCATCTGCACAGCTAGGCATCACTTGAATAGTTGCTCTGTGCTGTATCCCATCTTTACAGCTGTTAATCATGTACATGGCCATGTCAGAAATCAAGTGACTTGGTGGTGAAGGACACCACAACATCTTTTAACACACTTCCAAAAGTTCATCCTAACCTGTGGTCACAGAGGGATAGAGGGGAAGTGCCCATGGTCTTCCAACGCTGGAAATGGTTACAGAATCCAGAGAGCACATAGACCCATTCATACCCCTCATGGAGTAACCAGTGAGCCAAATCTCCAACATAGCGAGTGGGTCAGCGGCCAAGTGTTTCTACCACAGCGCCACCAGGGATCCTCCCAAGGACACACTGAATTCTAGAGTCAGGATGGGAGTCCTGGTGTGTGGGGTCCTCTACCTTACGCATACTTCCTTAACAATGACGATGGGTCTGCAGTTGATGGGGTGTGATTCTGTAAATAGACAAGTTAACTGGAAGGAGTTTGTCTGGCGTATTCTCAGCGTGTGCTGAGATCCTAACCAGAGGTTACTAGGAACATCAACTACATTCTTAAGCGTCTAAACTAAAACTCACTTGATGTTTTGAGTTCATGACATCTTCCTGTTCACACACACACACACACACACACACACACGCATACACATGTGTATTTCCTCTAGCTATTGCACTTTGGATGAGAACCTTTCTTTTTGAGCTGTCCTCCCGAGAGAGAGGCAGAGGAGGGCAGGTTTGGGGCGCACAGGGCTGTGGCCCCATGTCTTTGTGTTGCCCTTTGCTGCAGCACTTGCAGGCATTCCATCTATACCTAATATTTTCCTGGAAAATATTTCCAGGACCATTCTTCCTGGTGTCCACTTCATGGCAGAAAAGGAAACCTCCTCCCTAACACCCTCGCACACCCGACGTGTCATTTGTTCTCACTGGATCATGGTCCCTTTGTTTTTCATTTACTGACCAGAAGATGGGTGGAATCACAAGATATGTTTGCTTCATAGAATGAATCTGGGAGGGTTCCATCTTCTTCTATTTTCTGAAATAATTTATGTAGAATTGGTAACAGTTCTTCTTTAAAT
>NW_006399766.1:17743730-17748648 GCF_000299155.1 Elephantulus edwardii | reverse complement strand
GTGACCTTCCTTATCTTCCGTGATGGTTTTTACATTGATATTTATTTTATCAGAGATTAATATGGCTACTCCTGCTTTTTTCTGGTTGCCATGATGGGTGGAATCACGGTGACCTGGGGGAAGGGCCTGGTGGTCCTGTGGTTGAAGAAGGCACCTCATGAGAAGCTGGCGGTTTGATCTGAACAGGCACTCCATGAGAGAGATGGGACAGTCTGTCTGTGGGAGGAGTGCCCCCTTACAAACCATACGGGAGAATTGACTCTCTCCTGTCTTACACGATGAGTGGGAAATGATTCCAAAGGAATTGATTGAGGGTTTTATTTTCTGTTTGGTGGTGTGTTTGTGTTTTTTATATGTGTTTTTTATTTGTAGCAGGAATGAGTACACAACAATAAAAAATAGTTAAAAATTTCCATTTTAGTTTAGGATTTTAATCTGATCCTCAGCAGGGCAGTGGTGCAGTTTGCATCCTTCAAAAGCAGGTGGAGCATCACAAATCAGTTCTGAGTGGAGGCAACGAGAAAGATGACGTTGGTTCCACATCATACACATAGACCTCGTACACATAGTGAGAGCACAGTCCAATTTATGGAGCCTGCTTTGGAAGTCCTCCGTCAGGTTTCCGAAGCTGTACATCTTTACCAGTGGAGACCCCTGGACCTTTTGGCAGTCAGGCCCGATGCCTTCCTTCTGCACTACATCACTGGGTCTTATAATAAAACTCAAAACCCGTGGCTGTGGAGTTGAACCGACCCCAAACTGCTCCTTCAGTGGATTTGGGAGGCTGAAAACTGTCGTTCGGGAAGAGATTGCTCACCTTTTCTCCCGCAGAGATGCTGGTGGATTTGCACGGTCAGAGAGGTGCCACCTTTGTGCTCCCGGGGCATCTCCCTAAGGACTGTGCCACCAAATCTCCCTGCTCCTAAAGGGGTAGGTTTCATGAAGGGAGCCCTGGGGGCCCAGGAATTAATCACCTCCGAGTCTGTACCCCACGCCTTGCTATATGGAGGTGAGCAGATTCACTGGGGGGTCTCTTTTGGAACAATCTTGGGCTTGCCCTTGCTATGTGACGGTTCTCCCCCACCTATACCTGAAGCCTCCAGATCCCGTCTGGACCCACCCACCTAGCCCCTGGAAGAACAAATATGATGCACACTGTTTCCATTGAAAGATGATTGCTGCCCACAAGACCCTAATTTGCAGAGGAGCCATTTGCATTCCCACAGGGATTTCAGTCCCTGACAATTACATCAATTCCCCTGGATCCTCCACTCTTAGGTAACAAGGAAACGAAAGTTTTCATTAAAATGGAAAAAGAAGTTCCACGGAGGCGTGGTGGGAAGCAGTGGCTGTAAATCACAAAGGGGAGACGTTAAACACTGAGCCTTGAGCTGGAGAATAGCGTTTACTGGTGGGTGGCCAGTTTTGTGAATGAAGCCATGGCTACAGATTCTCCTCTTAAGTCCCAGTCAATGTACTGGTGGAGTTGTGGTTCACCCTCAGGCTGTCACAGAACATGGAAAGAATTGGGACTCTTCTACAAGATGTGGTGCCACAGGCTTATAGTGACAAAGAGAATACAGAACTGGAACTAAGAAAAACAATACCTTTCACAATAGCTAATCACAAGATTAAATACTTGGGAGTAAATCTAACCAGAAGCACAAAGGATCTATTCAAAGAAAATTATAAAACATTATTACAAGATACAAAAAGAGTCCTGGAGAAGTGGAAGAATATCGAATATCCCTTGCTCATGGATAGGAAGGCTCAATACTGTGAAAATGGCAATACTACCAAAGGCAATTTACACATTCAATGCAATTCCCATACAAATACCAATTCCATTCTTTCATGAGATGGAAAAAGGCAATTTCCAATATTTCATTTAGAATGGAAAGAGGCCCTGCATAAGCAAAGCACTCCTTAAGAATAGAAGAACGGTAGGAGGCATCTCACTCCCTGATTTCAAATCCTTCTACATTGCCATGGTGGTCAAGACAGCATGTGATTGGTACAATGACAGACACAGATCAATGGAATAGAATTGAGAATTTAGAAATCGGCCCATCTACCTATGGTCAACTGATCTTTGACAAGGAGGTGAAATCAGTTAAGTGGGGAAACAACAGCCTTTGTGTTTGTTCTTTTTTGTTTGTTTGTTTGTTTTTTGGTTGAGTCAAGTTTTATTTTTTAAAATGTACAGTTGGTTGAACCTGTTCATGCATCTTCTCCAGCAGCTGGGGCATCACCACCTTTGGTGTTTCTGGTGTAAATCACTTGAGCTCTGTGTTTTGAAACCAGCTTGATAAGCCCTTTACTTAGCAGCTCCTGAAGGGTTGCCCTGGCCAGGGAACCACGAATCTTCAGTCTCTCAGAGACAACAGCTGTGGTTATAAGCTTATAGTTGGGAACTTCTTTACAAAGTTAACAACAGCCTTTTTAACAGATGGTGTTGGCAAAATTGGAAAACTATGTGTAGAAAACTTAAGCAAGATCCACACCTCACTCCATACACAAAAACCAACTCAAAGTGGACCTAGGACTAAAACCAAGGACTATAAACTTCATTAGAGCAAAGCTTGGAAGAACTCTAACAGCCCTAATTCACAACATAAATAAGTGTTCCAAGCATCCTGAAAAACCTACAACCAGGAGAGGATAAAATAGATGAATGGGACCTTCTAAAAGAGTAAAATCCTTATGCAAATTCAAAACGTTCTCCAAGATGGTAAAAAGGAAAGCCACAGACTGGGGGGAAAATTTGGTCATGACATGGACAAGGGACTTATTATATCTAGAATTTATAAAATACATGAGCACCATAATAAGATAAAGGTAAACAATCCAATTGAAAAATGGGCACAGGATGTGAACAGACACAACACCAGAGAAGACATTCTGATGGCGAACAAACACATGAAGAAATGTTCAAAGTGCATAGCTCTAAGAGAGATGCAAATCAAAACAACTATGAGGTATCATCTTACCACTGTAAGAATAGCAAAATTTATAGAACATCAAACAACCAATGCTGGTGAGGTTGTGGAGAAACTAGAACCCTTATTCACTGTTGGTGGGAGTGTAAAATGGTGCAACCACTATGGAAGGCAGTATGGTACTTTCTCAAAAAGTTGGAAATAGAAAAATCATTTGACCCAGCAATTCCACTACTGGGAATATACCCTGAAGAAACCAGAACTGCCACTCAAGCAGATATATACTCACCCATGTTTTTTTGCGGCTCTGTTCACAATAGCAAAGAGTTGGAAACTACCCAAGTGCCCATCAACAAATTAATGGCTAGAGAAGCTGTGATATAATCACACAAAGGAATACTATGCTGCATTGAAAAATAAGGAACTCGTGAAATATTATACAAAATGGGTGATCCTGGAGGACAGTAAACTGAGTGAAATAGCTCAGTCACAAAAGTACAAATACTGCATTGTGCCACTGTTATAAAGCAGGTCTGACATCAGAATTGGGGGAAACTAAGAGGGAATAAATAATGTATATTGCATTGAAACAGATGAGGGAGAGAACTGTTTAGGAGGAATATATGATTAGGTATTATTGTCATGACAAGAATCCAGAATGAAAGCTGCCTAGTGGAGTGGACTGTGGGGCGGGGTGTGTGTGTGTGTGTGTGATTGTATAACAATGAAAGAATTTTTACTTTTCAGAAAAATGAACTGAGCGGGAGGGGTGGGCAGGGAGGAAAGGGTGCAACAATGAATGAATGGAAATCCAAAGCCTGTAAACTTTCATTAAAATAAATAGAAATTTAAAAAAAAACATAAAAATAATTTATTTTGTAAATAAATTTAATTATGTTTAAAAAAGGAAAAAAGACAATTAAACCTGGAGCCACTTTGCCCCCTTGTGGCTCAGTCAGTAATTGCGTGCAGTCTGAGAAAGGAATGTTACCAGACTCAGGATGAAGGAAGGACATATACCACTGCAGGTGGTAAAACAGAGACTTAACTTCCTAGAACACAAGGGCTTTGGTAAAATAGGTAGTTTTGTCATAAAAAAAGTGGTCTTGTGGATCTCTATATACTCTCACCCACTTCAAGATAGAGAGAAACAACAATAGCAGGAGAAGGAAGACTGATTTCCCCACTCAGTGGACTAAAAGGACAGGCAACGGGAATTGCGGCTGTAGGGAAGATGCCATTGAGAAGAGAGTCAGGAGGCAGAATGGACCTGGGCACAGGTTGTGAGGGTGGGGAAGGAAGGGAAAGGTGGAGAGCATTCAAGGTGAGAGAGCTGGGCAATGACTAAGGATGACAGAAGAATTGATGCATTTGAGTAGTGGCGTTGGAGAATAGTATTGACTAGCTCATGGACGGGCAGAAGAGCCATCAGGTAAGTCTTCGCGAAGGTGCAGCCTGACTGCTCCTTGGTGGCATGGATGGTGAAGCTTTGACTCTCATGCTTTGGGCATGTTGTTAGGAAAGATTATTCATTAGAAAGGGATATTATGCTTGGAGAGGTGGGGAGCCAATGAACAGAAGACTCCTGGTGAGGTGGATCTGCATGGTGACCGCAGCACTGGGCTCCAGTGTGTCAGCGATTATGAGGATGGCACTGGACAGGACAGAGGAACAACAATAAGGGGAGGAGGATCTATTATCAAGAGGGCCAAGGGTAGCAGAGCAGAGTTCAAGGGCAATGAGGAGCTCTGGTTCCAGCCAGGAGCTGAGTCATCTGAATCTTAGGATTTCCTTTATCATGACATCAGAGCCTTGAAGGAACACCACAGTTTCTGGAAAACATGATGAAGATTTTACGAACCTCCTTCCCACTCTCAAAGGAGCTACCTGTTCGATGGAGGGTTTCTTATCAACTCCAGGATATGGTGAGTTGGGAAGGCGGAGCATTCCTCAATCATCTGTGGACGATTTGGTTTTCT
>NW_006399766.1:17740117-17742108 GCF_000299155.1 Elephantulus edwardii | reverse complement strand
AGCATCTGTTATCTGAAATACTTCAATTGGTATACCATCTATTCCTGGGGCCTTATTTTTTGCTATTTCCTTCAAAGCAACCTGAACTACTTCTTTACGGAGCATATTAATTTTCCATTCAACAATTCATAGATAGCTCTCAGTGTGTGTGTGTGTGTGTGTGTGTGTGTGTGTGTGACATTGGTTGAAATACATACAATAGAGTTTGCAAGGGTGGAGGGAAGCCCCGGACACCGAATAGTAAGTACTTCCTCCCTGGGTTCCCTATTTCCTTTTGCCCATCTTTACCGCCCCTTTTGCTCATATACTTGTTTGTATACAGAAGTGGGTTCTTTACTGGTATTATTCATTTCATAGGCCTATCTTAGTTAGTGGAGAGGTGGGTTCCGTTTCAGGCTAGGATGATGCCCAAGTGCCACAATTTTAGAGGTTCAAGTCTCTATCAGAGCAGTGAGTTTATTTGTTGCTGTTGAGAATAAACACAGCAAAATCCATACCCATTGAATAATTAATTCCTATGTGTACATTTCAATGACATCGTTAACATTCTATGAGTTGTCCAAATAATTCTCACCTTCTTTTTCCAAGTTTGTCTTCTCTTATTAACATGGAGTATTATTATTTTTTCACTAAAAAATTATTTGTTTCATGGGTAAGGAACTGCACTGCCAACCCAAAGGCTTGCAGTTTGAATTCATCAGTAGTTCCACAGGAGAAAGCTGGGCAGTCTCCTCCTGTGTGACTCACTCTCTCAAAACCTACTGGAGGAGCAGCTATGGGTTGGCTCTGACTCAAAGATGCATCAAAAGTACATAACAACACAACCCAAAAAATGATCAAAACTTTGTGAAATAAAAGACAGTCACAAAAGGACAATGATAGTCTAAGGTCATTATTATAAAAAGCTACAGAAAAGTTCCACCGCTTCTTTGAGGGAAGGTTAAATTCAAGCTCGGTTTAGAAGAGGCCATGGCACAAGTTATATCACTGCTGATTACAGATGGATCTTGACAGGAGATAGAGAATATCAGAAGAATATATATTTGTATTTTAGTGACTGTGCATAGACTGTATAGGTCATAATAAAATATGCTTAACAATGAGAAGAATGGGAATCCCAGAACATTAATCATGCTCATACAAAACCTATAGCTAGACCAAGAAGCTGTTGTCTGAACAGAGCAAAGGAAACTGCATGATTTAAAATCGAGAAAGATGTGCATCAAGTCTGTGTTCTTTCTCCATACATATTCAATCTGCATGCAGAGCAAATCACTGGAGAAGCTAGACTCTATGAAGAAAAATGTAGCATCAGAGGAAGATTCAACAACCTGTGTTATACAGATAACACAACTTTTCTTGCTGAAAGTACACGATTGAAAACATTGCAGAAGTTCAAAGACAACATTCTTCAATTTGGATGACATCTCAACATCAATAAAAATTTTCACTACAAGGCCAATAGACAACATCATGATAGATGGAGAAAAGATTGTAATTGTCTATGATTTCTTCTTGCTTGGATCCATAATCAATATTTTTGGCACCAGCAGTAAAGAGATCAAAAGATGTATTTGCATTGGGAAAGTCTGTTGCCAAGGATCACTCCAAAGTACTGGGGTGCAATAATACCAGTTTGAAGACTAAGGTGCACCTGATCCAAGTTATGGGGTTCCCCCCCAATTACTTTCTAGTCATCTGAAAATTGGAGAATGAATAAAGATGGCAGCAGAAGAATTGATGTCTTTGAGTTGTGGTGTCAGAGAAGAGTGCTGAATATCCATCCCATGGACTACCAAAACCCAAACAGATATGTCTTGGAGAAGTATAGCAGGAATGCTCTTTAGAAGTCAGGATGGCAAAGCGTTGTCTCACATACTTTGGTCATGTTGTTAAGAGAGGCTATTCTTTGGAGAGGAGCAGCATGCTTAGAAAGGTAGATGTTCAGCAAAAGAGAGGGAGATCTTCAGTGGGCTCAAGTGTGTTGAGGA
>NW_006399766.1:17696798-17738457 GCF_000299155.1 Elephantulus edwardii | reverse complement strand
ACTCTCTTCATGTATGATATCACTGATGTCATTCTACAACTCACCTGGTCTTCGATTGTTGGTATTAAATGCTTCAACCCTATTCTTAAGATGATTTTGAAATCCAGGTGGAATATATAGACTCAAGATCATGTTTCAGTTCTCATGGACTTTAGAAAATCTTGTACATGAGTAATTGATCATCTGATCCACAGTCTGCCCCGGCTTAGTTTTGACTGCTGATATTGAGCTGCTTCAACAATTCCTTCCACAGATGTAGTCAGTCTGATCATACTCAACTTGACAGCACCTAACAATAGCAACAACATGCCCAAAACATATGAGACAAAGCTTCGCCATTTTTGCCTTCAAAGAGCACTCTGGCTATCTTCTCAAAGACATAGTTTGTTTGTTCTTTTAGCAATCCATGGGATAATCAGTACTCTTCTCCAGGACCACAGTTAAAAGGTATAAATTCTTCTTCTGTAATCCTTATTCATTGTCTAGCTCTCAGATGCAGAGCAACTGAATGAAATTATTTAATCATGGACATAATTTCTATCAAGTCTTGTGAACTGAGGGCACATGCTGTATTCCTTCACTTAATAAACCTTGTATTAGTACAGATCACTGAGCAAATTATTGCCTTCGCTCAAACAGTGTGATAACTCAAACATGGACTCCGCAGTGACACAAGAATGACTATATTTCACTGAAGTTACACAGCTGGTGCTCTGCTATTGGAGAACTCTGGTAAATGTTTAAAAACTCTCAGATGCAAATCAAAACCACAATGAGATATCATCTCACTCCAGGAGCAATGGCAAAGCTTAACAGGACAGCAGTAATAAATGTTGGAGAGGATGTGGCGAGATAGGAGCTCTTTTACATTGTTGGTGGGACTGTACAATGGTACAACCACTCTGGAAGGCAGTTTGCTGCTTCCTCAAAATGCTGAACATAGAAATTCCATATGACTCAGCTATTCCATTGCTTGGAATATACTCCAAGAAAATGAGAACTGAAGCTTAAACACAACCTTGTACACCAATGTTCATAGCAGCATTATTCACCACCCCAAGAACAAAGAAACAGCCCAGATGTCACAGTCCCACAAGGACAAATAATGTATAAAACCATTATTGTAGAATGAGTATGAAGATCCAAGGCAGGGGGGGAGGGTGGGAATAGAGGGGTGAGAAGGGGGGGAGTAGGGTGTTAATTATAGGGTTGCACAATTCAATAGATGGGTGGGATGAAGGAATTAGGAAGGCTCTTCTGTGAAAAACGATGTATTCAAACTTTGAAAACAAATCAGAATAAAATAAAATTTTTAAAAAAAGACTAGATTTCTGAAAAACAGCATGAAAGAAATCTATCAAAACCTGGAAAAATTTATGCCTTTGATAATTTCATTTGTAGAAATCTAACCTAAAGTATGAACACAGAAATATGTCTATGCAGAGGCCTTCAACATGCATAAAATATCAACAACAAGAAAACAAAAATTTTCACCACTGGACCAATAGGAAACAACGTGATAGACGAAGAAAAGATGGAAGTTGCCAGCAATTTCATTTTATTTGGATCTACCATCAATATTCATGGTAGCAGCAGTCAAGAAAACAAATACATGTTGTATTGGGTAAACCTGATGTCAAGAACCTCTTCAAAGTGTCCATTCACTCATTATAAAAAAGAGTATTTGCACATCTGCTGTCAGTAATTACAAAATGGGCAAAAGACATGGAAAGACTTTTCACAGAGAAAGACATTCAGATGGCCAACAGACACACGAAGAAATGCTCAGAATCACCGGCAATAAGAGAAATGCAAATCAAAACAACAATGAGATACCAACTCACCCTAGTAGCAGTGGCAAAGTTTAATAGGACAGCAAGCAATAAAAGTTGGAGAGAATGTGGAGAGGTGGAAACTCCCACTGTTGGTGGGATTGTAAAATGGTACAACCATTCTGGAAGGCAGTTTGGCGTTTCCTCAAAGAGCTGAACGTAGAAATAATGTATGTTCTAACTATTTTACTCCTAGGAATATACTCTAAGGAAATAAGAATTGAGACACAAATGTAGATTTGCACACCAATGTTCATAGTAGTAGTATTCACTGTTGCAAGAACATAGAAACAGCGCAAATGTCCAAAAACAATCGAATGGAATGAGAAATTGTGGAATACTATGCAGAACTCAGGAGCAATGATTTTGAAAATTACTATTTAACTTGGGAGAGACTAGAAGGCATTATGTTGAGTGAACTAACTCAGTCTCAAGGATAATTACTACATAGGACTATTATTGTAAAAGCAGAAGAATAACTAGTAAAACGTGCATGGGGACCCAAGAGGGATGGAGTGGGAACAGAGAGGTGAGGGTGGGCAAGGGGGATATTATAGGGTCACACAATTTGGAGGGTGGGTGGCTGGGATAAAGGAAATGGGAAAGATCAGGCAGGGATCTAGAAAGACAGGGTAATGATTGGCATGATTTAATGGTGATTGATTTTATAAAACAATGATTGGGAATGATAATATAAAACACAATGTGAATGAAGGATAGTGTGAAATGCAATGTTTATGAAAGTGTGAAACTCAATGTGTATGAACTTTGCATGCAAACTAGTGTTGTGGTTATGGGCCATTGAGTTCGAGTTGTCAGCAACTCAAAGCAACCCTGTGACCAGCTCTGAAACCTGCCCAATCCTGAGCCAATCTCACCATCTCCAACAGACCTAATCCCATTTCTCCAGTCACTCACTGAGTCAATCCATTTCATCCTGGTTCTTCCTCTCCTACACCATCCCTCCACCTTTCCAAGCGTGATGGCCCTCTTCAAGGACTGGTCTCTCCTGGCCACATACCCAAAGTATGTGAAACGGAGCCTCAAAATCCTTGCCTCCAGGGAGCAGCCTCGTTTCACCCTCTCCAGGACTGACCTGTTAATTCTCCTGGCAGTTCACCGGATGTTCAACATTCTTCTCCTGCAACAGAACTCAATAGCATTGGTACTTATTTTATTAACTTTAGTTATTGTTCAGCTCTCTAATGCTTAGAAAGTAATAGTGAAGACCATGGCCTGGATCTGGTGCACCATGGTCTCCAGACTGACATTGTTGCTTTTCAGTACTCTAGAGAGGTGCCTGACAGCAGACCTTCCCAATACAATGCAATGAGTCTTTTGATTTCCTGACTGCTGGTGCCAAAAGTGTTGATTATGGAACCAAGCAAGCTGAAGTTTTTAGCAATGTCTATCTCTTCTCTGTCCATCATGAAGCTGGCAATCGGCCCAGTTGTGAATCTTTGTTTTTTCAATATTGAGCTTCAATCCATATTGAAGACTTGAGAAGCTAAAACAAAAGGAAGAAATAATGAAGCAAAAGCTGAACAGAAAATTTCATGGGGGAAGCTCGAGAATACAAATCAGCAATTGTACAACCAGGTGGTAAAAAATAGTAATCAATAAGAAAAAAGGGAGAGAAAAAAAAAGGAAATTTACGAAAACATGGAAGCTGCTGCCCTCTAGTGGCTCATCCAATAATTACACTTTCTCAGTGTGCGTAAAGAAATAAGATTTCTTTGAGGTCTTATATATGTACTCAAATAGAAAAACCAAAGTGAAGGAATGAAATGATGAAGAGAGCAGAACAGAAGATTTCAAAGAAAAGCACAAGAAGACATAGCAACGTATTATAATGAGGTGTCGACAGACCTGGAGTTAGAAAACCAAAATAGAAGAACATACTCAGTATTTCTGAAATTGAAGAACAAATTCAAGCCTCAAATTGAAGAACTGAAAGATCCTAAGGACAAAATATTGAATGATCCTGGAAGCCATCAATAGAAGACGTAAGGAAAAAAAGAAAAAGATGAAGAAATGCAAAGAGTCAGTGTACCAAAAATGATTCAACACGGAATCATTCTGTACTTAAAGATGAAGATCCGACTGCACTAAGGACATTGGCAGAAACATAAGGCCCAGGAATGGATAGAATACCAATTGACGTGTTTCAACAAACACCTACCACCCTGGACATAGTCACTAGTCTAGGCCAAGAAATTTGGAAGACAGATACCTGGTCAACTAATCCAACGGAGTGTAGAAATTGACCAAAAAGATCAATAATATCACATACAAGAAATATCACGTACAAGCAATGTAACATGCAAGCTATACCATATATTAGTAAATATCACATACAAGTAATATCACACGCAAGTAAATATCACATACAAGTAAAAGCATACAAAACCACATACAAATAATATCAGTTACAGGCAATACCACATCCAAATAATATTACATACAAGCAATAACACATACAGGTAAAACCACACATGAGTAAATATCACATCTAAGTAATACCACCTCCAAGTAATATCACACACAAGTAAAATCTTACAGAAGATTATTAAAAAACAGCTAGAGCAATGCATCAATAAGAAACGTCCATAAATTTGGGGGGAGGGGTGGAGAAAAGAAAAAAAAACCCCTTTCATAAATTCAAGCTGAATTCAGAAGAGGCTGTAGCATGAAGGATATCATAGGGATTTTTATTCAAAGCAGAGAGATAGAAAGATGTTTACATCTGTTCTGTTGACTACACAAAGGCATTTGACTGTGAGGATCATAATAAATTATAACTAATACTGAGAAATGTGGACAGTCAGAGAAAGGAGAAAGATGAATTGACACAGTGACTGTAACAACATCATGGGAATTGGAGAAGGGTGAAGTTGTCAAGTTTCTTTTTGCTTGGATCCAAGATCAACGCCTTGGCGGCAGCAGTCAAAAAGTCAAAAGATGTGTTGTATTGGGGAAATCTTTTGTCAAGGAACTCTTCAAAATGTTAAAGAGTAAAGATGTCAGCTTAAAGACTAAGGTGTGCTTGATCCAGGACATAGTATTTTCAATTGTTTCTCATGCATGTGAAAGTTGCATAAAAATGCGCACCCATGTTTATTGCTGTGTTGTTCACAATAGCAAAGAGATGGAACCAATCCAAGTGCCCATCAACAAACAAATGGATAGAGAAGCTGTGGTATATTCACACAATGGAATACTATGCAGCACTGAAAAACAAGGAACTCATGCAATATTATTATTCAAAGTGGGTGACCCTGGAGGACATTATGCTGAGTGAAATGTCTCAGTCACAAAAGGGCAAATACTGCATAGTGCCACTGTTATGAAACAGGACTGACATGGGGGTTAGGGGGAAACCAGGAAAAGAGGGGATAAATAATGAACACTGCCTTGAAATAGATGAGGGGGGAAACTGTCTAAAAGAAATATTAGATATTATTTGCATGACAATATTCCAGAATAAGAGGTGCATAGCAAAGTGCACTGAGGGGCAAGGGGAGGGAGGAAATTGTGCAACAATGATTTTTTTAAAAGAGAAAATAGAAGGGGGGAGTAGGGAGAAAATGCGCAACAATTAATGAATGAAAATCCAAGTTTTCTGTAAACTTTTGTTAAAATACCAATTTTTTTTAAAACGGGGGGAAGAAAAATTGCATAAAGAAGGCCGAAGAAGAAGGAATGTCTTTGAATTGTGGCTTTGGAGAAGGGTAGTGAGTATTCCATGATTTGCCAAAGGAACAAACAAATCTGCTTTGGAGGAAACGCAACTTTGGCCCTCCTTGGGGGCAAGGATGGCAAAACTTCACCTCACATATTTTGGGCATGTTGTCAGGAAGTACTTGGAAAACGACTTTGTGTTTGGAAAGCCTAAGAATCAGATGAAGAGAAGACCTTCAAAGACACTTGACCCAGTGACTTGAACGATGGGCATGATGGAGATTGTGAAGATGGTGAAAGTTTCAGTCTGTCATAGGGTTGCTATGAGCTGTAGTTGATGAAATAGCACATAACCACCACCACCATGCAGACTGCAGAATGGGTACTACTTTCTGCAGCCCAGGGCCCAATCCAAGAGGCTTACTGAAATTTCTAGGCACAACATTTCTAGGTTATGAGATTCGAAGTGGTCCTCCTTGGATCGTGTGGCTACAAGACGTTCTCAGTTGTCTTAAGACAAAGAACAGAAGGAATAAAAGAGTTACAGAAACAGCTGGGAGGCTGTGGCCTCACCTTTGTCATCCATGGACTAAACATGGCAGGCACCTGGAATCAGGGCAAGGGAGAGGGGTTTACGAGGTAGAAGGTGTTTGGCAACTGTGTGGGACCTGTTATTGGGTGAGTCTGAAGAAGATTCCTGAGTGGGGGAGAAAACAATGGCACCACCTGGAGGTTCAAAGAAGCAGGACACAGGACCCAGCTCTGGGCTAGTAGCCCTGAAATAAAGCCAGTCAGCTAGAACCTTCTGTGTCATGGTGTCAAGGGTCACAGGGTCCAAGGTTTTAGAGACACACGGTTTCCTTCCCTGGGATCCCCCCTACCCCGAGAGACCCTGACATGTTCTGTAGTTCCACAGTCAACCTCTAGTTAGTCTCTGACTGTAGCTGGAAGTGGGTAGCACTGGGTCCCAGAACCAGTACAGCCTCTGCCTTTGGCTGCTTTGATAGTCTGGCTTGACCAGGGAGAGGCGGACCTATGGGTGCAAAGGGAAGAACTCATTGACTAGGGGACATTCTCCCAGGACTCAGGGTCCATCCAGGTAAGGACCTATAGGGCCAGTATGCATGTACTGCTGGGATGGCTATGTGGCACTTGGAGGAAGAGGGTGTAGTGAGGACAGATATTGGTCTACAGTCAATGAGGTGGAGATGGGCGCAGCATCAGAGCATCAGAGCGATCACGATGCCAGGCATGTGGAAATGTTAGCATGTATTTATACTGGGGAACCGGATAACACTGTGACCTGACCCTGATACCCTGTCGAAGGGTCAAAGGACATGTCTTTTACAGGAAAACACTGCTGTGGGGGAACAGCACAGCTTATTTGAGAAGATCAATAGTGACTGTCCTTTGTAGAGTGGGACTGACGTTAGGCGGTAGACATTGCTATAGAATCAAGGTCCTTTGTATCAATAGCACATTGCTGTTAAATCAAGTTCATGATGACCCTCCGTTGGGTTTTGGGGATTGCAAACCTCTAAGAGAGGAGACTGCTTATCAGTCTCTCACAGAGCGTCTGGTGGGTTCGAACTGCCAGGCTTTCACTTAGCAGCCTGATATGTTATGTCACTGAGCTGCCAGAGCTCCTTCTAGTAAAATGGAGATGGCAAACCAACAAAAAGCAGACACAGGCTGTCAAGCCAATTCTAAGTCATGGCAAACCTTCCATTGAGTTGCTAAGACTGTAACTCTTGCAGGAGTAAATGGCCTCATCTCTCCCCTTCATGGTGGCTGGTGGGTTCTCACCGCTGACTTTTCACATAAGCAGCCCAGTACTTAACCTTCTAAGCCAATGGGAGTTTGGAATTGTGTTGCTGCTGTTGTGCGCTGTCGAGTTGGGACTGACTCATAGCTGACCCTCCAGCTTGTTTTCAGACAGTAAATCACACAGGACGAAACTGGCCAGGATTCTCCTGCAGAGGAGCTGGTAGATTTCGAACCATGGGCCTTTGGGATTGCTGTGCAGCTTCTTACCATTAGGCCACCAGAGCTCCCTGGAGTTTGGAAGAGCAGAGGTCAAATTATGACACTTATTTGACCGTGGCAAGATTGAAGTGTTATCAGGGACAGCAAGGGCAGAGTGCCAACTCGAATGCCTTGAGCTACAGCAATGTGTGGTGATGCCTACTGGGCACAGTAACCTTAGGGACAAGAGAGACAGGCGGCCAACTAGAGTGACATATCCCCTCAAATTTCAACCTAGGGACAAAAGGCTGGTGTCAGCCACGGCCCTGGAAAACCACAAGCTTTCATCTAGTTTCCAGACATAAGTTAGTTCACAGACCCAGAGCCCATCAATTGAAGATAAAGCTGGGCACCTTTGACGAGATCTCTACTATGCCACTGAAAATTATGTTGTCACTGTTGTTATGTGCTGTTGACACTCTCTCTCTGAACAACAGATCTGACACACTTGAACCTATTAATGCAGTCACTGTGTCAATCCATGTGGTTGAAGGTCTTCCTCTCTTTCTCTGACCCTCCACCTTCCCAAGCATGATGTCCCTTTCTGAGGAATAATCTCTCCTAGCAACATGCCCAAAGTATGTGAGACAAAGCTGTGTCATCTTTGCCTCTGAGGAGCACACTGGCTGCACCCTCTCCAAGACATCTGTTTGTTCTTCCGGTGGTCCATGGGATGTTCAGTGCTCTTCTCCAACACCACAGCCCAAAGGCATCCATTCCTCCTCTGTTCCCCTTAGTCATCGTCCAGCTCTCAGATGCACACTGAAAGTGAATATACTAAGAATTCCCCCAAGGTTTCCCTAAAGTTGCCCTTGTCAATTACTTTTTGTTATACCAGGAAGGAGGTTGAACCATGCTGGTCAATCATCAAGGCCAGCACTCACAAGCTGTGGAGGACAAAGATGTCAAAGATCAAGACAGAACGGTGTAGGTCAAAGTCAGGAAACTGTCAGCAGTGAGCATCCAGAGGCTAGACATCAAGGCGAAGCAGTGGGTCAAAGCCAGTTACTACTCAAGAAAGCAGAATCAGAGACAGTGCTGCCTATTTTCACCACCTAATTATTTAAGCTCAACATGTAATGAAATTTAAAAAAATACAGACATGAATTCACGGATGCTAGGTGGACTACAAACGAGCTCTAGTGGCACAGAGGTAACAAGCTCTACTGCCAACCCAAAGGCATGTGGTTCGAATCCACCAGCTCCTCCATAAGGAAAAGATGAGCAGTCTCCTCTAATGTGATTCATTGCCTCTGAAAAACCACTGGAGGGTCATCTATGAGTTGTTTCTGACTCGACAGTACACAACAACACAACAACCACAGGTGGACTGACCCTATTCCTTTAGTAACGACCCTCTGTACAGCAGCTCTGAAGCCTGCCCTGTCCTGAGCCAGTCTCACTGATGCTGACACAGTTATCTTCGTTGCCCCGTTTAGTGTATCAGTTCATCTCATTCAGGGTCTTCCTCTCCTGCGCTGTCCCTCCACCCTTCCAAGCATGATGTCCTTTCGTAAGGATCGGTCCCTCCTGGCCATGTGCCCAAAGTATGTGAGATGGAGCTTCAAAATCCTACCCTCCAAGGAGAAACTTGGTTTCACCCTCTCCAAGACAGATGTCTTTGTTCCCCTGGCGGTCCATGATATGTTCAGGGCTCTTCTCCAGCACCACAACTCAAAGGCATCGATTCTTCTTCTGTCATCCTCTCTGATGCATACTAAGTAATAGCGAATACCATGGCCTGGATCAGGCACACCTTAGTCTCCTGACTGACATTATTGTTTCCGAGACAGGGACACCATAGGTTGAAATCCAGTTGCTGACAATGGGTTTGCTTTGTAATGATTAATGGAGGTGTAGTAGAAAGCGTGCCAATCTGTTATTCATAGGATCTCTAGGAGTCATAGTTGATTCAACAACACCTAACAACAAGTGGAAAAAGCATCCATGAATTCATGTGTCACTATTTTTTTTTTAATTCATCATCACATGTTGCACTTAAACAGTTAGGAAAATACAAAACAGCTTTTCTTGCCACTCATCTTGTAACACAGAATGTATTAAGCTTCCCTTGGGGAATCCTCCCATTTTCAGAGTTGTCACAAATGAATGCTGAGCGCTTACTGCTGTTCATTATGTGAATGCCCTTAAGAAAGGACATTAGCACGGATGGTAATGAAATCCTTGTAATTTCTTTGCTGTGGAGTTGGCTTTGACTCGCTGCGATCCTGTGTGCAGCAGAATGAAACCTGGCCCTTTCGTTGCACCATCCTCCCAGTGTGCTGTGCTGAGCCTCGCTGGGCGAGTCACTCTGTCAGTCTATCTTATTGAAGATCATCCTCTCTTTTTCGCAAGTATGATGTCCTTCTCCAGAGACTGCCTCCTCCTCACCAAATGCCAAGGATACGAGATGAAGGAGTACTTGGGCTGCACTTCGTCCAAGATTTGTTTGTTCTTTTGACAGTTCATGGGCTATGCTATCCTATCCTTGTTAATATCACAGTTCAAAGGTATCAATTCTTCTTTGGTCTTTATTCATTGTCCAAATTTCACATGAATTTGAAATAATGGAAAATAGTATGACTTAGGGCAGGTCCACCTTAGTCTTTAAATTGATGTCCTTGCTCTTCAGAACTTTGGCGAGGTCCCTGACAGTTAATTGCCCCAATGTGATATGTCTTTTGATTTCTTGACTGCTGAAATCAAGGATTGTGAATCCAACTAGGACAAAATCATTGACAATTTCAATCTTTTCTCCATCTAGCAGGATGTAGCCTATTGGCCCAATGGTGAGGATTTTTGTCTTCTTGATGTTGAGACACAATCCATATCGAAGGCTGTAGCCTTTGATCTGCAGCAAGTGCTTCAGGTCCTCTTCATTTTCTTCAAGCAAGGTTGTGTTATCTGCATAATGCAGATTTCCCCTTGGAAAGGCGGAGGGTCAATGAAGATCCTCAACGAGGCCGATTGGCAGAGTGATGGCAGCAATGGGCTGAAGATTACAAGGATGGCACAAAATAGGACCGAGATCAGGGATCCTATGTGGTTCATCGCGTCATTATGAGCCATATTTGACTCAATGGCACCTAACAACAAAATGTGGTCCAAGTGGGTTGAGGGCTTGTAACTTCAAGTGAGAGGAAACTTCCTTGACAGAATCTAGGTGCAGGGAACCAACCAGAGTGACAAGATTGTTCTGCAGAACCAGGCCTCTGATAGCGAATGGGAGAGGTAGGCCAACAAACAGGAAGAGGAGGCGGCCTAACCCTTCTTTTGGATCCCCTTTGAGTGTCTGCTCACTACTCCTGCATGACAAAGCTCCCCCGGATGCATTCATATAAGGAAGCCAGGCACAGAGGAAGAACATCGGTTCAAACTGTGGTTCTGCTGTTGATTTATCTTGGAAGCATTAGCTAATCTCTCTGATCATCTGCATTCACCAGATGGAAAGAATAAAAGGAGCTTCTAGGGATTTCTTCGGTTTAGTGGTGGCTGTGGAAGTACAACAGGTTTATCAAGGTGTCTCAACTCATTGAAGAACATAAATGGCTTTCATTTCTTTTCCCCAATAAATATCCCTCAATCCACCCCCTCTCTTCCTAATGCAGGTGTAACACCACATTCTTGTGATATGTGAAACTCTTAGCCCCCACTCTGTGGTAGTTTCTGGAAAGGTCATAGGCTGATCCTTCTGGGATAATTCTTGGATTTGCAGCCACAGGAATTCAGAACCCCAGGGGCCGAGCCCAGCACCCTCTCTGCCTGGCATTCCTCCAGGCGTCCATCTGTTTTGAAGTGTCCTCCTCTATGTCCCAGAAGCCCCAGGCACAGTGCCAAAGCAGCAGTTTTTCAATTTCCAGATAAAAGGTAACATTAGTCCCCTAAATAGTTGAGAAAGGGTGTGGGTCACTTCCAGAATATTCCATTTTTTTAAAAAAAATTAATTTTATATTGATTTGCTTACAAAGTTCACACACATGGTGTTTTACACTATTGCTCATTCACATTGTGTTTTATATAATCATTCCCATGCATTATGTTTTATAAAATTAATCGCCATTGAACTGTACCCGCTATTATCCTGTCTTTTCAGGTCCCAGCCAGATCCTTCCCATTTCCTTCACCCCCTCCCTCCACCCAACATACTGCACAAATGGAAAGACCAGTGCTATACCACTTAGAAGAATGCTTGAACAAAAACAATTAAAATGAGGCCTGAGAGACGCAGATTAAAACCACTCACCTTTGACTTGGTACCATCACTTTCTGTCCACTACGTCAACCGAGCTCTCTCTGTTGCTACCAAAGATGTTGTTGTTGTTAGGTGCCGTGGAGTTGTAGACAACTCATAACGACCCTATCAATGAAAAACTCACAGCCAATGGCCAGTAAACACTGCACTTAAATTCTCACCATAAAAGAAATCAAACAAACCTCTGTCGAGTCAGGCTGCTTCAGAATACTCAACACCTGGCATCCAGCCCCACACTGCTGACCAAATGCATTTTGAAATAGGAGGCCGAATACCATCAACTCACAGAGTTACATTTAATTAATGAATGATAATGAGGGTCTTGGTTTTAGCTGTCTCTCAATGATTAAAACTAGAAGAGCAGCAGAGAAGTCCATGAACTGGCAAAAGAACAAACATATGTTTTGGAAGACGTGCAGCCAGGGAGGCAAGGATGGCGAAGTTTTGTCTCACATCCTTTTGATATGTTGTTAGGAAGGGCCAGTCCTTGGAAAAGGACATCATGCTTGGAAAGGTGGAAGGTCATCAATGAAAGAGTTCAGGAAGACCTTCAACGAGATGGGTTGATGCAGTGACTGTAACAATGGGTTCAAGGATAGTAGAGATGATGAGGACATAAGAAAGGCCAAGGTTCAGATCTATTGGTCGTGGGGTCAATATGAGACATAGTTGACTTGAAAGCACCTAACAACAACAGCAACAAATACCTAAGCTGTGGAAGCCCTTAATGTATTTTTATAGAAGACAATCTATTTCTATTAATGCACAAAAGTGGATTAACTAGTCAGCACAGTATGCTCTGTTTTGCATTGAGCAAGGTAGGCATGGGCTTACCTGGTTTCACTTGATAGCCTGTGGTGAGCAATTTCATATAGGTTTTGCCCCATTTTTGATGTGTGAGGCACAGAACAAATTGTGCATCACAGATGGGTTGTATTATGTGGCATGGACACAGCGAGTCCATGTACAAACAGCTATGAACCATGCTCTATCCTGTGCCAACCTTATTGTCTGACACACCTACCCCCTTTATCCCAGTCCCTGAGACAATCCATCTCATTGAGGGTCTTCCTCTCCTGCACTGTCTCTCCACCCTCCCAAGCATGACGTCCCTCTCCAAGGACTGGTCGGTCCCTTCTTGCAACATGCCCAAAGTATGTCAGACGAAGCTTCAGAATCCTTGCCTCTGAGGAGCAGCCTGGTTTCACCCTCTCTAGGGTGAACCTGTTTGTTCTCCTAGCAGTCCATAGTATATTCAATATTCTTCTCCAGCACCACAGCTCAAAGACATCAATTCTCCTTCTATCATTCCTAGTCATTGTCCAGCTTCCTGATGCATGGCAAGTAATTGTGAAGATGATGGCCCAGATCAGGTGTACCTTAGTCTCCAGACTGACATCGTCACTCTTCAGTACTCTGGAGGTGTGTAGGATGGTACAATTGTACTTGTGCATACCTTGCTGATACAAGTATTTGATTACTGAGAAAAAGGTCAGTATTTAGACTCTACCAGCCACTTCATGGAAGAAAGATTAAGCAATAACACTTTTCTAAAGATTTACAGCCTCAGAAATCTTTTTTAAAAAATCCTAGTTGATTTACAAAATTCAAATACAGTGTTTTTCAGACCAGATTCTTCCAATTTCCCTCACCTCCTCATCAAAGTGTACAACTCCATGATTACTCCCCTCCCTGCCCTCTCCCCCCTCCCCTGCACACATGCTTCTTCCTCTGCTTCCACCCTCCCTCCCTCCTTGGATCTTCGTACTCATTCTACAATAATGTTTTTATATAATATTTGTCTTTGTGGGACTGAGTTAGTTCACTCAGCATAATGCTCTCCAGTCCCTCCAAAATTAGGTAATAATTTACAAAATCACTTCTCCTACATGCTGCGTAGTATTGCATTGTATGAATGTACCATAATTTCTCAAGCCATTCAATTGTGGTTGGACATCTGGGCTGTTTCCATGTTCTTGTGATAGTGGATAATGCTGCTACGAACATTGGTGTACAAGTCTCTGTTTGTGCCTTAGTTCTCATTTTCTCAGGGTATATTCCAATCAGTGGAGAATAGCTGGATCATATGAAATTCATATGTTCAGCTTTTTGAGGAAGCGTCAAAATGCCTTCCAGAATGGTTGTACCATTGTACAGTCCTACCAAGAATGTATAAGAGTTCCTATATCACCACATCTTCTCCAACATTTATTACTTGCTGTCCTGTTAAATTTTGCCAGGAGTGAGATGGTATCTTTGTGATTTTGTTTTGCATCTCTCGTATTGCCACTCGAATATCTTCCTCTGTGAACATTCTTTCCATGTCTTTTGCTCATTTTGTAATTGGGTTCTCAGTCGTTTTCTTGTGGAGGCCCAGGAACATTCTGCAAACTTTCATTATGAGACTCTTGTCTGAGATGGTATCAGTCTTAGAAATCGCATGGAGGGTTCTGTTCTGTTCTAAGAAAGCTCTAATGGCTTAGTGGCTCAAGAGTTGCATTGCAAACACAAAGGCCTGGGGTCTGAATCCACCAGCTGCTCTGTGGAAGAAAGATGGACAGTCAGTCTTCTGTATGATTTACTGCCTCATGAAAACTCACTGGTGGGTCAGGTATGGGTTGGTTCTTACTCAAAGATGCACAACAAAAAGAACATGAACAACAACAACAATTCTTTAAGATTGCCATGCATTGGAAGTGAGCACTTTAATTATTAGATTATCTGACCCACTAATGGTGCAAGAAGTCCAGTTTTATGCCCTTAAAACCATTAGTTCAAGCAACTAATGCTTGGAATGAAGGAATCAGAGAAGATGAAATAGAGTCACATATGGTCATTGAGACTCTAATTCATACTAAGCTTTAAGGTGACAAGGTGAGATGATGCGAGTCATACTTACCAGGGACTCACTAAATTAGTCTTGGGGAGAATAGATGTACAAGATAAAAAGGAACCTTTAAGTTATGCTATGAGAAATAAATACATTCCAAATCTTGACTGGAATGGCTGAGAGTTTTCACAAAATTCACAGAGGATATTTGACCTTGGCTTTGACATGTGGATAAGATTTGGATGGCATTCTCTTCAGGTAGAGGCATGGGTAAGTTGAGACCCAGTGGCTGGAATGGAAATGGATGGAAACTGAGTGACAGATAGTTTGTTATGGAAAACAGTGGGGAATACGTGCCAAAGGCACGTTTGGAAAGGACTTTATCCTGAATGTTAAGATTGTGTGTGTGCAAAACAACTATGAGATATAATTTCAGCCCAGCAAAAATAGTGAAGTTCAACAGGGCGGCAAACAAATTGTTGGTGAGGTTATGGAGATATTGGAACTCTTGTAAAAAAATTATTATGAATTAATTTCAATGAAAATTTACAGAGACTTTGGGTTTTCATTCATTCATTGTTGCACTTTTCTTCTCTCCCAAATGTCACCCCTAGTACACTACCCTCTTGGAAAAGTAAAAGAAAAATTCTTCCATTGTTTTACAAGCCCTCCCCCAGGTCCACTCCACCATGCAGCCTTTGCTCTGGACAACTGTCATGACAAAAATACCTAATCACATATCCCTTTAAAACAGTTTTCTCCCTCATCTGTTTCAATGCAGTATACATCATTGAACCCATCTTTCTCAGTCTCCCCCCAACCCTGATGTCAGTCCTGTTTTACAACAGTGGCACCAAGCAGTATTTGTCCTTTTGTGACTGAGATACTTCACTCAGCATAATGTCCTCCAGGGTCACCCACTTTGAATAATATTGCATGAGTTCCTCAATGCAGCATAGTATTCCATTGTGTGAATATACCACAGCTTCTCTATCCATTCATTTGTTGATGGACACTTAGGTTATTCCCAACTTCTTGCTATTGTGAACTAATCCACAATAAACATGGGTGTGCATATATCTGCTTGGATGTCAGTTTTGGTCTCTTTGGGGTATATTCCCAATAGTAGAATTGCTGGGTCAAATGGTATCTCTATTTGCAACTTTTTGAGAAAGCACCATACTGCCTTCCACAGTGGTTGCGCCGATATTGGAGCTCTTTTTCACTGCTTGTGGGAATGTAAAATGATATAGCCACTCTGGTAGGTGACCTGGTCACCTCAAAAAGTTGGAAATAGAAATACCATTTGACACAACAATTCCACTATTGGGAATATACCCTTAAGAAACTGGAGTCACAACTCAAACAGATGTATGCACACCCATGTTTATCACTGTGTTATTTATAATAGCAAAGAGATGGAAGCAGCTCAAGTGCTCAAGAACAAACTAATGGATAGAAAAACTATGGTATGGAATAGTACACAACATTGAAAAACAAAAAAATAGTAAAACATTACACAACAGAGGAGCCCTGGAGGACATTATGTTGAGTGGAATATCTCAGTCACAAAAGGATAAATACTGCATAACACTGTTTTTTTTTCTATAATTATATTTTATTAATTTTCATAAACATTTACAGAGATTTTGGGCTTCCACTCATTCATTGTTGCACTATTCTCTCTACCTTCCTCCCAGTTTGTTCTTGTCCAAATGCCACAGTGCTTGTCAAAGCCAGTTCTGATTAATCTTCTTTGTCAGTGTGTCCTTTGCCATTCCCTATCACTCCTCCCTGAGAGAGACTTCACCCTGAGTCATAAGGAAAAGGGGATGGCGTATTCTCTTAGCTACTTCCTGCTGAAAAGGGACGCTGTGGGTTTCAGGGTGAAGATCTTCTCTCACTACTCTAAAGGGCCCCTTTGGCAGTAGGAAACACATAGACTATTATGGAGATTTATTTTGGAATTTAGATGCACTCTTATTGATTGTGCTTGGCCGTACATGTTCATATCCTTGAAGATGTATCATGGGGGTGTTGCAACCTAGAAGACACAAATTTGACTAACAAGTTATAAGTACATGAGTCCAGAAATTATGGAAAAGTAAAAGAAAAGATTCTTTCATTGTTTTACAAACCCTCCCCCAGGTCCCCTCCACCATGTAGCCCTCGCTCTAGTCTCCTGTGATGACAGAAATACCCAGTTATATCTCTCTTTTAAACGGTTCTCTCCCTCCTCTGTTTCAGTGCAGTATACATTATTGAACCCATCTTACTCAGTCTCTCCCCAACCCCAAGGACAGTCCCATTCTACAACAGTGGCATCATGTAATATTTGTCCTTTTGTGACTGGGATATTTCACTCAGCCTAATGTTCTCCAGAGTCAACCATTTTGAATAATATTGCATGAGTTCCTTGTTTTTTAATGCAGCATAGTATTCCATTGATAACACTGTTGTTATAAAATAGAACAGACATGGAGGGGTTGAGGAGAAGAGTGGATAGATAATGAATAGAACTATAGAAGAACTATTTGAAAGGAATATCTGACCAGGCATTATATGTATGATGACAGTCTGGAACTAGGAGTGCATCGTGCGGTGGGCTGGGGGAAAGGGAAGAAAATATTCAACAATGAAAAAATACCACTAGTAAGAAAGATTGTATGTTTTGTGTGTTCTATGGAATCCTCCAAGCATTGGATAAAAAGCTGTGTAAATGGTAGAAAGGGTATCCTGATGATGGTTGATTAAGCACTCTGCTTTTAATTAAAAGATACATAGTTCAAACCCACTAGTGGGCTCCAAAGAAGACCTCACTATTTACTCCTATAGAGAGTGTTGTTGTTGTTGTTGTGTGTCATCAAGTCACTGGCGACTCATAGTGACCCTATGTACAAGAGCCCTAAACCCTGTTCTAGCCTGTGCCAACCTCACTGTCTCTGACACACCCACTCCCATTACTCCAATCACTCCATCTCATTGAGGGTATAGAGACTACAGCTGAGAAAAACCAAAAGGGGGCAGTTCTACTCTGCCATGTGGCGTTGCTGTAAATTGCAATTGACTCCTGGAAGCCAACAACAACAATGGTGGGGGAAGGGAACAAGGATGCTAGTTAACCATACCTCTCCTCCCCTGTCGGTTCTGAACCAATAAAGAAAGAGGCATATGAATCAGATGGGAACGAAAAGATGCGCTTTGCTACAGTTGAAGGAGTGTTGGAGGACATAGCATGGCCACAAGGCCAAAGTGAACTTTTTCCTCCTTCCTCTTACATTAGATAAAATAGCCATTGAGCTCAGTCACAGATAGAGGCAGCCTTGACCTGATTGCAGGAACTGAGAGAATGCTTTGACACTTGTACAGAGAAATGGAGCAAGAGGTCAGGTCGTGTGTTTGCGGTGACCATGAACATGTCAACCCTGCCCAGAATTGGAACTGATGGAAATCAGGCCATCATGAGGAGCACCCCTCCTCCTGTGGGGAGAAGCAAATCAAGGAGCACAGAAATGCTCCCTCCGGAGGAGAAGTCCCCTCCCTTCTCTGGAAGTATGAGTTGTGGGGTAAGAAGAGTCTCTTTCAACAAAAGCAATGGATTCTCTTCACAGCAAAATGACCAATGTTAAATATCGTTTCAGGACTCCCTCAAAGCTCATGGATCCCCGATTTAACATGCCTGATGTAGGCAGAGACACGCAGCCCTGCAGAACTGCTCCATAGGGGTTTCAAGGCTACATCTTAATGGAAGCTGACAGCCTCATCTTTCTGCTGGGAATAAGCCAGTGTTTTTCAGAGGGGTGAGCAGGGAAGATGAATCTGGCACTGGCATTTGACATAGGTGCAGAGGAAATAGGAGGAAGGGGGAAATGCTATAAGACTAATGTAAACAGTCCAGGCACTGAAACAGGCTAGGGCTAGAGTGGGGGCAAAGGCAAAGGACATTGTGAAAGGAGCTTTGACAGGACGTGCCCAGCATCTGGACTTTGGTTTCTTGGTGTACTCATTTATAGACTCATTAGATTCTTCATTTGTTCCTGAATATCACATGTTTTTGCAAATCTCCATGCCTTTTCATTAATTCAACATATATTAATTTTCCCCCCTCTCTGTTGAACCAGTTCTGATTCATGTGAATGACCCTATATTAGATCTCCAAGGCTGAGTTGTGGCAAGTTAATTCTGGTAGATTGAATTGCCGACCTTTTGGTTAGCAACCCAATATGCAACACACTATACCAACAGGGCTCCATAGTGAGATTAGATAGATAGATAGATAGATAGATAGATAGATAGATATAGAGATACAGAGATAGAGATTACATGGAATCCTGGTGATACAAGAGTTAAATGCACTGCCCGCTAATGGGAAGGTTGGAGGTTCAAGCCAGGCCTGGCATTCTACTCCTGTAAATAGTTAGTTTAGGAAACCATAAGAGGACAGTTCTACTCTGTTACATGAGGTCAATATGAGTTGAAAATTGACTTTACAGTATCTAGCAACAACAGCATATATTTGTGTCATTCTCTGAAGCATCTATTTCCAACATGATAAAAAATTGAAAACAAACATGCAGTCACCAATAGAAGAAAAGCTAGAACCTTTCCACCTCTTAAAAAGAACAAGGTGCCTTTCGTTCTTTTTGACACAAATATTCATAGGAATATGTCTATTCATAGAAATATGTCAGTATGTTAGTTTCTCAGGGGTAAATGCCCCTGAGCACAGTTGCTGGGTCATATGGTAAGTATGTTTCACTCACTCCCTGCCAGTGGGCTGGTTCTTCTCCATCAGGTTTCTGAAGCTGTAAACTTTAAGGGAAGGAAACTGCCTGTCTTAATTGATGCATTCTAGCCACCTGAGACCCACTCTACAACTTGAGCAGTGAAAAGCCCCATAACTACATGACCAGAGCGTATAACATACCTCCATACTCTTTCCTTGCCGTGTATGGTAACTCGCCATGGTTAAATTTGCATTTTCTCAATGGCCACTGATGTTGAGTATCTTTTTCTGTGTTCATTTGCTATAAGTTCTTCACGAAACGTCTCTAAATCTTTAGCTCATTCTCTAATTGGATAGTTTATGGATTTTACTGTAGACTTTTGAGACTTCTTTATTTATGTTAGTATCAGTCTTTGTTTAGCCAGCTCTTCTGGTGTGGCCCATACTAATTATACTCCGGTGATGGGGCGGGGGAGAGAGAGAGAGAGAATGAATGAGGGAGAGAGGGAAGGACACACATGCACACACAGAGACAGAGTGAAAGTTGTTAAGTATATGATTTACATATAGTTTGTCCAATCAGTGGTCTGTCTTCTGCCTTCTCGTCCTTTCTATGGTATCTTTAGCAGAGCAAAAGTGTCTTATTTTGAGATAGATATATTCCTTTTTTTTTCTTTGATTAATTGTATTTTTGCTGTCAAGTCTAAGAACTTTGAAATGAAAACACAACACTCTGGACATGAATGTACAACTCAGCCCAACTCATTGCCATTGAATTGGAACTGATTCATAGCTAGGCCCCCACACCCCCCCCCACACTCATTGTGTGTTCTGAGGCTGTAAATCGCTCACAGGGAGACCGCTCATCTTTCTCCCAAGGAGCCACTGGAGGATTTGAACCTCTAGAGAGGCTCTGTCTTTGGGTTATCAGGGCAACTCCCTAAAGACTACTCCATGAGAGCTTCCTAAATATTTCCTAATTTAGCCCTTAAAACTACTATAGTGGTATGAAATATCATCTCACCCAAGTAAGAATAGCACAATTCAACAGAGCAGCAAACAACAGATGCTGGTGAGGTTGTGGAGAGATTGGAACCCTTATTCACCGTTGGTGGGAGTATAAAATGGTGCAACCACTATGGAAGGCTGTATGGTGCTTTCTATAAAAGGTGGAAATAGAAATATCATTTGACCCAGCAATTCCACTACTGGGAATATACCCCAAAGACACCATAACCACCACCCAAGCAGATATATGCACACTCATGTTTATTGCTGCATTGTTCAAAATAGAAAAGAGATGGAAAAACCCAAGGGCCCATTAACAAATGAATAGATAGAGAAGCTCTGGTATATTCACACAATGGAATACTATGCAGCACTGAAAACCAAGGAACTCATGGAATATTATACACAATGGACGACCCTGGAGAACGTTTTTCTGAGTAAAATATCTCTGTCACAAAAGGACAAATACTGTATAATGTCACTCTTATAAAACAGGACTGTCATGGGGGTTGGTGGGGGAACTAAGAAAAGAGGGGATAATGGATACTGTATTGAAACAGATGAGGAATAGAACTGATCAAAAGAAATATATAATTAGGCATTATTTGTATGACAACAGTCCAGAATAAGTGCTGCATAGAATAAGTGGACTAGTGGGGGGGATTGTACAACAGTGAAAGAATTTTTTTTCGAAGAGAAAAGTCAACTAATGGAGGGTGGGCAGGGAGGAAAATGTGCAACAATGAATGAATGGAAGTCCAAGTTCTGTATAAACTTTGAATAAAATCTCAATTTAAGACAATAAAATAAAAAACACCACCAGAAATTTAGCATCTAATGATAAAAAAGAAAACCAACCCCAAACCAAAACTACTACATTGGTAATAAGTCCAAACAACACAGTGGCCTTCAAGGGGTGGTGTCTTAGTTTCCTACCACAGCTGCAACTCAACTCGTTGCCATAAACTTGGAACTAATGCATAGCTGACCTCCCTTTGGGTTTTCTAAGGCTGTAAATAGCATGGGAGTTCTAACATGGTGGCCTAGTGGTAAGAAGCTGTGCTGTAATCCCAAAAAGCATGCAGTTCAAATCCACTAGGTGCTGTGAGGGAAAAGGATGAGGATCCTCTAACCATGTGACTTATGGCCTCTCAAAACCCACTGGAGGGTCATTTCCAACTCACGAGCACAATTGCATGTCTTAGGATTCTCCTCCTCCTTTTTCTTCTTCTTCTAAACATCGGCTTTACTTGTTATTCATCCAGCAGAAATCACTATGTGCTCCTTTGCAAGAAGTTAAATGGCTTTTGGACAATTTGTTACACATGTTGAAGTATATATTTTTTTTTAACATAGAACATGTTTTACCTTCATATTTTTTCATTTTTGTACATTTTCGTTCCCCCTTCGCCCTCCCCACCCCTCCCCGCAATGCACCCCTTGTTCCAGGTTGTTGATAGAATGCCTAATCATGTATCGCTTTCAGACAGTTCTTTCCCTCATCTAATACAGTGTTCATTATCTATCCACTCTTTTCCTACTCTCCTCCTAACCCCTCCACGTCTGTCCTATTTTATAACGGTGGCGTTATGCAGTGTTTGTCCTTTTGTCACTGAGATATTTCACTCAGCATAATGTCCTCCAGGCTCTGAACATTCTTGTGTGTTTCTTGGTAGATATAAACAGGCAGTTATCGTGTGAACATAACCCGTAGAATTGCTGGGTCATAGAGTAGGTAATGTTTAGCTTTAAGAGATACTGCCAAGTTGTATCGTTTTACATTCCCATCAGCAATATATGAGAGTTCCAGCTGATCCACATCCTTGCCGAAACTTGGCATTGTCAGTTCTTTTATTTTAGCTATTCTAGATCTCTTCCTCTTTTAAAGTTCCTTAGGGCACTATAGCATTTTTCATTACTATTTTTTAAAATTTTTACTATTTTCTGTTTCATTTTTCTCTTGTTATTAATTTATAATTTTTATATTTATTCCCCTTTTAAAATACACAACAAAACCACACTACCTTTTAATTGTGATTTGGGTGAAGGTCTAGGATTCTCACACACATTTTGATTCCTGACATTGATTGCAACTCCTGCAATGTAACAGCACTCTCCCTGATTCCTCCTGTGTTTCTTGTTTCCATTTGCCCTTCTTTCCTATCCTTTGTTGCCTTCTGAGTAATATCCCTGAGCACATGCTGCCCTTTGATTTCATATGGTTCTAAGGAGAACAAACCTCCCTAGTTTTATTATTTACCATATAAGCCTGTTTGGCTGAAAGTTGTCCCACAGGGAACATCATTTCTTTCAAATGATTAAATGGTGTTTGCTCTGTTTATGAAAACAAATAGGTCTATCTTGGAGAAGATAAAAGCAACTTTCTCTTTGGAGGCTAGTATTTCGAAGCTCTGTCTCACATACTTTGGGCACATGGCCAGGAGAAAAGGACATTATGTTCGCCAGGGTGGAGGAGCAGCACAGAAGATCCCAGATGAGATGGATTGATACAGTAACTGGGAAAATGGGGCTTGGCGTGTCATTAGTGCGACTGGTTCAGGACAGGGCAGAGTTCAGAACTGCTGTATATAGGGTCGGTATGCAAAACCTATACTTGAACCAAGAGGCAGTCGTCAGAAAAGAGCAAGAAGACACTGCATGGTTCAAAATTGAGAAGGGTGTCTGCCAGGGATATATTCTGTCTCCATACATTTTCAATCTGTATGCAGAACAGATCATATGGGACGCTGGGCTGTACGAAGAGGAATGTGGCATCAGGATTGAAGGAAGAGTCATCAACAACCTGTGTTATGTAGATGACACAACCCTGATTGCTGAAACTGAGGAGGAACTGAAGCATTTGCTGTAGAAGACCAAGGACTGCAGCCTTCAATGTGGATTGAAGTTCAACATCAAGAAAACAAAGATTCTCACCCCTGGGCCAATTGGCAGCATCATTATGGATAGTGAAGAGACTGAGATTGTTAACAGTTTTAGTTTGGTTGGCTCCTGAATCAATGCTCTTGATACCAGCAGTCAGGAAATCAAGATATGAATTGCATTGGGAAAGTCAGCTAGCTGTCAGGGACCTCTCCAGAGTACTGAAGAGCAACGACGTCAGGCTGGAGACTAAGGTGCACATGATTGAAGCCATAGTCTTCACAATTACGTGCTATGTGTCAGAGAGCTGGACAATGACTAGGGATGATAGAGAGAGAATTGATGCCTTTGAGCTGTGGTGCTGGAGAGGAGTGTTGAATATAGCATGGATTGTTAAGAGAACAAACAGGTTTGTTTTGGAGAGGTTGAAACTGGGCTGCTCCTTGGAGGCAAGGATTCTGAAGCTCGTCTGACATGCTTTGGGCATTTTGCAAGGAGGGACAAGTCTTTGGAGAGAGACATCATGCTTGGGAGGGTGGAGGGACAGTGCAAGAGAGGAAGACCCTCAATGAGATGGATTGATTCAGTGGTTGAGGTAATGGGAGTAGGTGTGTCAGAGACAGTGAGGTTGGCACAGGATAGAGCAGGGTTTAGGGCTATTGTACATGGGTCACTATGAGTCGCATGTGACAACATGAGTCTCAGACAAGTCGACGGCACCTACCAATAACTTTTTATTAGAAGAATATATTGCTAGCCTGAGCTGACTGAGGACTCCCCTTTAATTCAGAAATGGCAGGTAAAGTATAGCCACTACAAAAACAGGTTTTCAAGGAGATGAGCTAGAAAGTAGGGTAAATCAACAAAGTTAGAGCAGAAAGTTCCAGATGTTGCCACAGCAGCCCAAAAGGAGTTAGTTTTCCAATGAGAGCATTAGAAAGTGTGTGTGGAGGGTTGAGGTTTTTTTCTGATTGTAATGACTGGAGCAGAGAGGTGCTACTAGCGTTTAGTGCCCCAGAGGCCACAGTTGCTAAACATCTGGCAGTATGCAAGACAGCTCCTTTGAGGAAAAATTGTTAGGCTCCTAACAGCAGTGGCATTCTCCATTTCAAAACCATGTGGAAAGGAGGCTGGGACTGGGGATGTGGCCTTAGGCCCAATAAGGCAGAGACCAAAGAAACTGAAACTACAGTATAACATCAAGGCTCAAAAACTCACTCATTGCCGCTGAGTCAGAACAGACTCATGGTTCACCTTCCGGAAAGTTCTGAGAGATTGGAATCCTTACTCACTGCTGGTGGGAATGCAAAATGGTACAGCCACTGTGGAAGGCAGTCTGGCAATTTCTCAAAAAGTTGGAAATAGGAATACCATTTGACTCAGCAATTTCACTACTAGGAATATACCCTAAAGAAACCAGAGCCACAACTCAAACAGGTGTATGCACCCATATTAATTGGTGCATTACTCATGATAGTAAAAAGATGGAAGCAACCCAAGTACCCATGAACATATGGTACATTCACACATTGGAATATTACACAGCACTGAAAAACAATGAACTCATAAAACACTACACACATGGAAAATTCTACTGAGTGAAATATTTCAGTTTCAAAAGGACAAATACTGCAAAGCACCGTTGTTATAAAATAGGACAGATGTGGGGGAGTTGGAGAAGAAATGGGGAAAGAGTCGCTAGATAATGAACCGTGAAATAGAACAGATGAGGGGAAGAACTATCTAAAAGGAATATATGATTAGGAATTATATGTATGACAACAATCTGGAACATGGGGTGCATTGATGGGTGGGTTATTAGGGGGAGGAAGGAGGGATGAAAATATTCAACAATGAAAAAAATTATAAAAATTTACATAGGCTCCTTGAATTTCCAGTCAAGGCAAAAAGTAAAGTCATTCTATAGAATTGCTTTCACAATTGAGTACAAAAGAAATACACAGAAAAAGAAGTGAAAAAGTCACAATGAAATGTTAAAAATCTACAAAAATAAATAAACCACCAAAGGAACTAGCAGAAAATGTAAAAAAGTGGAAGACTGGTACCACCAAGATAAAAATAAATGGGAACAATCAGGCAGGGAGTATAAATGTGCTTGTTAAAGTAATTCCATAGAAAAGAACTGCAAGTTACAATAAAGAAAGGGCCAGGAAAAACTAAAAGGAAAGCAAAATCATCTAGATTGGAAAGCAGAATCTTGGGAGTTAAAAAGCTCTGACTGTTGTTTGTTGTTCAGCGCTATTGAGAGGAAGTGTCTCAATGTGATGGCTTGATAGTGACTTCAGCAACAGGCTCAAGTGTGTCAGAGCTGGTGAGGGTGGCACATCAGAAGACAGGGTTCAGACCTATTGTCCATAGGGTCACTATGAGTAGTACTCAATTCACCAGCACCTAACAACCACAATTGGGCCAACCCTGAAGCATAGTCTCCCTATCTGTGCACAGCTGCATGGAACACAGCCTGGTCCTGTTCCATCTTCACAATTGCTGCTGTGCTTGAGGGCATTGTTGCAGACAGAAGAGAGATCTGATCAGATGAGCCAGAATAGAGTACAGAGAACTAAAGGACCAGAAATAGCAAAGAGAGGTGGTGGAAAGGAAACATCTTTATTCCGACCAAAATGGAGTAACTGGAAAGGAATTATTGATCTTTCTTTAAACAACTGAAAATACCTTTAAAAAAAACCGAATAATTTTCCAGATATTGTGCAGGGGTGGGAAGATGCCAGTTTATTGTTTATTGTTTATTGTTTTTGTTAGGTGCCATCGAGTTAAGTACAACTGATAGCAACTCTATGAACAACGAACCTTCCTTCCCATGTCCTGTGCCATCCTCACAATCTCTGAGGCACTTCAGCCCATTGCTGCAGTCACTGTGTCAATCCACCTGGATGAGAGTCTTCCTCTCTTTTGTCATCCTTCCACCTTTCCAAGCATGGAATAATCTCCAGGGAATAGACTCTCCTAGCAACAAGTCTAAAGTGTGTGAGATGAAGCCATCCTTGGCTCAAAGGCGCACCCTGACTGCACAGTCTTCTGGCAGTTCATGGAATATTCAGTGCTCTTCTCCACCACAACGCAAAGGCATCGATTCTTCATCTGTCATCTCTATTCATTGTCAACCCCATTCATCGTCCAGCTCTCAGATGCATAGCAAGTGATAGGAAAGACTATATGGCCTGAATCAGATGCAAACTGATATCATTACTCCTCAATAATTTGAAGAGGTCCTTGACTACAGGTTTTCTGAATGCAATACATCTCCTGATTTCCTGTTGATTGTGGAGCCAAGCAGGATGAAGCTGTTAATATTTTCAACTTCCTCTCTATCCATCATGATGTTGCCTATTGCTCTGATGGCAAGGATTTTTGTTTGTTGCCTACAGAGCTAAAAACTATAGTGTCAGAGATGGATACACTAGATGGGATTATGGGTATATTAGGATGAAAGGGTAATGAGCTTGAAGACATAGCAGTAAGATGTATCCAAACAGGAAGGTGGAGAGGATGACTGAAAAAAAATTAATGTTGTTACATGCCATCAAGTTGGAACTGACTCATAGCTGACTCTCTAGCAGGCTTTCAGAGGCTGTAAATCACATAGAAGGAGACTGTCCATCTTTTTTTCTCCCATGGAGCACCTGGTAGATTCAAACTGCCTGTCTTTGGGTTGGCAGTCAAACTCCTTACCTTGCTAGGACTCCAGAGCTCCCCTAAGTGGGGAAAACAGACTATATAATTGGAGTTCATGAAGGAAATTTTATACAAAAAAATATTTGAGGAAGCAATGACTAAGATGTCCAAATTGGCTTAAAACTATAAAACCATGATTTCATGAATCCCAAATAAAATAGAAATGAAGAAAACGTCACCAAAACCACATCTTAAAACAAACAGAGAAATAAAAGGTAAATGATGCATAGAGGAATGAAGTTAAGGATGATAGTATGTTTCTCATCAGAGACAATGCAAGCTAGAAGATGGCGGATGTGAAAGAAAAATACTTTCAAGTGATAATTCTTTAGCCATAAAATTTTTTTCAAAAAGGAAAAAAAATCCATCAAAGTTAACAATAACAATAGCAATAACAATAACAAAGTTATTGTCTCTTCCTGTCCAGAACGCAGAAGAGTGAAGAAAATAAAAGACTCATAGAAACAATTAGTCAAGTGAACGGAACCTCAACTTCCACTACACTGAGACCAGAAGAAGTAGATGGTACCTGACTCTCACTGCTGACCACTCTAAAAGGGATCACAGCAGAGGGTACTGGAAAGGGTGGGAGAAAATGGTCACTAAATACTTGAAATCATAACAATGGTCAAGCTAAATGCTCTGATAGAGACTGGTGGAACCCCTGAGACTCTGGTGCTTAGTCACCCTTCAAGCTTGGAACAAAACTTAGCCAAACAAAGGCAGGACTATAGTATAAATCCATAAGAAGAACCAAGCCTACAGCCTTCACTGTGGATTACATCTCAACATCAAAAAAATTAAAATCCTCACCACTGGGCAATATGCAACTCACCACAATAGACAACATCATGATAGACGGAGAAAAGGTTGAAGTCGTCAATGGGTTCATTTTACTTGGATCCATAATCAACTGTCAGAGCATTCAAGCAGCAGCAACTCATAGCAGCAATCAAGAATCAAGATACTAACAGGTGTGTTGCATTGGGAACAATCTGCTGTCAAGGACCTCTTTATTTTTTTGTTTAATCTTTACTTTCTATTGGTTTACTTACAAAGTTTATATACATTGTGTTTCACACTATTCTTCATTCACTTTGGGTTTCATACAATGATTCCCATGCATTATGTTTTATAACATTAATTATCACTGGACCTTGCCCATCATTATCCTGTCTTTTCAGGTCCCTGCCAATCCTTCCCATTTCTTTCACCCCCTCCCTCCACTCACCAAATTGTACAACTCTGTGATTTCGCTCCTACCCACCTTTTCCCTCCTTGACCCCCATACATGTTTTACTAATCATCCTTCTATTTTACCAATAACGGTATTATGTAGTATTTGTCCTTATGGGACTGAGTTAGTTCACTCATCATAATGCTTTCCAGCCTCTCCCAAGTTGGGTGGTATTTTTCGAAATCGTTGCTCCTGACTGCTGCATAGTGTTTCATTGTGTGAATGTACCACAATTTCTCAAATCATTTGGTTGTGGTTGGACATTTAGGCTCTTTCCATGTTCCTGTGATGGTGAATAATGTTGCCATGAACACTGATGTACAAGTCTCCATTTGTGTCTCAGTTCTAAATTCCTTGGGGTATATTCCTGGTAGTGGAATACCTGGGTCTCAAGGACTGCTTTATAGTAATAGTAATAGTAATAGTATTTTCAGCTGCTCCATATGCATGAGAAAGTTGGACAATGAATAAGGAAGACTGGAGAATTGATGCCTTCGAATTGTGTTGTTGAAGAGTACTGAATACTCCATGGACTGCCAAGAGAACAAACAAATCTGTATTGGAGGAAATACAGCCAGGGTGCTCTTTAAGAGGCAAGGTTGGTGAAACTTCTTTTCTCATACTTCGGGCATGTCAAGAGTCACCGGTCCTTTGAAAAAGACATAATGCTGGGAAAGATGGAGGATTAAATAAAGAGAGGGAGACTCAAAGAGATGGGTTTACAGTGACTGAAACAATAGGCTGGGGCAGGTGGAGGATGGCACCAAGTTCAAACCTGCTGTTCATGGGGTTGCTATGAATTGTCGCCAACTCAACAGTACTTACCATCATCAATCACGTAAGATGAACAGTAACACCAGGGAGCCATCACTCTTTAGAACAAGCAACTAAACAAGAAAAAAAAAGCATTATGCTGAGTGAATTGACTCAATCTCATAAGGACAAATACTGTATAAGACCATCATTGTAAAAGTAGAAGGATGACTAATTAAACATGTGTGAAGATCCAAAGGAGAAAGGGATGTGTACAGAGGGGTGAGGATGGGTAGGGGGAAAAAATCACAGGATTGCATAATGGTGGCTGGAGGGATGTGGTAAAAGAAATGGGAGAGTTCCAGTGGGGATCTGTAAAGACAGGGTAACAGTTGGCACAGTCCAATGGTGATTAATTTTATAAAACATAATGCATGAGAATGATTGTATGAAACACTGTGAATGAAGAATAGTGTGAAACACAATGTATACAAACTTTGTAAGCAAACCAATGTTGTTATTGTTGTTATGTGCCCTCGAGTTGCCTGCACCTCATAATGACCCTATCTACAATAGCTCTCAACCCTGCCCTATCATAACCCAGTCTCACTGACTCTGACACACCTAATCTCACTGCTCCAGTTACTGTGTCAATACATCTCATTTGGGGTCTTCCTCTCCTGTACTGTCTCGCCACCCTTCCAAGCTTGATGTCCTTCTCCAAGGTCTATCCATGTGTTCAAAGCATGTGAGAGGAGCCTCTAAATCCTTGCCTCCAAGGAGAAACTTTTTTTTCATCCTCTCCAAGACAGACCTATTTGTTTTCTTGACGGTCTTTGGTATGTACAAGGCTCTTCTCCAGTACCACAACTCAAAGACATCAAATCTTATTTTGTTATTCTTAGTCATTGTCCAGCTCTCCGATGCATAGCAAGTAATTGTGAAGATCAAGGCCTGGATCAGGTGCACCTTAGTCTCTAGTATAACATCATTGTTCTTTAGCAGTCTGGAGAAGTCCCTGACAGCAGACTTCCCCAGTGCAATTTATTTTTTGATTTCTTGACTGCTGGTGCTTTTTGTTGTTTGTTTTTGGTTTTTGGTGAATATTGACTGTGGAGCCAAGCAAGTTGTAATTGTTAACAACCTAAATCTCTTCTCCATCCATTATGGTGCTGCCAATTGGTCCAGTGGTGAGAATCTTTGTCTTCTTGATGCTGAGTTTCAATCCATGTTGAAGACTACAGTCCTTGACCTTCAGCAGCAAGTGCTTCAGGTCCTCCTCAGTTTCAGCAAGCAAGGCTGTGTCATCTGCATAACACAGGCTGTTGATGAGTCTTCCTCCAATCTTGATGCCATATTCCTCCTCATAAAGCCCTGCTTCCCGAATGAACTGTTCCACATACAGATTAAAACGGTTTGGAGATAGGGTGCATCCCTGATGCACTACTTTCCTGATTTTGAACCATGCAATGTTTCCCTGCTCTGTTCTGAGGACTGCTTCCTGGTCTGAGTATAGGTTTCACATAAGTGGAATCATGTGTTCTGGGATTCCCATCCTTCTCAAGGTTAACCACCATTTATTTTTATGCACACAGTTGAATGTCTTTGCATAGTGGTATGCTTTGCTTTCTGCCAAGATCCATCTGACATTGTCTCTAACGTGACGACCTCTTCTAAATCAATATAAAATAAAAAGTAAAAAGTGAAAAACTCAAAAGGGCTGTACTGGGCCAGAGATAAAGCTCAGAGGACGGGAAGAGAGAAGCTGGAAGGATGAATGTTATCACAGGAGGAATCAAGAAGAGTGCTGTTAAAATGTGCTTAAGTAATCAGTGTCTCAGAACAAGATAAGTGTAAAATGCTGAATGAAGAAATCTTACAAATTTCTCACAAATCTCAGTAAAAAGTTCACATACACAATGTTGTTGTTGTGTACCATCTAGTCGGAACCGACTATAGCTGACCTTCTGGTGGATTTTTCCGAGGCAGTTAATCACACGGGAGGAGGTTGCCCATCCTTCCCCCGTGACACACATAATAAGGTAAAAATTTAAAAAATAAGACAAAACCAACAACCCTGTCGAACTGGTCTTGTCTTGACACTGGTCTCATGGAATCATCATCAATAGGAGTCCATGTGACAGCAACTGTTTGAGCTTGAACAAGTCATTGTAAAAGACATTAGTATTGACCCTACAGAAATGAAAATGATCATAAGACTATTGTGGAGAGGGGTGTGTGGAAGAATACTGTGAACACTGCCTGTCAATTAAATAAATGACCTCGACGACATCGACAAATTCCTGGAAAAACACAAACTACCAAAACTTAACCCAAGAAGAAAGAGAAATTCTGAATATCGTTACCTGTCATAACAAGAGATTGAATCAGTAATTAAAAAAATCTTCCAGTAAATAAAAGCCGAGGATTTAAAATTCACTGGTGAATTTTACTGAATATTTCTAGAATTCACACCAATTCTTCTCAAGAAAGTAGAAAAGGAGGAGACACTTCCTAACCTGTTCTCTGAGGCCAGGATGACCCTGATACTAAAGCCAGATAAAGGCCCTGCAAGAAAAGAAAGCCATAGGCTTATAAAAATAGCTGTAAACCCCTCCAACAAAATACTGGCAGATTGAATTCAACAACATCTTAGAGGCATGAACTATACAACACAAACAAGCACTGCAACCAAATGGGATTTATTCCAGGAAGCCTAGGATGGTTCAACAGAGGAAGATCCATCAAACCAATCAAATCATTAATAGGATGAAAGGAAAGACAAACCAACAAACATGAGCATCTCAATAGATGCACTAAAGCATTTGGCAAAATCCAGCACTCCTTCAAGATAAAAGCACTCAACACATTAAAAGCAGAAGCACTCCCTCAGCTTGATAGAGGGCATCTCTACAAACCTCCCTTCATAGGAAAGGATTGAAAGCTTTCTCCTCAATATCAGATCAAGACAAGAATGCTCTACTTGGCCACTTCTATTGAAAATTGTACTGATGTTCTAGTCAGAGCAATTAGGCCAGAAAAAGAAAGAAAAGTCACCCAAATTGGAATGATAAAAGGAAATATATCTCTATATACATATGGCATAGTCTTTGAAAAAGAAAAATTCTAAGAATACCCCCAATTGAAGCGAATAAACAGGTTCAGCAAAGAAACCGAGACACAGCAATAAATATACAAAGTCAATTGTATGTCTACCAAGTCAATTGTGTGCCTATATAATAGCAATGAACAATCAGAACATGAAAAGAAAACAATCCCATTTACAATAGCATCAAGACACAGAAAAAGCTTAGGAAACAAAGTTAACCAGCAAAATGCCAAGACTTGTATACTAAAGACAATAAAACACTGGTGAGAGAAATTAAAGACTCAAATAAATGGAAAGACATGTTTAGTGGGGAGTGACTTCTCATTTTTTTCTTTCTTTTTTTTTTCTTCTTCTCATCATTTTTGAGACGAATGGTTAAGTGCTGGTGACGAACCTCCCCTCCCCCCCAAAAAAAAGATTAGCAGTTGGAATCCACCCAAAGGTTCTTCAGAAGAAAAGCCTGGCAATCAAATTTAGAAAAAAATAAGCTATCGAAAACCCATTAAAACCATAATAAAAAAAATTATCATGCTGAGTGAAGTGAGTCCATCACTAAAGGACAAAAGCTGTATGAGCTCACTTACAGGAAAAAGTAAATATATACGAAATAGAGATAAATAGTGGTTAATGAGTGGGAAGGAGAGGATAAAGGAGGAATTTTATTTCTCGGGTCTTGAATTTATCTTAACTGTGGTGGAATAATTTGGGAAAAGATAGAGACAAAGGCTGTACAACGTGAAGAATGTAGCCTGTGTCACTGAATTGTGACTGTGAAAATTGTTGGTTGGTGAAGGTTTTGTTGTGTATATTTTCACCATTAAAAAAAGGAGGAGGAGGAGGAGGAGGAGGAGGAAGAAGAAGAAGAAGAAGAAGAAGAAGAAGAAGAAGAAGAAGAAGAAGAAGAAGAAGAAGAAGAAGAAGAAGAAGAAGAGGAGGAGGAGGAGGAGGAGGAGGAGGAGGAGAGGAAGAGGAGGAGGAGAAAAAGCCTGTCAGAGTGAATGGCTGGGAGAGAAGGTCCCTCCCTCTTTTGGGTATGGAAAGCAGCATTTATAAATAGCTATCATTCCATAACAGCTTTCTAAACAGAGTAGGATATTTGCCTGAGCATCGGTAGGAGCAAAGTGGACAAGGACAGGGCCTGGGATTACCCCAGACCATTACATTACAGCAGATGCAGAGGGGGAAAGGAAAGGCATTTGCATCCAAGAGCAAAACCCTTGCTTTGTGATGGAGTGTAGGAGGGGCCTCTTGAGCTGGCTTCTCTGTGTTGTGCCTAAAGGAAACTTTTTTGTAGTACTTGAAAATGATGTCAGTCTAGAGACTAGGGTGCACCCAATGCACTTCAGTCACTTGCTATGCATCTGAGAACTGGACACTGTATAGGGATGACAGAAGAAGAATCGGTGCCTTTGAGCGATGGTGCTGGAGAAGAGCACTTCTTGGAAGCAAAGATAGCACAGCTTTGTCTCACATTCTTTGGACGTGTTGTCATGAGGGGACCAGTTCTTGGAGAAGGACATCGTGTTTGATAAAGTGGAGTGTCAAAGAAAGAGATAAAGACTCTCAAGGAGAAGGATCGACTCTGACGGGAACAATGGGTTTAAGCAGGGTGGAGCCTGCGAGGACGCTACAGGATCAGGCAAGGGGTTGCCAGGGGTAGGAGCCAACATGATGGCACCTAACAATATGGTTGTTTTTTTTCCAAGGAGTGAGTGTGTCAGGAGCGAGCATCTGCCTGGTGGATTTTTTTTCACCTTATCTGTTGTTTGTGCATATTTCTTGTTCAACGCTGCTGGTGGATTCAGACCAACAGAGAGGTGGGGCCTTTGGGTCAGCAGTGCACCTCCCTATAAAGTTAACAAGAGTAACTAGAACTTACCAAGAAGCTTGGACGAGGTAATCCGTAGCATGCTGCACTGCTAGCCAAAACTTAGAAAAACCTATCCCACTGCTGGGAGTGGATTCTGATTCACAGAAAAGTCCCTCAAGTTTCCAAGGCTGTGAGTCTTTACAGGAGAAAATAGCCTCCTTGTTGAAAATGTTCTGCTGGTGGGTGTGAATGGCTGAACTTTTGGTTAAAATTTACTCAAAGTATCTCACGGAATCTTTATTATAACCTTAGATGAGGTTTGTTTTGTTGTGTAACTTGGAACTGACCCATAGCTGAACCTCGGGTGAGTTTTCAGAGGCAGTAAATTCCACAGGAGGATATTTGCCAATCTTTCTCTTGTTGGCAGATTTGAACCCTGTGCCTTAGAGTTGGAAGTGCAATTCTTTACCACTAGGCAGCCAAGGCTATAAATGAGCTCTGGTGGCCTAGTGTTAAGCTTATCTTGTCTGGGATACCAGGAGACGGACCCAAGAGGAGACATCAAAGACACCAGGAGAGCAGAAGACATTTGTAAGAGCTATGCAACTGTAGAGAATGAACAGGTTGGGTGAGGTCTCTGAGAGAGAGGAAGACAAACAGACCACAACAAGCCCCATGCCCACGCTGGATATAGTTATCCCATCTGTAAGAGGAGAAGCGATGCATTCTTTCAAGGTAGATCCAAAGTGACAAGAGTTTAAGTGCTTGGAGTTTCTATACATTCAACATGAATGATTTCAGGAAGAATTTCCATTAAGTTCACTGGTCAAGCACTCTAGGGTAAGCTCGATTAAGTTCACAAGTTGAAGCACGCATGACATTTCACCTACTGCCAAACTGCCCCTTTCTTTTCTATTTCTTTGACAAGCATGAATGCTTCAAAATGTCCTGAATATTTCTTCTTAGGGCACAGTGAAAGGAGCCAGGAGCATTCCCAGTAAAGCCTGCTTAATGCTGGATTATAATTTAATAATACAGCCATGGGTCCTCTTGTCTGCCTTATTGAAATGTTTAGAGTATGTGTGTGTGTGTGTGTGTGTGTGTGTGTGTGTGTGTGTGTGTGTGTGTGTGTGTGTGTGTTTCTGTAAGGCAGACAGAATTCCTTTCTTTTCCCATGCTTTCCTTGTAAATATAATACAACCCAAGCTGAGGGCAAGAGAAAGGGAAAAAGAAGAAAGGAAGAACCAAAGGAAGCCACTTTCAACATGTCCATTCTAACCCACATGCTCCCTTCAGTCAGCGTCCAGCTGCATCTAGATTTTTCCATGGCTCATTCACGCTACATAGTGAATGAGCTTCTTACCACTAGGTCATGCTCTGGTGGTCTAGTGGCAAGAAGCTGCACTGCAATCCCAATGGTACACTGTTCGAATCCACCAGCTGCTCTGTGGGAGAAAGATGGGCAATCTCCTCCTATGTGATTTCCTGCCTCTGAAAACTCCCTAGAGGGTCAGCGATGGGTCAATTCTGACTCGATGGCACACAATAATAAGAACAACAATATTCACTCCACAATGAACCAGACACTGAGATACACACTATCCCAGGAATTGGACATAGTTTACATGCATAAACGTGTCTTTTCTCTCATCCTCCCATTTCCCCCTCGTCTCACCTGGACTAACATTATATCATAAGTATTTTTCCATTTGTTAGGAAGAATGAGTCCATGAAATAGGCTGTTTTCAGAGGGAATTAGCAAGATACTAAGAAGCAAGCAAGGTGAGACTTTGTCTCATGCATTTTGGACGTGTTATCCCTGGAGGAAACGTCATGCTTGGTAAAGTAGAGGGACTGGAAAAGAGGAAGACCCTCAAAGAGATGGACTAACACAGTGGCTGCAGCAATGGGCTTGTTGTGTACCATCAAGTTGGAACCAACTCCTAGCTGACCCTCCAAGCAGGTTTTTAGAGGCAGTAAATCACATGGGAGGAGATTGCTCATCTTTCTCCTGCCGTGGCTTCAGGTTTGCAGTGCAGCTTCTTACCACTAGGCCACCAGAGCTCCCTCCAATGGACTTTAAGCACAGCAAAAATTATAGGATGGCACAGGTCCAGAGTTTCATTCTGCTGTACATGAGTTAGAAGACATGATGGTACCTAATACTATAGCTAATGTTAGATGGGTCTTACTTGCAAGCAGGTGTATGAGAGGACTGTCTGTGTTTCATTGACTACACAAAGGTGTTTGACTGTGTGGGTCACAATAAATTGTGGCTGACTCTGAGAAGAATGGAAATCCGAGAACATTTGATCATGCTTACGTGAAACCTACACTTGAACCCAGAAGCAATTTTCAGAAAAGAGCAGGGAAACATTGCATGGTTCAAAATTGGGAATATTCATGCTAGGAATGTATTCTGTCTCCATACCTTTTCAATCTATATGCAAAACAGATTATCCAGGAGACTGGGCTCTATGAGGAGAAATATGGCATCAGGATTGGAGGAAGACTCATCAACAATCTGTGTTATTCAGATGACACAATCCTGCTTGCTGAAACTGAGGAGGACCTGAGGCGCTTGCTGCAGAGCGTCAAGGACTGCAGCCTTCAATGTGGATTGACGCTCAACATTAAGAAAACAAAGCGTTTCACCAACATCAAGAAAACAAAGTGTCTCACCACTGGGATGACTGGCAGCATCATGATAGACGGTGAAGAGATTGAGATTATAGACGGTGAAGAGATTGAGATTATAGACAGCTTTAGTTTGCTTGCTCCACAATCAACACTCGTGGTACCAGCAGCCAGGAAATTAAAAGAGAGATTGCAGTGGGAAAGTCTGCTGTCAGAGACCTCTCCAAAGTACTGAAGAGCAACAATGTCAATCTGGAGACTAAGGTGCGCCTGATCTGAGCCATGGTTTTTGCAATTACTTTCTATGCATTAGAAAGCTGGACAATGAGTAGGGATGATATAAGGAGAATTAATGCCTTTGAGCTGTGGTGCTAGAGAGGAGTATTGACTATACCATTGACTGCTAGGAGAACAAACAGGTTTGTCCTAGAGAGGGTGAGACCAGGCTGCTCCTTGGAGGCAAGGATTCTGAAGCTTCCTCTGACATAATTTGAGCATATTGCAAGGGGGGAATCAGTCCTTGGAGAGGGACATCATGCTTTGGAGGGTAGAGGAACAGTGCGAGAGAGGAAGATCCTTGATGAGATAGATTGATTCAGTGAGTGGGGTAATGGGGATAGGTGTGTCAGAGACAGTGAGATTGGCACAGGTTAGAGCAGGGTTTAGGGCTGTTGTACACAGGGTCGCTATGAGTCGCAGGTGACTCGACAGCACATAACAACAACTACAACAACAAAATATTGGGCAGTCCTGCTAACAGAGAAATTTTAAGATAATAATAGTGATTGTTTAACGCTTGCTTTATGAGAGGAACTGTCTAAATAATGAGCATACTCTATCACATCTACTTTCATTTTTTTAAATATAAAAAATGTGTTTTTTAAAAAAATGGTTTTTAATTTTCCCCCCATTGTTACACATGTCTCATCTACTTTGACCTTTACTACAACCTCATGACCCATTTGACATGTAACGAAATAAAGCTCAGTGAAGTTCTAAGTGAATAAATGGTGTAAGCATTTAAAAACTCAGTTCCTAACCTGAAGGTTGGCATGTCAAGTCTCCCTGAAGGTGCCACAGAAGAAAAACCTGGCAATGTTTCCCCCAAAAGTACTTTCTAGGTTTTACAGGAGATGGAAGCAGCTAGAAATGGGGTAACACACAATTTAAAGCATGCAACTCAAATAAAAGACTTTCCTTTTTCTCACCTCATTTCAAGCCCTATAATTATACTTTTTTTAAAAAAAAATGAGAAAAATATTACAAAGTCTCTTTAAATGATGGCAGAAAACACAAATTCCTAAGCCACATAACTAGATGGAACAGTCAAGGAATATCAAAGATCTACAGGGACAATGAGCTCAAGCCTTCAGAGATGATAACATGGCACAAGATAGGGCAGGGTTCAGATTTGTTGTTCCTAGGGTCGCTATGAGTACTCCACTAGAAGGCACGTAACAACAACAACAGCTTTGTTACACACAGTGACTAAAGGGAGCCCAGGATCACTCTGAACCCTCCAGCAATCTTCAAGGCAATAACAGGAACCAAAACAAAGTTCTAATACCAGGAATCCCTAGGACCTTGGGAAACATTTTACATAGAGCCTTCACTGCTCTCTATAACGATTTCTCAAATCCCAGCCATGGTGGAGACTTCTTATCAGGAAAAACATTCCTTCAGCCCCTCAATGTTGATTGAAATGCTTTTTATTCTAATGTCATTTAAACATGCATTAACATAAAAATAGACATAAACTCCTTACACTGCACAAGAGCTACACAACTATAAAACCAGGAGGGTTTTACGAACTAAATACAAACAAAACTTCAAAAATCAATAAAATTAAAATCGCCATTAATTTGGAGGAGTTTTCCTGAAGAAAAAAAAAAGAATCATTTTCCCAAGTATGGACATTAAAATACTTCCTCTTGAAGGGAGCTCTGGTGGCCTATTGTCAAGAAGCTGCGTTGCACTCCAGAAGGCATGTGGGTCGAATCTACTAGATGCTCCACTGGAGAAGGAGGGGCAATCTCCTCTTGTACCAGTTGGATCCAATTCGACAGTATCCACACAAAAAAAATAAAAAGGAAGAAAATAAAGTACTTCCTCTGAATTAACTCTTATATTATCTGAACTCATTTAGAGCAAATACGTTTGTGTTTTTTTTTTAATTAGGCCCACCTCTGTTCTTTTTTTTTTTCCTTGAGTCCAAGCATGATTGTAAATTCAGATGATAAATTACATGGCAAGACTTGATTATTATGGCCTTTGGTACAAATGGTCTGCTTTCAGCTACTAACATAAAGGTTGGTGGTTTAAGTCCATACCACGGAAGAAAGGCCTTGCAATCTGTTTTCCCAAAGACTACAGTCAAGAAAACCCTATGGAGCAGTTGTACTCTGTAACATATGGGGTTGGCACGAGCTGGCATCGTCCGGAGGGTAATAGGTTTTTAGTCAGGTGTAAGGTAGTTTGTCTGCTGAATACATTCCTGGGAGACAACTTAAGCACAGTTTCAGAAACATGAGTAATGACGCACACAAGTTCTGGAATCTGACAATCTGAGCGTGTGTCTTGACACCACTTCTGTCACTTTTGAGCTGCATGAGCTTCAGACAAGTTATTTAACCTCACTATTCCTCAGGTTTCCTCCTCTATAAAATGGGGGTGATAAGAATAGTACTTTGATTTTGCCAGCAGAAATAGGCACCATGACCCACTTTCTGACATGCATGATCTTGAAGCATTAAACTGCAGAGAAACTAAAAGTTGCTCTGTGACTTTAGGGCTCCTCTGTAATTCGAGAACCACATGGAATTGGGCAAGTTAAAAAAAAAGCCATTTCTCTACCACCCACCCCTCCCAATAACTGCAGGCACTGTCCAGATTCATGTTCTAGGCATAACTGGAAACTTTGATTGAGCTGAAAAAGGGAAACGGTTGGCAATTCCAGTAAATAAGATAACTGAGAATGAGTTGAATCCATGCCACGAGACAGCTGCTTTCATCTGAAGCCCACCAGTAAGACCTTATCTTTTAGTTGTTTCCTGGCCTGGCATGGATCCTTTGATTCCTGAGGCCCCCAAGGTTGAAAATAGCCCAGCCACCTGCCAATGGTTGGTATATTTTTAGGAGCAACAGGATTGGAAACAGGCTCTGTGCGCCTGGAACATGAGCCAGGCTGCTGGGTGGGTCTCTCCCTTCCATTGGGTTCTTAGGTCCTGTGCTGTTGGGTCAAGCGTGGAAGAGCTCCAAGAGGAGCAGGAGTAGTGGAAGGAGGTGAGATTTGCTGGTTGGTTTGGGAATGGGGAGGGGGGCAGTAAACAGGGAGTATGGGGTGAGTAAAAAGTCATAGCTAATAGATATTTGGGTAAAGGATATCACAAGGTTGTGCAAACAGTAAACCACTCAGTGCAATTTATTCAGTTGATTCCAACCCAGAGTGACCTCAGAGGAGACCTTTCTACATCAGGCTTTGATATGCACAGCAGCCGACTGTCACATCATTCTCTGAAGAGATGACTGGTGGGTTTGAACTGTCAGCCTTTTAGCTTGCAGCTGAGTTTGTAACCATTGTGCCACCAGGGCTCCCTGCATGAAGGACAAGACAAAATCAATAGCACTAAATCCTTTCTTTGCAAAAGGGGGGAGGGGAAGTGTAATTAGAAGTTATTTTACAACCTTCTACCAATCTCTTAAGTAAAAAGTCCAGTGCTCTTAAAAAAAAAAAAAAAAGAAAAGAAAAAGTCCCGTGCTTTTGAGGTAGTCCAAACACCAAATATTTGTCAAATTATAACAGGCTGTCTTCTCTTTTTTCTTATCCTCATCCCTGGTCAAGAGAAAAATAAATTCTTCTCCTTGTCTCATGATGGGTCACATTTTCCACAAAGTGATTTATGAAAATGTTCTTCTAAAGCAACACAAAATTCCTAAGCAGCACATGCGCACATACACGAGATGAACAGATAAGGGAGCAGAACAAGAGGCCTTAAGTTACACACAAGCGGTTGATGGTCTTCTCCACAGATCTTGTTGTTGTGTGGTGTCTAGTTGGAACCAACTCATAGCTGACCCTCCAGTGAGTTTTCAGAGGCAGTAAAATGCGTAGGAAGAGATTGCCCACCCTTCTTCTGCAGAGCTGCTGGTGGATTTGAACTGCATGCCTTTGAGATTGCAATGCAGGCTCTTACCACTGGGCCACTTAAAACTCCATCTCTCTTTCTCTCCATGCTATGCATCTGAGAGCTGGACAATGAATAAGAATGATGGGAAGAACTGATGCCTGTGAAATGTGGAGTTGGAGAAGAGTACTGAATATCCCATGGACCATCAGAAGAATAAACAGATATGCCTTAGAGAAGGTACAGCCAGAGTGCTCCTTGGAGGCAAGGATGACAAAGCTTTGTCTCACATACTTTGGGCATGTTGCTAGGAGAGGTTATTCCTTAGAGAGAGACATCATGCTTGGAAAGGTAGAGGGTCAGTGAAAGAGAGGAAGACCCTCAATAACATGGATTGACACAATGACTGCAGCTCAGGTATGTCAGAGGTTGTGAGGATGGCACAGGATAGGGCAGGGTTTAGAATTGTAGTTCATGGTCACTATCAGTCATCCTTGACTCAATGGCACCTAACAACAACAACAACAAATACATATACATATACACATATGTGTGTGCACAGGTGCACATATATGTATATATGTGCATATGCACACACGTGCGTGTTTATATGTTTGCATGTATCTATATCTATATATCTATATCTATATATCTATATCTATATATATGGAAGCGGCCATGTTGTTCCTGGTTTAGCTGGCGCCTTTACAGGCTCGTGGGAAGCTCTCCTTGCCAGAAGGCAGGAGCGTGGTGGTGGGGAGTGCAGGAATCGTGGCAAGCTTTGGAGTGGACTGCTTTTCCGGGAATGTGTTTGATGTGCAGGTTTGCTCTGCCCCTGGAGTGAGGCTAGCCAGCCTGGGCCTAGGGTTTGAACCAGGAGGCCTAGTGGAAGGAAGCTGTGCAACCAAGCCGAAGGTGGGTGATTGTCATCTGTGGCCCTCGGCCAGGTTCAAATTGTCTTCCTGTCAAACATTCTTCTAGGTGGTATAGCACTGGTCTGTGCGTTGCTGTACAGAGGTAACTCGTGGTTGCTGTGATGCT
>NW_006399766.1:17689803-17691570 GCF_000299155.1 Elephantulus edwardii | reverse complement strand
GGCCTTTTTCCATTCCAAAATTAAATTGGAGATTGCCTTTTCCATCTTGTTAAAGAATGGAATTGGTATTTATATTGGGATTTCATTGAATGTGTACATTGCCTTTGGTAGTATTGTCATTTTTACAATATTGAGTCTTCCTATCCATGAGCAAGGGATATTCTTCCACTTCTCTAGGTCTCTTTTTGTTTCTTGTAGTAATGTTTTGTAATTTCTTTGAATAGATCCTTTGTGCTTCTGGTTAGATTTACTCCCAAGTATTTAATCTTGTGATTAATAATAATAATAGCTCCAGTTCTTTATTCTCTTTGTCACTGTAACGAAATCCAATTGATTTTTTTATGTTGATTTTATATCCTTCCACTTTGCTGAATGGGTCAACTATGTCTAGTAGTTTTCTTGCTGAGTCATTTCAGTTTTCTATCTATGCTATCATAGCATCTGCATATAGAGATAATTTTACCTCCTCTTTGCCAATTTGGATACATCTTATTTCCTTCTTTTGCCTTATATCTTTTGCTAAGACTTCCAATAGCTGAACACTGTGACACTGATGCAAGAATTGTTACCCATGGTGGACAGTGTTTAGTGGAGCATCTCAATAAAAAGAAGCTTGTAAGCAGGAGTGACATTCACGTCCGTAATAGCTTTCCTTTGGAAACCCTATCAACCTGGATGAAAGTCACACATGTGTTGAGAACTTTCATTCACAGGGTGGCTCTGAGTTGCCTACGACTCAATGACACTTAACAACAAAGACTTCCAATACAATATTGAATAGGAGAGGTGATAGTGGACATCCTTGCCTAGTTCTCAAGGGGAATGCCTTTAATCTCTCTTCATTGAGAACAATGTTGGTTCTCGGGTTTGCGTATATACTTTTTACTATGCTGAACAAATTCCCCTCTAATCCTATTTTGTTGAGTGTTTTAATCAGGAGACTGTGTTGGATTTTTCAAAGGCCTTTTCTGCATCAATTGACAGGATCGTGTGGTTCTTGTTCTTTGCTTTGTTAATGTGATGAATTACACTGATTGTTTTTCTTATGTTGAACCATTCTTACATATACGTTATGAATCCCACTTGGTCACGGTGAATTATTTTTTTTATGTATCGTTGGATTCTCTTGGCCAAGATTTTATTCAGGATTTTTGCATCAATGTTTATGAGAGATATTGGCCTATTTTGGTGGTGTCTCTACCTTGCTTTGGTATCAAGGATATGTTTGCTTCATAGAATGAGTCTGGGAGAATTCCATCTTCTTCTATTTTCAGAAACAATTTATATAGAATTGATGACAGATCTTTTCTGAATGTTTGATAAAAGGCACTTGTAAAACCATCTGGTCCAGGACTTTTTTTGGCTGGAAGTTGTTTTATTACCTTTTCAATTTTTTCTTTTGTAATGAGTCTGTTCAGGTGTTCTATTTTGGTTGGTGTCAGTTTAGGTAGGTTATTAATTTCTAAGTATTTGTCCATTTCCTCTAGGTTTTCATATTTGTTTGAGTGTAATTTTTCATAATATTTCAATGTTAGCCTTTTTATTTTAGTAGTTCTGTTGTGACATTGCCCATTTCATCTCTTATTTGGATTATTTGTGTCTTTCCCTTTGTTAGTTTTGGTAGTGTTCAAGACTCTTCTCCAAGATCTTCACCCTGAAACCCACACCGTCCCTTTTCAGCAGGAAGTAGCTAAGAGAATACGCCATCCCCTTTTCCTTATGAATCAGGGTGAAGTCTCTCTCAGGGAGGAGTGATAGGGAATGGCA
>NW_006399766.1:17677193-17689703 GCF_000299155.1 Elephantulus edwardii | reverse complement strand
AACAACAACAACATATATCTGGTGGTAAGGAGTTGCACTGTCAACTTGAAGGCACGTGGTTTGAATCCACCAGCTGCTCCACAGAAGAAAGATGGGCAATCTCTTCTTATGTGATTTACTGCCTTTGAAAACCCACTGGAGAGTCAGCTATGAGGCGGTTCTATGGTACACAATACCAACTAGTGGCAAGAAGCTGTGCTGCAATCCTGAAAGCACGCAGTTCGAATCCACCAGCATCTCCGTGGGAGAAGAATGGACAATCTCCTCCCGTGCAATTAGCTGCCTCAGAAAACCCACTGGAGGGTCAGCTATGGGTTGGTTCTAACTCAACAGCACACACCACCACCACCACCGATCATTGCCTAGGGGTCTCTGGTGGTGTACTCTACAGGGAGATGTGTTGCAAACCCAAAGGCCACTCTTCTTTGACAGTTTCAATCCACCAGCCTCACTATGAGAGACAGATGGGCAGTCTCCTATCAGGCAATTTACAGCCTTGCCAACCCACCGGAGGGGCAGCTCTGACGCGATTCCAACTTGAAGACAATGAGCGGCTCAATCTTTTACTGTGCATTGCTTTTCCTTTCACCTAACTTTTTGTCTGCTTCCCTTGCAGTAGCTGTGTAAGTGCCCTTTTAAATTTATTCATATATGTATATATTTTATTAATTTAAAAAAATTTTCATCTATTTGTACATTTTATGCTGACCAGTGATTTTGAGGTTCTCCACGATCTCTTTCCAAGGATGGAGTTGACTTGATTCTTGTGTATTTCATCTGGCAAGGTCCATGTGTACTGCCTCTCTCTATGTTGTTGGAAAAGCGTGGTAAAGAGTGTGGCATGCTTGATGAGTTTGGAAAGTCTTGCTTGGCTAGAGTTGAGAGTGTCAGGACGTGAGGCCAGAAGGAGCAGCGGAGGCCAGCCATCCTGGGTCTCCCAGCCATTTACTCTTTCACTATTTGCCAGGTGCTTACTATGTGCCAGGAGTTGTTCGAGGTGTTTGGGATAGTGCTATGAACAAAACAAAGACTTGGAGCTTCTTGGAACTCCTATTCTAGTGGGTTAAGATAGACAATGAGTTATAATAAATACACAGAATGTTAGACTGTTGACCCATAATTGACCCTCCAGCGGGTTTTCAGAGGCAGTTAATCACACGAGAGGAGATTGTTTATCCTTTTCCCACAGAGCAGCTGGTAGGCTCGAACTGCGTGCCTTCGGAATTGCAGTGCAGCTTCTTGCCACTAGGCCACCAGAGGTCCTTTGTTAGACTGTAGTGATTTAAAATCAAATAAAAAAGAAAAGAAAGAAAAAGTCCCTCTGATTCTGAATCACAGTGACCTCGTGTGCTACAGGTTACAGAGCAGAAGTGCTCCATTAGGAACTTCTTTATGATTACTCAGTTTTTCCTTAGTGGTGCCGGAGCATGGGCTCAAACCTTTTATGTCAATAGTCAAGTGCAAACTGCCTTTGCCAAAGGATCTAGAAGTTTGTAACTGCTAGGGGGCGGGGAAGAGAAAATACCATAGACTGGGAGTGTTGGGAATATGGAGTGTGAATTGTAAAGCACAAGTCAGGGTGGAAATAGAGACAACTTACAGGTTTCATTCTTTATTGTGGGAACAACCAAAAGCTATAGAGGAGTTTTAAACAGAAGCGAAGCATATTTGCTCTTGAAGAAGGTCACTCTGGCTCCTTATGGAAACTAAAATGAAAGGTGGTGGTGGCAGGTGGGAGGATGTCACAATAGTTCAGATGGCAGGAAATTGAATCCATAGGATTTGGTAATTGGATGCAGAGGATGACATGAAACGGAACAAGGATTCTGTCTTGCAATACAGGATCAACGGTGCTGGCATTCACTGGGCCAAGAAATGCTAAAAGAGAGCTGAGTTTGGGTGACAAGCTCACGAGTTTGATTTGGACACATTGAGCATAATGCCTGTGTGATGTCCAAGTGGAGGCAGCCAATGGGCCATTAGATTGCATGGGTCTTGAGCTCAGTGGACATGTACGGACCGGAACCCAGCAACATAAAGATGGCAGAATTAATGTTGTGACTGAGCAGTCAGGAACAGAAATGAGAAGCAATGGGACTGAATGAGACTCTGCCTGGCAAGACTATTGTTTCTCTGATTGCTTCTCAAGTTTCTGCAAGGACAGTTTCACATTTTACTCACTCTCTTTAAAACTGTAACTACTCCAACTCAACCAACACACACCATACACACACACCATCATCATCATCAACTGAGCCCCATGTCCCAACCGCTTCCAAATCATGCCTGCTTTTCCATCTCTCTTCTGTACTATTAGTCTCTGTCTCTTTAATATCTTCTTTCCATTGTCTTTTACATCTTTGGAAAGAATTTTTCTTGGCCCCACTCCCTGCTTCCAGCTAGCATTTCCCTTATTTACCCCTTTCATTGTTAAATCGCCCCAAAGATTTGTTCATTTATAAACAATATAAAAGCATTGATTCGTCTTTGGTCTTCTTCATTCATTATTCAATTTTCATATGAATATGAAGCAACTGAAAATACATGGTGTGGGAAGGTGCACCTTAGTTTTTAAACTGACATTCCTGCTTGTTAGCACTTTAAAGAGGTCCTGGACAACAGATTTGTTGAATGTAACATCTCTTTCGATTGCTTGACTGCTGCTACTATGAGTATTGATAGTGGATATTCATAGTTTTTATTGTTAGGTGCTGTGGAGTTGAGCATGATGCATATCAACTCTGTGAACAACAGATGTGAACTCTTTCTTATCCTGTTTCATCCTTACAATCTCTGACACACTCAAGCCCATTGCAGCAGTCACCATGTCAATCCATCTGGTTGAGGGTCTTCCTCTCCTTGCCCACCCCTCCACCTTTCCAAACATAATGTCCCTCTCCTAGCAACATACCTAAAGTATGAGAAATGAAGTTTTATCATCTTAGCCTCCAAGGAGCACTCTGGCTGCACCTTCTCTGAGACATATTTGTTTGTTCTTTTGGCAAAGAACATGAGATACTCAGTCATTTTCTCCATCAGAGCTCAAAGGCATAAAATCGGCAAGCTCTGGTGGCCTAGTGGCAAGAAGCTGCACTGTAATCCCAGATGTGTGGTTTGAATCCACCAGATTTCTCTGCTGGAGAAGGAGGGACAATCTCCTACTGTACCAGTTAGATCCGATTTGATGGTATGCACACACACACACACACACACACACAAAAGAGGCATAAATTCTTCTTCTGTCATCCTTATTCACTGTCCAGCTCTCAGATGCATAGCATGTGATTGAAAAGGCAATTACGTAAATCAGGCACACCTTAGTCCTCAAACTGACATCATTGCTCCTCAATAATTTGGAGAGGTCCCTGACTGTAGACATTTTAAGTTCAATACATTTCCTGAACTTATTACTCTATCTGGTTTTTATTCCATCTCTGACATTCTGCTAAAATCTTTTTAGAAGGTCAGCAGTATCTTTATGTTTTTAAATCTAATTGGGCGTTAAAAAAATTTGCATTTTCCTTTTTATCCCAGCAGCATTGGTAGCAGTTGACTAGAAATTCTGTCAGCTGTTTTCTGGAAGAGAAAGACTCGCTTCATTCATTTACAAGAGAATGTTTGCCAAGTACTCAGTTGAATAATCATGTTTTGTCTGCCAGTCATTCTTTTAAGAAAAACTCAAGTTACATGGAAAGATCAGCTAACTCAGTTTGCAACTCACTGGAACCAAGTCCAAGGGTTTGTTTGGGTTTTTTTTTTCTTTTCTTTTATTCTTCAAATTATCATCATACTTTAGCATGGTGAGAAAAATTTTTTTTCCCTGTTTCCTATTTTGTCACATATTAAAATCTCAAAGGTTGACATTTAATAAAAGTAATGCTTTTTACTGCTTCATCAAATAAGATAGAACCTTCCCCCCCCAAGTATGTGGCAATGACAAATATGATTTGTACCAGTACACCAGCAGTTTTACCCTATCAGTGAAAATGTCGACACAGAAAAATAAAGCAGACAAAGACTATTATAATAAAAATTATGTTGACTTTGTGGACTCTGGGAAGGCTCTTCACAGACTCCAATTTGAAAATCACTGTCTTAGATTAGGTTAGATTAGGCCAGATCTACCCTTAAACTGGTGAATTCCCTGAAAGGTAGACTGTTGCTATTGTTGTTTTTAACTAGTCAAGGATTTCATTTTACTTGAATTATTGTTGCCATGTACTGTGAAGTCAGGGCCTCCAGTAGGTTTTCTGAGGCTATAAATTGCATCAGGAGATTGTTTCTCTCTCTCCCGCAGAGCAACTCCTTATCACTAAGTCATCAGAGCTCCCTGAGAGGTGGATAGGATCATGGAGGGAAAGAGAAAAGGAACAGAATCAGTGTTAGTAGTGAACCAAATGTTTCCTACCTGAAAAGGAAAAATAACACTAAGCCCACCAGGTGGGGTGGGATAATTTTAAAGGAGAAAATGGTATGATGGGAAGTTTAATTAGGATGTGGAATATTGTATTTGAGTACATTCCCGCTGCTGGTCACAAAGTCTAAGGAGTAACCGTTGGACTGAGTTTCTGAGCGGAGGCAATAGTCATTGAAAAGAAAAAGGTCAAGGAATAGAGTGTCAGGATAATGGACCACTTGACACTGAAGGCCTCAGGATGATGTAACAGCTGCAGGAGGCTCAGATTTTCTGCGGGATGCAGAGAATGAGAGGGAAAAAAAGTCAGTACATAGCAGGGACCAAGCTGGAAAGTGTTAGTAGTAAAAAAGATGGGGGGGAAAAGGAAAAGAAAGCCAGTTGTCATCAAGTCCTTTCTGACTCATGGTCACCCCATGTGTGTCAGAGTAGAAGTGAGCCTCGTAGGGTTTGCTGTGGCTGAGCTTTCAGAAGGTGGCCACCAGGCCTTTCTTTTGAGGCACCTACCTCTATGTGTCCTTGAACCTCTACAGCCATTCAGTTAGCGGTTGAGTGCATTAACCATTTGCAACACCCAGAGAGAGACTCTCCAAAGGAGAGTTTTCCTAAAAAGGAATGACAGCTTGAAAGTGTCATTCTCCATTGTGGACGGCACCAACCTTCCTTCCAAGTCTATGGTATGTGGAACAGTTAGGGACTAAGTAGGCACCATTCAGGAGGGCTGCCACATCTTCAGAGGAATATCAGGTCTCTGTTAAGGCAAGAAAGAGGAAGGGGAGTGCTCAGAAGAGGTGTTAAGGCTCTAATTCACTCATTCACTCATTGCAGTCGAGGTGGAACTGACTCATAGCTGACCTTCCAGCGGGTTTTCTGAGACTGCAGAAAATGGGAGGAGATTGCCCATCCTTTTCCCGTGGAGCAGCTGGTACATTTGAACTGCCAGAGAGGCGTGCTCTTTAGATCAGCAGAGTAACATCTTTTGTACTAGGGCCACCAGAGCTCCCTTGAGAAAATAAAGGGGTATGTTCATTCTAGAGGGCACCCCTGAGTGGTCCAAACAGTTAAGCGCTTGGCTGTTAACGGAAAGGTTGGTAGATCTAGTCTTCTCAGAGGTGACTCTGAATAAAAGGCCTGGTAGTTTGATTCTGAAAGATCACACTCATTGAAAGTCCACTGAATCAACACACAGCTGAAAACTCTCCAGAAGATTTTCGGAGGCCGTTAATCACATGGGAGGAAATTGCCCATCCTTCTCCCACAGAACAGCAGGTGGAATCAAACTATGTGCCTTTGGGATTGCAGCTCAGCTTCTTGCCACGAGGCCACCAGAGCTCCATTGAAAGTATAGGGAGCACAATTCTATACTTTGACACATGTGGTGGTGTCACCACGGGCTGGAATCAACTCAATGGCAATAGTTTTATGGAGGAGTAATTTCCGAAAAGTCATGACAGAAGTTTCTGGTTGCTGGGAGCAGATTGGTGATTCAAAGCAACAAAAGAAAGAGAGCATTGTGGTAAGAAGAATATTTGGCAGAGGGAAGATGAGGAAGACAGAAACAATACCACTAGAGAGATTCATAGTTGGGCCAGCATCTCTGAAAATGGTCTGTAAGCTACTCTAGACTTGTCCCTGACAGATTCTGAGAGGATGGGCCTCGGGCCCCCAGAACTGAAGAGAGGTTCAAAGGTCTTAAGGTTATCACCCACTAAGGACACCAGAGACAGGGAGTTGGGGGGGGGACAGCTGGGAGTTGATGGTGTTGCAAGTGTCCTTGACTTAAGGACACTTGGGGTAGTTTTTCCAACACAAAGGAAAGTTGGCCTCAAAGAAATGTATAAAAGATCACCTCTTAAGAGATGATAAATACCTTCTACATTCAGATAAACTTCTTGTGCTTCTAACGATCCCATTCAAGTGATTTAAAATGGTAAGGGTTTCTAGAAGAGCACCTATGCAGATATAATAAATTGTGATTAAGTGTCATAAACAGAATAAAACTTCAGTTCTTTAGAAGAAGGCTATGGATTGTTGTCAATTGGAACAAGAGAGGTGGGATGGTTCTTGATTTAAACATTGAAAGATATTGCTCTAAACCAATAAAAAGGGGCTTGTCACCTATACCTGAATAATCTCTACAGTTTCAATCTTGAAGGAAGTCTCATTGTGGGTTGTTTTGGTTTTTTTCCCCCTCCACGCAGGATTTCGAATCAGTTCAGAGCCATTCAGTAATTGCTGTAGGCAAATGAGCACCATGGAGGCATTACATACATAGCAACCATGTGGTATTTTGGCCAGACTAGGAAACAGCTGGGCCCTGTTGCCAAGATGGAAGCCGGCTACACTCCTTTGAATATGTTACCCTCCAAAGTCCTGCCAATAACATAGCCTCTTTTCTGGAGCCTTTGAAGTTTCTGAAGCTTCCAGGAGGAAGGACTGTGAAGGAATTTTGGAGAGCTACATTATTGGCAGGTTTCTGGAAAGCGACACACTTTTGGCCACAGCTATTTGTTTCCTAAAACCCCAGACCAAAACTCACTGCCATTAAGTTGATTCTGACTCATAGTCTCTAAAGGACAGAATAGAACTGCCCCCTTACAGGTTTCCAAGACTTGAGATCTTTGCAGAAGCAGACTTCCTATCTTTTCCCCCAGTGAGCAGCTAGTGGATTCGAACTGCCAACCTCTCAGTTAGTAGCCCAATACCAAATAGGCTGAGCAACAAATTTGGTTGCTAAGCAACATGTCCATGGAACTGTTTTGAACATGTTCAAAGCTCTATTTTTAGGCAATGTCTACAACTAATCATTACGATGGTGGCATATTTGACCTTAATGTGGTAGCATTGTTGTTGTTGTTACATGCCGTTGAGTTGCTTGCAACTCATAGCGACTCTGTGTACAACATCCCTAAACCCTGCGCTATCCTGTGCCAACCTCACCATCTCCGACACACTCATTCCCACCACTCCAATCACAGAATTGATCCATCTCAGCGAAGGTCTTCCTCTCCTGTGCCATCCCTCCATTCTCCCAAACATGATGTCCTTCTCCCAGGACTGGTCCCTCCTTGCAACATGCTCAAAGTATGTCAGACGAAGCTTCAGAATTCTTGTTTTCAAGGAGCAGCCTGATCTCACCCTCTCCAGGACTGATCTGTTTGTTCTCCTAGCAGTCCATGATATATTCAACACTCTTCTCCGGCACCTCATTTCAGAGGCATCAATTCTCTTTCTATCATCCCTAGTCACTGTCCAACTCTCCGATGCATAGCACGTAATTGCAAAGACTACAGCCCGGATCAGGTGCACCTTAGTCACAAGCCTGATGTCGTTGCTCTTCAGTGATAGCATTACTAGATTATTACATTTAAGTAAGGGAGCTCTGGTGGCTTAGTGGTAAGGGATTGTGTTGTCAAACAAAAGGTATGTGGTTGAAATCCACCAGCTGACCAGCTGCTCTGAGGGAGCAAGATGGGCAGTCTCCTCCTGTGGGATTTACTGCCTCTGAAAACCTGCTTGAGGGTCAACAATGGGTCCCTTCTGTTCCAAAGAAACACAACAACATCAATATCAACAACAAATGTAGGTAGGCAGTGTGAATTGCTGATGAGTAAATAGCTGTAGCAGTTTGTCCTGGCTCTTCTCAGAAGTTGGCTAATGTGGTCACAGAAGAGTCTCACTGACCAGAAGGACTTCTTTGGTCCTTTTCAGCAACAAAGGGGCAGGTGTGCATGCTGAGAATATACAATGGAGCAACCTCAGCTTAATCAAAGGCGCACAAAACAGCACGCAACCACACTGGCAAAGGAATTGTAACTTAATTGTTTCTGCTTGAGAAAGGAAATGGTTAAGCTCTGGACTACTGACCAAAAGGCTAGCTGTGGAAGATTGTTAGTTGTTCCAAAGGAGAACGATAAGGCAGATATTCCATAAAGATTTATGGCTTTAGAAACCGAGTTCTAGTCTGTCTTTTAGGGTTGCAATGAGTCAGACTACCACATCTGTCAGTTTGCCTCTGGTGGCTTGTGTGTAACTGTGAAGTTGTGCTATTGGTATTTCAAATAACATTGGGTCACCCATGGTGGGCAGGTTTCAGTGGAGCTTACAGACTACTAAAACTACTATAGACTATCAAGAAGCAGAGTTGGTCATCCACTTCTGAAATAACAGACCTTCAAAAACCCTATGGATAATGGAATAACATCATTGGATATAGCACCAGCAGATGAGCCCCTCAGGTTGGAAGGCACTCAAAATGCAACTGGGACGGGGGAGGTCTGGTGGCCTAGTGGCAAGAAGCTGCGCTGCAATCTCGAAGGTGCATGGTTCAAATCCACCAGATGCTCTGCTGGAGAAGGAGGCACAAACTGTGCCAGTTGATCTAATTTAACACTAACAACAACAACAATTTTTAAAAAGCTGCCTTATCAGCGTAGAGTCCACAGATGAAGTAAAGTTTCACCCAATGAAGGACTTTCATTTGGTGATGTAGCAAGATTCAAAATGAGAAGAAACAGCTACAAATATCTATTAATAATTGGAACATGAAATGTATAAAGTATGAATCTAGGAAAATTGGAACTTGTCAAAAATGAAATGTAATATATAAAGATCAAAATCCCAGGCATTACTGAACTGAGATGGACTGGTACTGGCCATTTCAAATCAGACAATGACATGATCTACTACACTGGGAATGACAAATGGAAGAGGATTGATAGTGCATTCATCGTCGAAGAAGAGCATTTCTCACTTACATTGGGCCCGTGGACAGGCGAGATTGATCCTTGGAGAAGGACATCATGCTCAGAAAGGTGGATGGACAGCCCAGGACTGGGGAACTCCAAATGAGACGGATTAATACAGTAACTGGGGCGATTGGGGTTGGTGTGGCAGAATTAATGAGACTGGCTCAGGACAAGGAGGGGTTCAGAGCTGCTATACATACCGTTGCTGTATATCGCAGGCAACTAAATAGCACAGAACATAATATGACAGGTTTGGAAGCAGGATTGGCATCCACATCCTAAATACCATGCCTCTGGAAACTCTGAACTTTGATAAATGTCTATAGTTGTAGAGGGGCTTCAAGCCTTTTGTTCATAGGGTTGCTATGAGTCGTGCTTGACTTGTAGGCAATCAACAGCAACAAATAAGTTTTGAATAGCCATCCAACTAAGCAGATTTTTTAATTTTAACAAACTGATGACTGAAATAAAAACTATAGAAAGGTAAAAAAAAAAGAGAGCATTTCAAGATCGATGCTGAAGTCAATGCTGTGAGGGACAGGATATGATCCATACACATACAAGTAAGTCCTGTTAATACAATCATTCAAACACAAAGGCCAAAGACAAAGAAATTGAGTATTTCTACCAACTTTTGCATTCGAAAATTGATCAATGCCATCAAGATGCATTAATAATAATTGACTGGAATGCAAAAGTTGGAAACAAAGGATTGATAGTTAGAAAATGGGGCCTTGGTGACAGAAATGACACTGGAGATGGATAAAATTTTCACAATTAGTAATTTGTTTATTTACTGCAAATACTGTTTTCAATAAACAAATGGTCACTATATACAGTACTGTGGAATGAAACAACAACATGAGCTAGGAGGGAAAAAATATTTTAAAAAAATACATTCCTTTGGATCGTGGTGTTGGTGAAAGAGTGTTGACTATTCCATGGATTGTCAAAGAACTAATGGATCTGTGTTGGAGTTAGTGCAACCAGGGTGTTCAGTAGAGGCAAGGATGATCAAACTTTGCCTCACATACTTTGATCATTTGTCAAGAGGAGCCAATCCTAAAGAAAAGACGTCATGCTGGGAAAAGTAGAGGGTCAGAGGAGGACAGGAAGATTTTCAGTGTGATAAACAGACACAGCGACTGGAAACAGTAACCTTAAGCACAGCAGAGATGGTGAAGATTGCAAAGAATTGAGCAAAACCTGCATCGGTTGTTCATAGGGTCGCTATGAGTCAGAGTTGACTCTACAGTACAACAGCAGCAACATATATTGAAATCAGTTCCGTAACTGTGGGAGTATTATTCGTTAAATATACTTTCAGTAGAAAGTTTCTGCTTCAAACACTCGGAGCTGGCTTGGATGTTTGTAACCAGATTACAGGAGCCTTTATGGTGTACTGGTTAAAAAGGGCAGTTGCTAACCCAAAGGTTAATGTTTTGAACGCGCCATCTGCTCTGTGGAGAAGGAAGACGCTTTTCTGAGGTACTTATTTCCTGACTGCTGGTGCGAAGAGTGGTGATTGTGGATCCAAGCAAAGTGAAATCATTATCAACCTCAATCTTTTCTCCATCTATCATGATGCTACCAGTTGACCCAGAGGTGTTTTCTTGATGTTGAGTTTCAATCCATATTGAAGGCTGCAGCCTGTGATCTTCCATAGTAAATGCCTCAGGTCCTCCTCAGTTCTGGCAAGCAAGGTTGTGTCATCTGCATAATGCAGGATTTTGATGAATCCTCCTGATGCCACGTTCTTCTTCATAAAGTCCAGCCTCCTGAATAATCTGTCCCACATAGGGATTGAAAATACATAGAGAAAGGATACATCCCCGACACACCCTTTTCTGCATTTTGAATGATTACTATTTTATTCTTTAATAGCCTTATCAATGATAGGGTACTGACTACTTTTTTTAAGAGGAAAGACTTTTATTTGATGGACCAATAATGGCTGAAGCTTGCCAAGCTGTTTGGATCATGGCGAAACTTCTCACTAGGTTCTGTTGTTGTTTTTCTTAAATAAAATTTTTATTTTATACTGGTTTACTTAAAAAGTTTGTATACATTGTTTTTCACACCGAATCTTTCCCATTTTCTTTCCTCAGCCCTCCCTCCACCCAGCAAGTTGTGTGACCCCATGATTAGGCCCCTGCCCATCCTCTCACCCCTCTGCTCTCCCCCTCCCGTGCTTGGATCCTCATACACATTTTACTAGTTACCTTTCTAGGTATTGACTAGTTTGACCATTCCACCTAGTTTAAACTGAGCAGATACAGCAGACAAAAATTGAGAAATCTCACTACCAGCAAGGAAGAAGAAGCAGAGAGTTCAGGGTGTGTCCTCTGGTGCCAGAAATTCCTGTACCACTCAGAGCAAGGCCCACAGGAGAGCAGCAGAGCTTTAACAGAGAACCAGAGACCAGCACCACACGGCTGACTTGGGATTGCTGCACTGCAGAGCCAGTCAGGGGGCTTCGCTCAAGCATGCTCAAGGACTGAGTGAAGACGTGGTAATTGGCAAAGTATTATAATGAAATGTGCAAAGAGCTGTAGTTGAAAAATCAAAACGGAGGAACTCGCTCGGCCTTTCTTAAGTTGAAGGAACTGAAGAACAAATTCAAGTCTCAAGTTGCAATACTTGAGGATGCTGTGGGCAGAATTTTGAATGACCCAGGAAACATCCCATGATGATGGAAGGAGTACACAGAGTTACTATACCGAAAAAAATTAGCTGGACAGAAGAATTTAATGAAACAACGTATGAGCAAGAGCCTGTGTTGATGAAGTTCAAGCGGCTCAGAAAGAATTGGCAAAACCAAGGCCCCAGGAATTGTCAGCATACCATTTATTTCAACAAACAGATGCTGTCCTAGATGCACTCACCAAGTTGTGCCAAGAAATCTGTAGGACAACCACCTGGCCAACTGACTGCAAGAGATCCATATTTGTTCTCATTCCATAAAAAGGTGACTGGACAAAGTATGGAAATTGTTGAACAACATTATTAATATCACATGCAAGCAAGATCCTGCAGAAAATAATACAAAAAGACTGGAAGGCTTGCTTCGGCCGCACATATACTAAAATTCAAATGATTCAGAGAAGATTAGCATAGATCCTGTGCAAGGATCCATGTACTGTGAAGTGCTTCATATTTTAAAAACAACAAACACTAAAATGACTAGAACAGCATATCAACAGAGAACTGTCAGATGCACAAGTTGGGTTTAGAAGAGGCCATGGTATAAAGGATTTGTTGTTGTTATGTGCCATCTTGTTGCCTGCTACTCTTAGCAAGACTAAGTAGAACAGCTCTGAAGCGTGCTCTGTCCTGAAGCAGTCTCAC
>NW_006399766.1:17654430-17673522 GCF_000299155.1 Elephantulus edwardii | reverse complement strand
GGAGGAGGGTAGAGAGAATGGTGCAGCAATGAAGGAATGAAAACCCAAAATCCCTGTAAATGTTCATTAAAACTAATAAAATTTAATATTTTTTTTAAAAAAAGACTCTTCTCCAGCACCACAACTCAAAGGTATCAATTCTTCTTCTGTCCTTAGGAATTTCACTAGAGATATTATGGCTAATGCTAGATGGATCGTGACTGAAAGCAGAGAGTACTAGAGGAATGTCTATTTGTATTTCATTGACTATGCAAAACATTTGACTGTGTGGATCATAACAAAATGAGGCTAACTCAGAGAAGAACAGGAATCGCAGAAAAGGTGATGATGTTTATGTGAATCTATTCTTGAACCAGAAGGCAGTCATCAGACCAGAGAAAGGAAACACTGAATGTTTCAAAAATAAGAAAAAGTGTATGCCAGGGATGTATTCTATCTCCATACCTTTTCAATCTATATGCAGAACAGATCATCCAGGAGGGTGGGCTCTATGAGGAGGAATGTGACATCAGGATTAGAGAAACACTCATCAACCATCTGTGTTATGCAGATGACACAACCCTGCTTGCCAAAACTGAGGAGGACCTGAGAAGGTCAAGGACTACAGCCTTAAATATGGATTGAAACTCAACATCAAGAAAACAAAGATTCTCTCACCACTGGGCTGGTTGATAGCACCATGATAGACAGTGAAGAGATTGAGATTGTTAGCAGCTTCAGTTTGCTTGGCTCCACAGTCAACACTACTGGTACCAGATGCCAGGAAATCAAAAGATTAATTGTATTGGGAAAATCTGCTGTCAGGGACCTCTCCAGAGTACTGAAGAACAACAATGTCAGTGTAGAGACTAAGGTGCGCCTGATCTAGGCTATGGTCTTTGCAATTTCTTGCTATGCATCAGAAAGCTGGACAATGACTAAGGATGATAGAAGGAGAATTGATGCCTTTGAGCCGTGGTGCTGGAGTAGAGTATTGAAAATACCATGAATTGCTAGGAGAAAATACAGGTTCATCCTGTAGAGGGTGAAATCAGGTTGCTCCTTGGAAACAAGGACTTTGAAGCTCTGTCTGACATACTTTGGGCATGTTGCAAGGAGGGATCAATCCTTGGAGAGTGACATCATGCTTGGAAGGGTGGAGGGACAACACAAGAGAGGAAGACCTTAGGTGAGATGTATTGACTTAGTGTTGGGGGTTAAATGTGTCAGAGATGATGAAATTGGCTAAGGATAGAGCAGGGTTCAGAACTATTGTACATAGAGGTGCTATGAGTTGCAGGCAACTTGATGGCCCTTAACAACAACAATAACAACAACAAGAAAATTTTAACATTTATCTAAGTTGTGAGGCTCAATGTCAGAGAGCCTATGACCATCTTGAGAAGCTGTCTAGACAGAAGGATTGTATCCTGTTGCCAATCCAAATTGTAACTTCTCTAATAAACTCCATAACCGTTAGTATGATTCTGTGAGATCTGTGTGTTTATTGCAATGGATTTTGGACACAGTAAAACAGTAAGATTGGTGTTGAAATTAGTGGAAGTAGGTGCAGGGTGTGGGAGACCATGTTTGACCTTATTAGAATTTATTTTGTATTCTTGATATTTTTGATGGGGACCGTTCCCCTTTGTGGAGTCAGTAGAAATCAGATATGGCCACTATCATGCTACCTATACTCATTTTACACTGTAAGGAAGAAATCTGTCAGAGAAAGGAATCTAAAATATTTTCCATTGATATACCTATAGAAGTGGTGACTTAATTGTAGAAAACCTTTGAGACCCAGGAAGAAGGCCAGGCAGTTTGGTTGAGATGTAGCTCCCACAGGCTTCACTGCCATCATTATAGTTTATGGAACATGGATCATATGAGCTCTTCCATCACTTTTTAGTTGGGATGTTGTTGCTAGGGGCTGGCAAGTCAACTCTGACTCATAGCAACTTTATGCACAATAAATGAAAACCCTGTCCCATCCTCACAAACTGTGCTCTGCTTAAATGCATTGTCCAGACACTGCCAATCCATCTCATTGAGGATCTTCTTTCCCTGACTTTCTACTTTTTCAATCATGATGTCCTTCTCCAGATGCTTGTTCTTCTGTATGACATGCCAAAAATATGTCAGATGAAATCTCACAAGCACTACCCTTGCTTCTAAGGAGCACTCTGGCTGTCTTCCTTCCAAGATGGATTTTTTTGTTCTTCTGGAAGCCCATGATTTGTTCAGTACTCTTCACCAGCACACAGAACACCAAAATTCAAAGGCATCACTTCTTCTTTAATCTTACTGAAGTTATTAATTGTCCAAATTTTACATATTTATAAAACAACTGAAAATAGGATGGCTTGAATCAGGCACATCTTAATCCTAAAAATGACATCATTGCTCTATACAGCACTTTAAAGAGGTCCTTAACAGAAGCTGTTACCATGAGAGTTGATCCAAGCACAATTATTGGCAACTCCAAACTTTTCTCCATCTACCATAACGTTTATCAGTTCAAGATTTTGCTTTCTTTGTGTTGAAGTAGAAGCCATTCTGAAAATGAGATAGTCTTTCATGCTTAGAGTCTTCTCTGCTTTTAGCAAGTGTCATCTGAAGAATGTAGGCTGTTAAGTAAGACTTCCTCCAATCCTGACTCCAAGAGTCCACCTTCTTGAATGATTTGCTCAGCATATAGATTCAGTAAGTATGGAGAAAGGACACGATCCTGGCACACACCTTTCTCAATTTTAAACCTCATTCTGTTTTGACAGCTGCTTCTTGGTCCACGTACAATTGGCACCTTGGTTGACTAGTGTACAACGTATGTCAGCAGTTAGAATCCACTAGGTATTACATGGGAGAGAGAAAATCTCCTTTCATAAAGATTTACAGCCTTGAAGACCCGATGAAGGTATCAACTGGACAGCCATGGGTATTTTTAGTTGGGTACTATTATCATATAACCACTTTTCTTTTTCTTCTTGTTGTTATGTGCTGTCGAGTTGCCTGCAACCCATAACAATCCTATGTACAACAGCTCGGAACCCTGTTCTATCCTGAGCCAACCTCACCACCTCCAACACACCTACATACCCCCATTACTCCAGTCACTGAGTCAATCCATTTCATCAAGTGTTTTTCCTTCCTGCACTGTCCCTCCACCCTCCCAAGCATAATGTCCCTCTCCAAGGAACTGTCCTTCTTTGCAACATCACTAAAATATGTCAGATGGAGCTTCAGAATCCTTGCCTCCAAAGAGCAGCTTAGTTTCACCTTCTCCAGGACAAACCTGTTTGTTCTCTTAACAGTCCACAATATAGTCAATGTTCTTCTCCAGCACCATGAAAACAGACTATAAGAGGCAGACAACTGCCTGGTGCAGGCCAAATAGGATATTTTAATACAAGCTTGAATGACTCCAGCCATGCTTGTAACTCGGCAGTGAGTACAGGATCTCCACCTCCTGCAGTGGACATTTGGAGACATAGTTCAAACTGGATTACAGGGCTGGTTACTTTTGAAGTGCAAAATCACATAGGTTGAAGTGCAGTATAATTATATACAAGCTACACCTTAAACGTGTTATTGCAGGGCTGCCCTGCCATCCATGTCTTACTCATCACAGCCATTGACATCACGTCTGCCTTTCTGATGAGAGATGACCAGGTGTTCCATGACATGAACGCTTACTTTATTTATTTATTTATGAATGCTTACTTTAAAAAGAAAAGATTCCTTTCTGGCATGTTAGTTCCGTCTGCCTTCCAAGTGTGCCCATGAATAAAGTCAATAACGAGGTGCATGTGGTAACTTATAAATCTTAGCAATTTTAGTGTTTCCCTTTGGCATGTTATAAGGAGACCTGGTGGCACTGTGGGCCTAGAATTTGGCTGTTAACCAGAGGTTGGTAGTTTGAACCCACTAGCTAATCTTTAGAGGAAAACACACAGCAGTGTGCTTCTGTAAAGATTCACAGCCTTGGAAACTCTATGGGGCTATTCTAGCTTCTCTGTCCTACTGGGTTGCTGTGAGTCAGAAGTGACTCATTGGAAGTGTGGGAGGTGTGTGTTCCCAAAATAATTTTTGCACAATCTTTTTTTATTGGTTTGCATAGAATAATTAATGCATATACATGTTTTGTACAAGTACTTTGTGTTTTAGACAATCATTCATATACATTTTATATAATCAATTACCATTGCTCTAGGCCTATTATCATCCTGTCTTTTCAAGCCCCCATTGAATATTTCCCAATGATTTTCCCCATTCCCCTTTTCCTGCTCCTTCTCTCTTTTCTCTTTTGTACACTTATACATATCTTACTCAGTTATCCTGTTATTGTCATAATAGTGGCCTTATGCAATGTTTGTCCTTATGAGCCTGAGACATTTCACTCAGCATAATGCTCTCTATTCTCTCCCAAGATGTACAGTATTTTACAGAATCGTTGTTCCTTAATGCTGCATAGTATTCCTCTGTGTGAATGTACCACAACATTACAATCCATTTGTTTGATGATGGGCATTTGGGCTCCTTCCATTCTCTTGCTATTGTGAATAATGCTGTTATGGACATTGGAATGTACAAATGTCCAGAGTTTTAAACTGCAAATATAAATAGATCTTACTGAGCAGCTACAACGTCACCAGATAGAAGAGTCCAGCTTAGGGCAGGGTCACAGAGAGGAGAGGTTTTCAGAAGGAACAGCAAGGACATGATACTTTCAACAAAGTTCCCACATTTAGAAAATGCTGACTGTGCCTGCCTTTCTGGTTGAAAATGGCAAAGGAATTTCTCATCTGGGTTTGATGCAAGACAGAGCCAAAATGGCATACACAGATGTCTGAGAGCATGGAGACAGAGGAGTGTAAGGAAGCAAAGCATGAAAGTCCTTTGGAGGATTCTGTACGAGGAGTGAGAATTGGGGTGCAGGCCAAACCTAATGGAATCTTGGAGGTGTCCCAAGTCTGTGTCTGGGTTACACCATTGTTGTAGAGTATAGGCTCCTTTGAATTTTCACAACAAAGTTCACTAGTTTCAGTGGCATTTTTCATCTGAACATTTTTCCCCCCATCAGATTCTCAGAGTCTTAGTAATAACTTACAAGTCCCAGGCTGATTTCTATGTTCTCTTTACAAACATGCATCCTTCTCTCGAGCCAGGCAGCTTAAAGAAGGAACGTTTTCCAGATGAAGGAGCTGAGTTCGCAAGCATGAAGCAATGTATTTTTCCATCAAGCGGCACAGCTTCCTATGCTACAGCCACAGTTGCCTTCTAGAACCACCAAGAATTCCTGACTTTGGCTTATTTCCCCTTCATTCTATGCCTTTAAGACTGGCTCTAAGGTCATCTCTCTCTAGCATGGTGAGCAGAGAACCTTGTGAAAGAGTTTTGTAACCTGACAGGTGCAAAGGGCACCGGTGTCCTGGTTGCCACAACAGAAGGGAAAAACCACCCTTGGCTCATCCCACAGGCTCACTAAGTCACAGGTCCCTCTTGGTGTCACTGAGGCTTCCACCCCCAAGTTCCTGGAAAACATCCCCACTATTTAAAAAAGAAAACTAAATCATTCCTACGTAGGGCTGACATTTAACAAGCAGTTCAGTATGTGTTCTTGACTGACTGGAAATTCAGTACATTATTTTAAATTATTATATATTTTTTAAAAATTACACCGGTTTACCTACAACGTTTGTATACATTGTCCCTCACACCAGATCACCCCTCCTCGTCCCCACCAAACTGTGCAACCCCATGATTACCCCCCCATCCCCACCCCTCTTTTCCCTCACCTTAGATCCTCATTCACATTTTACTAGTTATCTGTTTCTTCTTTTATTTTTTAGTTATCTATTTCTACAATAATGGTCTTATACCATATAGTGATTTTTTTTAAAAGATGTTTTATTATGTTTTCAGTAAAAGTTTACACAGAAAATGAGGTTTTAATGGGGACCTTTTAATTTAATGATACATGGCCTGTGGGGTGAATTGTGTGAAAGCGCCAGAACAATTCCTCTGTAGTTTTGATTCTAGAAATGTGGGCAAGGAATCAGGACAGGAGGAAGTCTAGTTCCAGGCCTTTGATCAGAAGTTTCTGACCAGGCCTGCCCTAGACAGACAACCTTCACTGAAGAGACTGAAGTGAATAGTGAGGATCAGGGGGCAGGAAAGAGGTCCCGATGCCTAAAAGTGGGCAGTTTGAATCCACAGATGGGCAGTGTCCTCCAGTAAAGATCCCTAGTCTCAGAGACCAGTGGAAGATCACTGTGAGCTGAAGCTGTTTCTACAGCAGAGGCTCTGTTTGCTTTAGGCAGGATGCTGTGTGGCCTGAGGCTATAAACCCACAGAACCATGGAAATCAATGTCTACTTAGTTCTAGGTAATGGAGATAGTCCCTACTCATTGTTCTGCCTCAAATGATGGCAATTATGATCCCTATTACTTACTTGCTCCAAAATGAGCTAGCGTTAAGAATGAACAAGAGAGAAGTCCTGGGCAAAGAATACCAAAATGGACTCAAACTCATTGCCGTTGATCCAGAACCAACTCATACCTGACCCTCCCTTGTGCTTTTGGGAGACTGCAAATCACATGGGAGGAGACTGCCCATCTTTCTCCCTTGGAGCCACTTCAAACCACCAAAGAGACTAGGTCTTGGGTTAACAGGGCAACACCCTCTGGACTAAATCACCAGAGAGCCTGTTGTTGTTAGAAGCTTTTGAGTCAATATGAACCTTGCCCTATTCTGCACCGCCCTCACTATCTCTGCCATGATCAAGCCTGTTGTTGCCATCATTGTGTCGATCCATCTCGTGGCTGGTCTTCCTCCCTTTGGCTGACCCTCTACCATTCTCTGCACGCTGTCCTTCCCCAAGGACTAGCCCCTTATGACAACATGCCCAAAGTAAGTGAGCATGCACTCACCATCCTTGCCCATAAGGAGCACTCTGGTTGTACTTCATCTAAGACAGATTTGTTTATTCTTTTGGCAGGCCATGGGATATGCAATACCCTTCGTCAACACCACAATTCAAAGGCATTTTCTCTTTTGTCATCCTTAGTCATTGTTCAATGTACAGATGCACAGGAAGTCATTGAAAACACCATCGCTTGGATCATGGTCACGTTAGTCTTTCAACAGGCATCCTTACTCTTTAGCACTTTGGAGAGATCCTTGATAGCAGATTTCCCCAGTCTTTTGATTTCTTGACTGTTGCTATCATGTGTGTTGATTGTGGGTCCAAGTAAGATGAAATCATTGACAATTTCTATCTTTTCTCCATCTACCACTGATGTTGTCTATTGGTCCAGTGGTGAGGATTTTTGTTGAGATACAATCTATATGACAGGCTGTAATCCTTGGTCTTCTGCAGCAAGTGCCTCAAGTCTTCCTCGCTTTCAGCAAGCAGAGTTGCGTCATCCGTGTAACTTGAGTTGTTGATGAGTCTTTCTCCAATCTTGATGCCATGTTCTTCTTCATAGAGTCTAGAGCTCCTAGCAATGCAATATGTCTGGATAGCCAAGATTTAAAGGTGTATTTCCTCCTGGTGATTGTTTGGCTGTCACTCTTGTCGAGGTGCTGTTATAAATATCAGGTACCACTCGCCATGATCCCGGCTCACCATAACCATTGGACCAGGTGGTGGATGATAATGGAGGACCCATTTTCATATAAAATCTGCAGATACATCTGCTTTTTATCAATTGGATGTGTGCTTTGGATTTATAGATTTACTCAAGTGCTGTGGGATCAGGATTATACAACTTTGTGCACTGCAATATCAATATTGCTATTGGAGGTATTATGCCAGTCACCGTTACTGTGATGGGCTTTTCTGAATACTGGAAGCGAGAAGAATTGTCTAGTTTCCATCTGGAAGTAACTCTAAGGCACCACACTGGCCAGAATGCAGTTGAAGCTGAAACAGTGCAAGAAGAGTTGGCTACCACCTCACTATAAGCTTTATTCAATCTGGATGTCTTTGGTCCTTTGGCCTTTTTAAACTCTCTTGAACCTTTCTTTCCCCAGTAAAAATAAACTTCGGCTTTCAAAAGAAAAAAAAAAAGAATTAAAAGTAAACTATCTGTATGTCTCCACTGACTTGTCTCTGCATCTGTCTTACTATGGTGGCTGGCACATTGCTAAGAAGACGAAAGAGATGCCTGGTGATCTATCTATGTACTTCTGAATATTAGCCACCGAAATCCTTTGGGTCCCAACAGAATGGTGTCAGATAGAGTATTGGAAGCTGAACCTCCTGGGATGGAAGGCGCTTGGAATCTATAGCAGCCATGCCAGCGGATTCAAACACAGGAAGGCTCCGGATGATGGTGAAGGACCAAGCAATGCTTCCTTCTTTCTACATAAGGTAGAAAGCTATGAGTCACAGCTGACTCAGTGGCCACCCATCTCACTGCTGTGGAGGCGGAACTGACTCACAGTTGTCCTTCCTGTGGGTCCCCCCTGACACTCCCACCCCACGCCCCCTGCACCGGAGGTTGTAAATCACACAGGAGGAGATTGCTCATCTTTCTCCAACGGAGCAGCTGGTGGATTCAAATTGCCAGTGAGGCACCATGTTTGGGCCAGTAGAGCAACTCTGTAGTCTACACCACCAAGAACAATATGCCTGCATTTGCCTTTTGGCTGTGTATCGGCACACAAAGACACCTTGTTAGTGTCAGCCTTAGTTCTTGCCTTGAGGTAATGTGAAAAACTCAGCAATATTTCCCACCCTTCTCACTGCTGTTGTGGTGTGCCTTGAGTTGGAACTGACCCATAGTCGACCCTCCAGTGGGTTTTTGAAGGCTATACATTACATGAGAGGAGGAGATTGCCCATCTTTCTCTCATAGAACAGCTGATAGATTTAAACTGCATCCCTTTGGGATTGCAGTGTGGCTTCTTACCATTAGGGCACAAGGCTTTTCTTCAGCTGCCCTTGGGTCAGATGCAGGACAGCACAATGAGGTACCTCAAAAACGTTTTACTAGGTGAAAAACAAACAAACCAGATACAAACAAACAGACCTGATACAAAAGGCCACCTACTGTATGATTCCATTTCTAGGAAATGCCCAGGACAGATCAATCCATAGAGACAGAAGACAGATCGATTGGAGGTTGTCAGAGGCCTTGGGAGACAAAGATGAGAGCTTATTACTGGGTGCAGCATTTCCTTTTTGGAGTGATGGAAGTATTTTGGAGCTGGAGCGAGGTGATGGTACAACACTGTGGATGTGCTAAATGCAACTGTTGATTTTCAAAATGTTCCTTTTCAAGTGGTTCATTTTATGCTTTGTGGATTTCAATAGACTGTGAACTGTGAGTTCTATATTCCATTTCCCAGATTTCCAGGGCACTTGGTAACCATCCTGGAGTCGCTGATATAAGGAAGACCACTCACTCTTCAACAAAGGCTTGCTCCAAGATGCCTCTTTACAAGGCACAAAGGAGACGTGAAGATACAGAATTGAATTTATTGCTGTGGCTGCCCTCAATAAGCTTGCAGTCAAGTGTGGGTGGGCTGAGGGTAATGAGTTTCTATTTACTTCTTGAATACATTTCTGTTTAATAAGAGGAGATGCTGGCTGATCGTGCAGCATCTTCTTGGTCCTTGGGGTCTATTGTTGCTGCTGTTGTGTAGTCCCTTCCAACCTAGAGGGCTCATCTCCCCAGCACTGTAAGGGGCACTATTCTGTTATCATCCACAGAGTATTCATTGGCTAATTAAAAAATGCAGTTGCCCCCCCCTCCAAAAGTGATATAGCAGAATGTGAAAATTACTGAACATCACTAATGCCTGATGCAAGGAAAATCTCACTGAAGAAAATTTTTAAATGGCTAGAACAATTCCTCGATGGGGAGGTTGCCAGAAAGTCAAACTAGATTCAGAAGAGGCCTTGAAACAAGCAGTATCATTACTGCCATCAGATAGATCTTGGCTGAAAGCAAAGAATACCAGAAAGATATTTATTTGACTATGCAAAGGCATTTGAATGTGTGAGACATAACAAGTTATGGATAATGTTGAGAAGAGGAAGAATCCCCGAACACTTATTTGTGCTCATGGGAAAGCTTTACCTCGACCAAGAAACTTTTGTTTGAACAGAACAAGGGGACACTGCATGATTTAAAAGAAGAAGAAAAAAAAAATATGTACCTCGGAGTACTTTCTCTAAACCCATTAAATTGGTGTGCTGAGCAAATCATTTGAGAATCTGGGAAAATATAAAGAGGAATGTGGCATCAGGATTGGAGGACTCATCAATAACTTGCATTATGACAAAACCTTGCTCACTGAAATGGGGGGTGGGGAACTAAAACAACAACAAACACAAAACAAACTTGAAGCATTACTGCAGAAGATCAAAGACTACAGCCTGCAACACTGATTGCATTTCAACATCAAGAAAACAAAAATCCATACCACACTGGATCAATGGAAAACATTATGGTAGATGGAGAAAAGATTAAAGTTGTCACCAATTTAATTTACTTGGCTTTACAATCAACATCCATAGTTACAGCAATCAAGAACTCAAAAGATGTGTTCTATTGAGCAAAGTTGCTGTGAAGGACGTCTCCAAAGTCCTAGAGAACAAGGATGCCAGTTTAAAGGCCAATGTGTACCCGATGCAAGCAAGCCATGGTCTTTTCAATGACTTCTTAGGCATCTGAAAGTTGGACAATGGAAACAGATGACAGAAGAAAATAAATGCCTTTGAATTGTGTTTGTGAAATTGTGTCCCAAAAAACCCAAGCAAATCTGTCTTGGAAGAAGTTCAACCAGAATGCTCCTTAGAGGCAAGGATGGCAAAATTTCATCTCATATGCTTTGGGCATCAAGTGAGATCGACACAGTGGCTTTAACAATGGGCTTGACCATATCAGAGATCGTGGGGATAGCACAGGATAGGGCACAGTTCAGACCTGTTGTTCATAGAGTTGCTGAGTTGTAGTTGACTCTATGGTACCTAACAACAAAAACAATTTTCTGAAGTAGACCACCATGTCTTTCTTCCTAGTCTCTCAGCCTGGAAATACCAATGAAATAGCTTTCAGTATCACAGCACCATGAAAGCCTCTACAGTAGGACAAACTGGCATGTGGGTGTAGTGGCAGTTCAACAAAAAAGTACCTGTAATATTCCGGGCACAATGCTAGGTCTAGGGGATGCCAAGGGGATAAGATCAAGTCAGGCTTTCACCACCCAGGGACAAACAGGAAGGCAATCCAGGATTTAACCACTGAGAGATAGGCACCTAATTCAGCCCTGTGGGAGGGGAAGGAAGTCAAAACTATTGCATTGCTGTTGTAGTGTGTACTGAGTCTTTGTTGTTTTAGGTGTGTTCAAGTCAAGTAGGACCCACAGTGACCCTATGAACAACAGAACTTAACCCTGTCTTGTCCTGCACCATCCTCATCAATCCTGACACTCATGAGGCCATTACTGCAGTCACTGTCTCAATCCATCTCATTAAGGGTCTTCTCTTGCTTCTAAACTCCACCTTTTCCAAGCATGATATACGTCTCCAAGGAATAGCCTCTCCTAGCAACATGCCTAAAGTATGTGAGATGAAGCTTTAGCACCTTTGCCTCCAAGGAGCACTGTGGCTGCACCCTCTCCAAGGCATAGCTGTTCTTTTAGCCATCCATAGATAGGATCTCCAGCACTCTTCAATACCACAGGTCAAAGGCATCAATTCTCCTGTCACCCTTCGTTACTGTACAGCTCTCAGATGCATAACAAGTAATTGTGAAGACTGTGGCCTGATTCAAATGCCCTTAGTCTTCAAACTGAGTCTGTAGGACAAAGTCAAACTGTCCCATAGAGCTTTCAAGGTGCTTTCCCATAGCCTTTACGGAAGCTTTCCCATAGCCTTTACGGAAGCACATCTGTGGAGCAGCTAGTGGGTCTGAGCTACCAACCTTTTGATCAGCAACTGAAAATGCTTAGCCACTCTCCACCTGGGCTCTATTTACCAAAAGGCTTCTCAATACCACTATGGCAATGAGAAAATCCTGACAAACTCCTGGTTAGATTGAGACTGCCAAGGCCCCTGTACTTCCATTTCAGTGCAGCTGATAAATCAGACTCTGCAAATCACCTACCCCAGCAGGGAAAGGGTTTGTTATTCCAGCTTCAGGCCCAGTTGTGATGCATTATCTTGTCCCACCCTTGCCTCTTTCCATACTCTGCTCAGGAGTTTGTGGTCTCCTTATCTGAAGGGGCAAGCAAAGAGCAGCTTTTGTCACATAAGCCTAAGGATAAGGATGACCTAGTAGAGTTAACTTTAAGGAATCCACTCAAGTGGCTTCAACTAACTACAAGCAACATTACCCTTGGCTCCTGCTCTTGACCTTGGAGGTGGGCCAGAGAATTCTGGTGGCACAGTGATTAAAACACTAGTGGTTAGAAGCTACCAGTCATTCTGTGTGAGAAAGAGAAGGAAGTCTACTTTCATACACATTTACCACCTGGGAAACCCTTTGGGGGCAAACCTGCTTTTTCTACAGGGTCACTATGAGTCAGAATTGATTGGATGGCAGTGGGGTAGAGTCTGAGGAGCTAATTGTAACAAGTGCTCCAGTTGATTCTTACCCTCAGATAGATATGGGAAATCACATTCCCTGGGAGTTTGCTCCACTCCCAATGTGAAATCTCATATGCATATATCTAAGCAGCAGTGGTAGGGTTTTATAAAAAATGTAAAAAGAAAATAGCCATCATGTTTTAAGAGTTCATGATCACATCTACCATGTACATGACTACATTAGTTAGTTGCTGTTGAGTTGGTTACAATTCATGGGGACTCCTTATATCTGTAACTGGGAAGCTCTGATAGCTTAGTGGTAAGGACTTGTGCTGCCATCCCAAAGGCACATGGTTCAAATCCAGAAGCTGCTCTTGTGAGAAAAATGGGCAATCTCCTGTGGAATTTACGTGGAAATTATTTTACAATGAAAACCCACTGGAAGGTCAGTTACGAGTGGGTTCCAGCTTGACGGTACACACCACCGCCACCATGACCACCATATATGGTGCCATCGAGTCGTAGACAACTCAAAGCGACCCAATGAAAGAAAGGCCTGAGCACTGTTAATAGAGTTTCTGGAGGCAAGCCATTTCGGAAGTGGATGCCATTCCTGCTTCCAAGCTTGTTTTAATCGGGGAGCTCCACCAAACACTGTCCACCATGGGTGACCATTATCACATTTGGCATATCAGTGTCACGGTGTTTAACATCACAGCAACCACAGTTACCTCTGAACAGCAATGCACAGACCAGTGCTATACCACCTAGAAGAATGACTGATTTAAAAAAAAAAAAATAACACAACCCAATTTGAACCAGGCCTGACTAAATTCAGTTTTATCTGCACGATTTTCCCGACTCTTGTTTCTCCTGTGCTTATCTTCCAGCATCACAGTGGACAAAGTCCTGTTGTGATCCTTCTGACCTTCATAGGCTAATTGTGGAAAGCCAGTTTCCATGCCCTTTAGCCTGGAAGCTCTGCTGCACCTACCCATCATGGATGACCCTCCTGGTATTCAACATACAGCTGACATAACCTCCAGCATCACAGCAGTGTCAAAGTCACCATTGTATGCAAACTGGCAGGCAGGTGATGGTGACACACTGTTGTTCGCTGGAACGTACTCACAGCTGACCTTCCAGTGGGTTTTCAGAGGCAGTTAATCACTCCAGAGAAGACTGTCCATCCTTTTCCCACAGAGAAGCTGGGAGATTGGATCTGCGTATTTGGGGGTAGATTCGAACCATGTGCCTTTGGGATTGCAGTGTCGATTCTTACCACTAGTCCACCAGAGCTCCCTAAGCAAGCCAAGGCTTTATCTCCCAAGATGACTCTAGGTGAACTGCAAACTTTAACCTTTTGGTTAGCAATTGAATATGTTAACTATTTACACCACCCAGGACTCACCCTTCATAATCAGTCCAAAGACAATCAAAACCAAACATGGTTTAGGCCAGTGCACATGAAATGAGTCAGTGCACATGTATGAGAAAGGGCATGAGAGAGAAGATGGGTGATGAAATAGGAACGAATGATTAAAAATGAAAGGGAAGGATATAAAAAAATACAAAAATTCAACATGTTGTCTTTGGGAGAGATTCGAGGAGAAACGAAGAACAGAAGTGGGTTTCAACGATTATCTCTCCCTCTGGGAGTGTTTGGTGGGCTAACAATGTTAATTGCAAAATTGATAAATAACTAGGATGAGTTCAGGGAGACCAACGATGGACAATGAAACCAACCAATTTCCAGTCAGGCTTTGCGGAAGGACCCAACAGAAAACTAATACACTGAACACTGAGGAACCAGGGGTCCTTACAAGATTCCCAGTGCCCCAGCAGTTTGTCTTTGACAGTGACCCAACCTGGTGAACTCAAGCAGGTCAAAGACTCTTGGTCTCCATTTTAAATTCAAGGAAACACCACCACCAGCGTGTAGCTTATAATATAATTGAAGAGAAAGGACATTAAATCACATAAGAACAACACAAATAAAGATGTGTGCTATTGCATCACACAGATGTAGACAAGCCCTAAAGGGATGTGGAGACCAAAGGTGTCCTGCAGCAACCAAAGGCCCAAAGCCTCCTAAAGGTAGGAGAATTACCTGCATGTGGGAACCCAGTTCGTTGCTCTGACACCGTGAAATTATTCTCAAGTGAGCTGTACCAGTTACATTTTCCGCATCCACATATTGTACCACAAACCAGTCTGACCTGTAGGGGAAGGCTACAAGTTCTGGTGCTTTTGCAATGCTCTGCTGCCTAACCAGTTTGTGTTTGCAAAAGCAACACGTGGCCAGGCCAAGATCGAGATATCCTAGGGAAGGCAGGGCGGTTGTTGCATGAGGCCCAGCCTGGGGTCCTTTCTGGGCTTACTTAGAGTCTCAGATGCACTGGAGAGAAAGCATAAGATTTCATAAAATTGTGTTGCTGTCTTTTCTGGACCAGATATTGTACTAGGAGCTATGGGGTGGTTCTGAGGAAGTCCTAAGCTAGGTAGGAGGGGAAGGCAGACATGCGAATGATTACCTGAGTCCGGAAGAATGGCTCAACAGAATAAGCAATGATGTACAATGATGGGTCAGGAGGAACCTGATCTCATGGAGGATCCTGGATGGTTTATTGAAGGAATAGCATTTCCAATGGACCTTGAAGGAGAAAGAAGACATTTTACTGACAGAACAGGACATTATTTAAGGAGGGAATTTGTGAGCAAGGGCCTCAGAGGCCCGAGCCCAAGAATCTACTGGTGATCCATTGATTGGGTAAGGCTTTTGCTAGGTGCAGTCAAGTCTGCCCAGTGATCCATATACACGGGAATAAAATCCTGCCTGGTCCTGCACCATCCCCATGATTACCTGTGGATTGGACCATGGTGATCTTTAGAGTTTTTATTAGCTTTTCTTCCTAGCCTGTCTTTGTCTGGAAGCTCTGCTGGAATCTGCTTGGGAGAATATTTACACAAACTTGCAGAGGCTTACGAGTGGTGGCTGATATAAGGTGAGTAGGGCAACAGGGCCTCAATATTTAGAAAGACAGGGTCCTGGTGGCACAGTGGTTAAAACACTCAGTTTCTAACCAAAGGCCAGGAGTTTGAACCCAACAGCCACCTCAGAGGAGAAACATGTGACAGTCTGCCTCCATAAAGATTGCTGTTCTGTGCTATGCAGTCAATTACGTAGATAATGACACTGAACAATGGCTCTGAACTCTGCTCTATCCTGAGACATTCACACATCTCTCACACACCTCACCCCATTGTCACAGTCACTGTGTCAGTCTATCTCATCCAGGGTCTGCCCTTCCAAGCATGATTTCCTTTTCCAAGGACTAGTCCCTCCTGGTGCTGACATGCTCAAAGTATGCGAGACAGTGCTTCAACATCCTTGCATCTAAAGAGCAAATTGGTTTCACCCTTTCAGGGACAGACCTGTTTGTTCTTTCGGCAGTCCATGGAATGTTCAGGACTCTTCTCCAGCAGCAAAACTCAAAGGCATTGGTAATTCTTCTGTCATCCTTCCTTATTCATTGTCCAGCTCTCAGGTGTAAGGCATATAGGGCTGTTCTACTTAGTGCTTTAGGGTCATGATTAGTCAGGATCTACTCTAAAGCACTGGGTTGAATTTTAAAAAATAAATACTTGTAGGGAGGAGTTCTGTGGAAACTGCTTTCTGTTCTGAACACAATTATGTTCCTTTGTGAACATCATTAGTTTTAAAAATTCTGTCTCTAATGAATCTCCAAGGTCCGTATGAAAGAACCTTTTTTTTTTTAAAAAAAAAAATTCTTTTTTGTGTCTATACCGTCAAATTGGATCTGACTGGTATAAGAGGAGATTGCCCCTCCTCCAGTAGAGCATCTGGTGGATTCAAACCGCATACCTCTGGGATTGCAGTGCAGCTTCTTGCCACTAGGCCTCCAGAGAGAGCTCTCACAGCCTCCTTTTAAGAGGAAGTTTGTTTGGTTGTTTGTTGTGTTTTTTTGTTTGTTTGTTTTTTTTAGCCAGAGTTGACTGAGCTATGCCAGGCTCAACTGTCTTCTACAAATGGCCAACTGATTAAGCTACAACATTGGTACACTGGAAAAGGATTATGGAGACTTAGTTGTGCTAATGCGAAGCCTATACATAGACCAAGAAGCAGTTGTCCAAAAAGAACAAGGGAATACTGCATGGTTTAAAAATCAGGAAAAATGTGCACCTATGTAATATGTATGCTGAGGACACAATTTAAAAATTTGGACCCTGTGAATAAGGAAGATTCATCAACAATCTGTAGGTGACACAACACTGCTTGATGAAACTGAGGAGGACCTGAAACGCTTGCTGCAGAAGATCAAGGACTGAAGCCTTCAATATGGATTCAAACTCAACACCAAGAAAACAAAGATTCTCACCACTGGGCCAATTGGCAGCATCATAATGGAAGGTGAAGAGATTGAGATTGTTAAGTTTTGGTTTGCTTTGCTCCACAATCAACACTCTTGGTACCAGCTGCCAGGAAATCAACAGGCGAACTGCACTGGTAAAGTCAGCTGTCAGGGACCTCTCCAGAGTACTGAAGAGCAATGACATCAGGCTGAAGACTGAGGTATGCCTGATCTAGGCCATAGTCTTTGCAATTGTGAGCTATATCTGTCAGAGAGCTGGACAATGACTAGGGATGATAGAAAGAGAATTGATGTGTTTCAGCTGTGGTGCCGGAGAAGCGTATTAAATTACCATGGATGGCTAGGAGGACAAATAGGTTTGTCCTGGGGAGGGTGAAGCTGGGCTGCTCCTTGGAGGCAAGGATTATGAACCTCCATCTGGACATACTTTGGGCGTATTGCAAGGAGGAACCAGTCCTTGGAGAGGAACATCAGGTTTGGGAGAATGGAGGGACAGCATAAGAGAGGAAGACCCACCATGGGATGGATTGATTCAGTGATTGGTGTGATGGGAGTAGATGTATCAGAGACAGTGAGTTTGGCACAGGATAGAGCAGGATTTAGGGCTTTTGTACATAGGGTCGCTATGAGTTGCAAGTGACTTGACAACACATAACAAACAACATGAATAAAGATGTGACATCAGAATTAGAGCAAGACTCATTAACAATCTGAATTATGTAGATGATACAATCTTGCTTGCTGAAAGTGAGGATGACTTGAGGCACTTGCTGCAGAAGATAAAACTAGTTTTCAATATGGATTACCTCTCAATATCAGGAAAAGTCCCCACCAACAGGTATCATGACAAATGGAAAAAAGATTAAAGAAGTCAACGATTTCATTTTGCTTAGATCCACAATCAACACAAATGGAAGCAGAAGTCAAGGAATCCAAAGATGTGTTTGTTGTATTGGAGAAATTCGCTGTCAAGGACCTCTCCAAAGTGCTAAAGAGCAAGAATGTCAGTTTAAAGATTAAGGTGTGTCTGATCCAAGCCACAGTCTTTTCAACTGCTCCCTATGCATCTGGGAAACCAATAAGGGTGACAGAAGAATCAATGACTTTAAATTGTGGTGTTGGAGAAGAGTATTGACTATCATGGACTGCCAGTAGAACAAGCAAATCTCTGTTGAAGAAAGTGCAAGCAGAGTGCTACTTAGAAGCAAGCACCGGGAAACCTTTTCACTTGCTTTGGGCCATGTTGTCAGAAGGGGCCAGCCCTTGGAAAAAGAAATCATCTTTGGAATGGTGGAGGGTAAAAAAATGAGGAAGCCCTCAACGAGATGGATCAACATAGTGGCTGTCAAACACAATGGGCTCGAGCATATCAGAGATGGTGAAGATGGCGCAGGATAGGGCGCGGTTCAGATCCATTTTTGTAAGGTCTATGAGTCTAGTGGATTTGACATAACTAACAACAACAGAGACTTAAAGTGGCTCAGACTTGGTTCCACTGGTGTTGCAGAGACAAGTAAGGGTTTTAAGCCGAGCAGGAACATGGTCACACCCGAAGTAGCTAAATCCTTCTGTTTCTTTCTGAGGGAGAGAATGTAGATAAAAGGCAAAAGTGGATGAGGGCTTCAATCCGGGGGCAACTGCTGCAGTTCAAGCCCAAAGTAATGGGGCCGAAACACCCTGGAAGGGAGAAGAGCTGAGCAAAATCTCAGAAGCAGAATCAACTAGGCGTGGGTACTTATTGGATGTGTTTGTGTATATGCAGGGGCGGAGTCAAGGGTGACCTCTTACCAAGTGCAAGGAGAGAGAGTGCTTTGTGTGAGTCTCCAGGTCAGGGTAGGAGCCAGGAGGTCAGGCGAGAGAGAAGGAAGAACGTGGAGGCACAGAGCCCCCGGAGGCCAGGTGGCTGCGGCGAGGCCCCGCCCCGTCCCCGCCCCCGTCCCCTCCCCTTCACCTCTTCCCAGAGCAGCTCATCCTCGAGGGTGAGAGCCGTGGCATTCGAGTCCTCCGGTATCCCAGCAGGCAGTGCAGCCGCAAGCCGCTGACAAAGGAGCGAAGGAGCAGTCACAGCTGCTTTCCGAGGAGCCGGTGTCGCCGAGGTGAGTCCCCCACCGTCCCGTCACCCACTTCCTCCGCCTCGAGCCGACGTGGAAGTTACGTGGCGAGGAGACCCGCGGC
>NW_006399766.1:17640957-17654330 GCF_000299155.1 Elephantulus edwardii | reverse complement strand
CGGGCGGGGCTGCGCGGGGTCCGGCTCGCTGGGCTGGGGCGAGCCTGCCGCCTCCTCCCGGCGGGAGCCGGGTTGCCGTGGGATCCGGCTGTAGGGACAGCTCTCGGGCGGGCGGGCTGGGGGAGGGAGACTGCCCGTCTTCTGTTTGCGGTGACACCGTCCTCGCCCTTCCTCCTCCGCCCTCCAGCCCCGGCCGGTCAACCCAGCGAGCTCCTGGGAGGGAGTCGGCGGGCCGGGAGCGGGGCGCCCCGGGCCATACGCGCTCTGCCCAGGGCCATACGCGTTCTGCCTGGAGGGAGCTAGATGGCGGTGGGGTGGAGAGGCAGACAGGGCTGGCGAACGCCACCTCGCAAGGTTGGGCTGGGGGAGTCAGGGTGTGTGTGGCCTGGAGCCTCCGGGCGCCCTGGACCTCCAGAAGGCTCTTGATGGTTGCACCAGCTGCTGGCTGTAAACAGGCTCACATGACCGGTTTCTCATGGAGCCTGCGGTGTGGGGAAGAGGGCTGGAAGGCTGGGCCCCAATCCGATGGAGTTGAACTCCTGGGACAGTTCCTAAGCCGCCTCCAGCTCTTAATCGATACTCTGCCTTTCCATCAAACAACTGACGTCTGTCGTCCCGGGCTGAAGTAGCATTTCTGTCCCAGCAGCATCAGGGGATTCTCAGGTCGAGGGTGGGAGGAGCCAAGAGGGCAAATATTAAGGGAACATGATCACGGCTCTTTGGTCTCTAGGGAGGAGTAATAAGCGGAAGATACAAACCCGAAAATGTAGGTCGATCGGATCTTAGCCCAAAAGTAGTCTTGTTCCTTTGGAATGCATTGCCATTTTAGTAGTGTGAGCTCTACACTGGGCAAAAGTCGACTTTTTCAGATGAGACACACATGAGAGTAGATGCTTTCTTGGTGCTAAAAGTCGTGTCCACGTTTCCTCCGAGTGCTGGGAAGTCTCTTTGCCTATCAAATATGAGGTACAGGATCTTCCACAGGGAGTGGCTGCCCACTGTTAGTTTACAAGTGTATTTCGTGGGGTACAGTGAATTAAGTCATAAGGCCGTCCATCCATAGCCTCCCATCTTGTGATTGTTTATGCTTAAGGCCTCATTAAAGGATGAACTATTTATTGTGTTAAGGATATAGGATTGTGGCCTAGTGGTAAGAAATTGTGCTGCAGTCTCAAAGGCACGCTGTTCAAATCTGCCAGCTCTTCTCCCCTGGAATGAACTGCCTCTGAAATTCCTCTGAAGGGTCAGCAATGGGCTGGTTCTGACTCTTATGACATGTAACAACAACAACATGAAGAATGTAGGATTAGTGTGGGTGATAAGGCGTTATCCAGGTTACCACCCTTAGTGATTTATAGCTTTCAGGTCTTATATAAAGGTTGATTTTTCTTGGAAAAGCAACATTTTGTTGCCTTGAGACACTTGCATTTAACCTAATCAGCTGCGATGACAACTTTCAGCCTGGAACCTCCTCCCACCGTTCACCAGTCTCATTTCCATGGTCTGGTGAGCCCTGAGCCATTTCACTGAAGTTATTTTCGTTTCCGTGAGACCTTCCAGTGAATTACAAAACCCCAAAACATAGACATAGGAGTGGGAGGATAGAAGGAAGGAGGGCAGAGATGGTGGAGTGGGCATTTGAAGCATTGTTAACCTCCACCTTTAATAACACTGGTCTTGTTCCTTGTTGTGTGCTGTTGAGTCAGAACTCCAGCAGTTTTCAGAGGCAGTAAATCCCCTGGGAGGAGATTGCCCATCCTTTTGAGAAGCTGGTGGATTTGAACTGCATGCCTTTGGGATTGCAGTAAAATATTAGTGTAATTGTGAGATTCGCAGCAATGGCTCCAGACTCAATATCAGCCATAATTTATGATCCACTCAGTTAGGTGACTTGGCAGAGTCAATGAAATACAAATAAACATCTTTCTGGTATTCTCTGCTTTCAGTCAAGATCCATTTCCTTGACACCATGGCCTCTTCTGTATATAATGTTATAATAATAAGTTATATAAGTATAACTTGTGATATTATTTTGTCTGATAATTTCCACATTTTGCTGGATCTCCTTTTTTGGAATAGGAACAAACAGGGATTTCTTCCAGTCATTAGGCCAGGTAGCTCTCTTCCAAATATCTTGGCTGCATCTCTTTGTTGAAATAGGTTAATTAGTATTCTGTCAATTTCTGGGACTCCCTCCCCCATCTCATCACTGAAACTTGAATGTCTTCCTTTATTATCATTGGCTCTTCATCATATGCTACTTTCTGAAATGATTCAGTGGCAACCAATTCTTTTTGGAACAATGACTATGTGTATTCATTCCATCTTTTGTTCCTGTATTATTCAAGATTTTTGCATATAGGATAATGTGTAAATGATTATTACCAGTATGATAGGATTGGTTGTTTTTCCCGTACCATCAAGTTTAAATTGAGCAAGTTTCGTGGAGGAGAGGGAAATTTCAGTATCAGCAAGGAAGCAGCAGCAGAGAATGCCGTGTGCATCCTTCGGGGCTAGAAATTCCTATAGTAGTTAGAGTAGGACCTACGTGAGGGCAGCAGCAACCTTGGTGAAGAACCAGAGGCCAACATGAGACAGCTGATTTGGGACTGCTTCTCCACAGCGCCAGAGCCAAGGCGTTTGTCCAAGCTTGCTGGCGGACTAGATGGAAGAACCATAACTGACAGGACTGAGAATTCCTTGTAACAGTGACCTGAGCCTGTGAGGCTGAAGGTCAAAGGACCTGCTTGAGAAACTGTCTGACTGAAGAATTAATTGTATCCTGTTGCTAGTTACATCGTAACATCAAGAAAACAAAAATCTTCACCACTAGACGAACAGGCAACATGATAAATGGAGGAAAGTTTGAAGATGTTAACAATTTCATTTTATTTGAATTCAAGTTCAACACCCATGGTAGTCAAGAAATTAAAAACCTGATTCATTGAGGAAATAATACTGTCAAGGACCTCTCAAATGCAAGGATGTCAATTTCAAAACTGAGGTGCGCCTGATCCAAGCCATGGTCTTTTCAGTTACTTTCTATGCACCTGAATGTTGGACAGTGTATAAGGAAGACAAAAGAAGGATGAATTCCTTTGAGTTGTGATGTTGGCAAAATGTGTCAAAACCCCCAAACAAATCTGTCTTGGAGAAAGTGCAATCAAAGTGCTCTTTAGAAGCAAGGATGGTGTGAAACTTCATCTTCCATACTTTGGGCATATTGTCAAGAGGGGCCAGTCTTTGGAAAAAGGCATCATTCTGGGAAAGGTGGAGGATCAGAGAAAGTGAGGGAGACCCTCAACAAGATGGGTCGACACAGTGACTGTGACAGTGGGCTTGAGCCTGATGGAGATTGTGGCAATGGTGCAGCATTGGGCAGGGCTCCAGTCTGTTGTGCATAGAGTTGCTGTGAATCATAGTCAACTTGACAGGACCACAGTATAACTTCCCTAATAAATCCCATAGCCATGAGTATGGTTCTGTGAGATCTGTGTGGCCATTGGAGTGGTTTTCAGACTCAGTAGTACTACTATTGGCATTGGAATTAGAAGATATAGCTGGATGAGCATGGAGACCATGTCTGACAATTATGGAAATTGGTTTGGTGGTTTTTGTATTGTAATTTGTATGCAAAGTGGATGTTGCTGGTGGAGACTGCTTCCTTTTGTGGAGTTAAGAGGTCAGATGTGGCTGTCCCCGTACCAACCGCCCCCACTCTTTTTTATTCTTATATTCTTGGAGATTGAGAGAATTAAGAAACCGCCAACTATTTTCCAAGTTGCTTTCTTTTACCCAAACAAGATACAAGTTAAACTAACTTCTTTTTGTCTTTAGTTTTTATTCTTTTTAAATTTTTTTTTTAGTTAAACTTCTAAAGCATTTCTGAAATTCTCAAAACAAAGAGATTGCAAAATGTAAAGCTTTCAAATTTACAAGGGGTGGTTATGCTATAATAAATGTTGTAGAAGTGAGGTCTCATTCATCTTAATGTTATCCCATCGTAGGTAGAGATAGAAAAGAGAACAAATAATTTATAACCTAATGCCTGTGCTTTTGGCTTAAATTGTTCATGGACATTTGTCCGCACCATTCACATTTTTTTTCTCTCTCATAGACTTTTACATTAAACTCCAAGTTTTGAAAAGGTGAAGCCTTTTTAACTTTGAAAAAACCAGAATAGCTATCTATCTCATCCCCTCATAGCCCAGTGGCAGTTCTGATGGCTTAGTGGTAAGGAGCTTCAAGGATAACCTAAAGGTCAGCAGTTCAAATCCACAGGCTGCTTTGTGGGAAAAATCTCCTCCCGTGTGATTTACAGCCTTTGAAAATCTGCTTGAGGGTCAGCCATGGGATGGTTCTAACTCGATGGCACACAGCAACAGTAGCCCAGTAAACTGAGTAAATTGAGTGATTTGCTACTACTGTTCTGTTTTAAACAGGATTTAAGACATTATCGTGCTGCTCTGGATTTTATTTTGTGACCTTAGAGTATCTGGAGAACTTCGCTCTACTGCCCCTGCATTGATTTATTCTTTGAGGCTCTTAAGTTTCTTTCCCTATAATAAAAAACTTTCATTTTTATCTCTGAGGCTGCCTGTACTATAGCTCTCAAATTCCATGCAAATATGCCATTAAACTTTTTTATCATGGTAAAAATACACCTATCAAAACCATTTCTGTGTCCAATTCTGTGGTATTGAGTTGTGTAGCAATTCCCGCAGACTTTTTCTAAATGGTGCCACCACCGTTAACAAAAACTTGACGGCCCTCAAATAGAACTTCCCCCTTCCTCCGCTTCTTCTCACCCACTGCTGACTTGGTTTTCATACAGTCTCTGGAGAAAGACATTATGTTGGAAAAGTAAAGGGTGAGAGGAAAAGAGGGAGATAGATCGTCAGGTGGTTTGGATTGACAGTGACCACAGCAGTGGGCTTGAGCTCAGCCGAGATTGCGTGGATGGTACACGAGTGGGCAGGCATTCCTCCTGTCATGTGGAGGGTGCCTGGGAGTCAGAACCCGACTTGGTGGCACCCAACAACATAAGACAGCTGACCTTTGGACAGTTGGAGAGTTAAATAAAGGTGCCAGCCTCCTGTGCTTTCGGAAATCTGAGTATAAGTTGATCTACATGGGCTTGAACTGCCTGCAAGGGCTAACGGTGCTTGGAGTTTCCACCTAAAAGACTGCGCTGCGTGTTGCTGATCATCTCCGCAGAGAGACCGCTGTTCATGCGGAGCTGATCAGCAACACTCGAGCTCACCCCAATAACGTGTTCACAACTGAGTTCAAGGGTCAGCTACATCTGTTTATTTCGTGGAAGTGAGAGCATACAGTGTTTGTCCTTTGCAACTGAACGAATTCGCTCAGTGTGACGTTTTCCGGGTTCATCCACGTTGTGGCCTGCCTCAGGACGTCATTCCTCTTGGCCGGTGTGTGCATATGCCACGTTTTGTTTATTCATTCATATTGGTGGGCATTGCGGTGCTTCCCACCTTCTGAGCTATTGTGGAAAGCGCTGTAGTGAACACTCCAGGGAACAGTTCTGTTTACTTTCCTGCCTTTGCTGTTCTATAGGTATAGACAGACCTAGGATTAGATTGAAAATCATACGGCCACCACTCTGCTGGCTTTTATTGGAAACTATTCTTGCACAAAATAAAATGGTCACACAAGTCAAGGTACTGGTGTCACATCCTGAGAATACCAAGGAGGTGTCAGAGTTTTATAGAAATGGGAACTGGATCCTGCAAAATTCTCACTAGGTGAATTAGCCAAAGAGATTGACATGTAGATACCACACTCCTCCCTAAAAAAATTGAAGGCTTCTGCATTAAGATTGTAATTGATGGTCATTGATTGTTTCTTGTTATGTGCCGTATAGTTGGAACCAACTCACAGTTGACCCTCCATCTACACCTGCCTTCCCAGACCTGCTTCCAGTTACCTTCCCAGGCTTAATCTTTTAACACTGCCCACTACATATGGAAGTTTTTAACCATGTGCATCGCCCACATTTTGGAGGCCCTCTCAGGCCCAGTGGATCCCTGGCAGCATGGTGTGTGACGTATAGGCTGCTAATAGACCAACAGCTAGAATTCACAAGCGACTTTTGAGGGAGTGGTGGGCAGTCTCCTGTAAAGACATGGGCTTGTATGGCCAAAAGTTTTCTTAAGTAAAATGAACTAAGAAGAATGAATAAGCCTTGGAAACCCCATGGAAGGTCATTTTGAGTTAGAGTCAGCACTGGCAGGATTTAGATTAGGGCTGGGTTTTTTTGTTTATTTCTTTTAAATGTGTCTGCATACCCTTTTCCTAGAATTCACCCTCCTGTCCACTCTGACTGCAGATTCCTGTTGGTTAAGGGCTGACTGTTAACTTTTTCTTCTCCCAGAGCACTTAATAGCTACCAGTAATTAAATCCTTGTCACATCACCCTCATCACTATGGGTAGCTGCTTTCTTTCTAGGTATTTCTCGGGTGGCTGAGACAGCGTTTTCATCTATTTTCTATATTTCCCTGGCACATTGTTTTGTTTTTGTATATAGTAAGTGCTATTATCCATGTGTAACTTTTTAAAAGGGTATTTGCAATGAATAAATCATTGTAAATACAAATTTCAATCATTCTATTTCCAGCCTCGTTTCTATCACCAAACCCCTTCTTCATTGTTCCCTCCTTTTGCCTTCCAGTCACCATTTAGCATTAACGCATCTTGATTGTAAATTGAAGCCTTGCATCACAATATTGAAAGATGCTATAGACAATATATTGAATGGCACAGAAAGCATCAGAAGGAGATGGAGGGGATACACAGAGTTACTGTTCCAGAAAGAACTGATTGACACAAAAATTTTAGGAAGTACCATGAAGTGGAAGCTGCGTTGAAGTCATTGCCAAAAAAAAAAGGCCCCAGGAATTTATGTGGTACCAATTGACTTGTTTCAATTAACAAACAGATGCTGCCTTGGATGTGCTCACCAGTCAGTCTATGCCAGGAAATTTGGAGGGTGGCTGTCTGGCCAATAAATTGGAAGATGTCCATATTTGTTCCTATTCCCAAGAAAGGTGATCCAACTGAATGTGGAAACTATTGAACAGTATCATTAATATCACATGCAAGCAAAATACTGCTGAAGATAATTAAAAAAATGCCTGGAACAGTACATAGATATGGAGCTGCCCAAAGTTCAAGCAGGATTTAAAAGCAGCCATGGCACCAGGGCTATCATTGCTGATGTCAAATGGATCCTGCCTGAAAGTAAGGAATACCAGAAGAATGTCTTTTTGTCCTTTATTGACTATGTAAAGACATTTGACTATGTGCCTTATGACAAGTTGTGGCTGACATTGAGAAGAATGGGAGTCCCAGAGCACTTAATTGTACTCATGCGGAACCTATACCTGGACCCAGGAGGCTGTTGTGCAGACAGAGAAGGGGAACACTGCATGGTTTAAAATTGAGAAGGAAGTGCCTCGGGGCTGTATACTTGCTCCATACCTGTTCAATCTGTATGCTGAGCAAATTATTCGAGAAGCTGGACTCTATGAAGAGTGTGGCATTGAGATTGGTGGGAGACTCATAGATAAGCACTTGTTGCAGAAGATCAAGAAATGCAGCCTTTGGTATGTCAAGAAAACAAAGGTTCTTACTACAGAACCAATAATCAACATCATGATGAATGGAAAAGAGATTTATACTGTTTACAGCTTCCTCTTGCTTGGATTTACGATTAACACTCTTGGTACCAGCAGTCAGGAAATAAGGAGACACATTGAATTGGGAAAATCTGTACTTAGGGACCTCTCCGAATTATTGTTAAGTAGTGATATCAGTTTGAGACCTAAGGTGCATCTTATTCAGGCATGGTCTTTCTGATCACTTGCTATGCATCTGGGAGCTGGACAGTGAATAGGGATGACAGAAGAAGAATTGATGCCTTTAAACTGTGGTGCTGGAGAAGAGCACTGAACATCCCATTGATGGCCAAGAGAACAAGCAGATATGTCTTGGAGCGGGTGCAGCCAGAGTGCTCTTTGGAGGAAGGAATGATGAGGCTTTGACTCACTTACTTTGGGCACGTTGCTATCAGGGGCTATTCCTTGGATAAGGCCATGATGCTAGGAAGGGTGGAGGGTTGGCGAAGGAGTGGAGGACCTTCAACCAAGTGGATTGACATGATGACTGCCACAGTGGGCTCTTGTGTGTCAGGAAGTGTGAGGATGGTACAGGATAGAGTAAGGTTCAGATCTTTGTTCATAGGGTCATTTTGAGTCATACTGGACTGGACAGCACCAAACAACAGTAACAAGTGCAATTATAATTTATAATTTATATTATACATAAAATTAATTATATTAATTTTTATTATAAATATATTTATAATTTATATAATTTATGATTTTTATAATAATAGTGTTACAAGTAACCAAATATTGGTTGAATGAATTTTCAGTCCCAAAATTTTGGAGAATGTGATATAACACCACATATATTTTATATAATGGACTTTTCTTTAAGGATTGTACATACATTTTAAAAAGTTTGTATATCTTTTTTCTTTTTTTTCCCTTTTTTAATTTTTGAGGAGGTTTTTTCCCTGTTGAACCTTAACCCAGGGTTTGGAAGGACTTTTTTTTATTTTTTTTCCAGTTTTTTTGGTTGTTTGTTTTTTAGAGGTCTGGAGATTTTAGTGTCCTTGTTAAATTATTTTCTGTAAATAAGGTAATAATGTCATGGCTTAGATTTTTTAGTGTTGCTGTCTTTTTCATTCAAGTAATAAAATGTGCCTTTGTATAAATCACCTTTCAGTAAAACGTATGAGAAAAATTCAGCTCCCTTGTTTCTTGCTTAGTTCATTTCTCTGGAAGCACCACCCACTGTGAATCAGAATTTAAAAAGTGGCTTTTGAGAAAATGAGAAGTGAGACACAAACTGAGACACCAGTGTTCATAGCAGCCCTCTTCACCATCACAAAAACATGGAAACAGCCCAAATGTCCAACCACAAATAAATGGATTGACAAATTATGGTGCATTCACATGATGGCATGCAGGAGCAATGATTTTGTAAATTACTACCTAACTTGGGAGGAACTGGAGAACATAATGCTCAGTAAACTAAATTAGTGCCAATAAGGACAAGTATTGTGTGAGACCATTATTTAGAAATAAATAACTAGTAAAATATGTATGAAGATCCAAGGAGGGGGGAGCACGGGGTTAAGGATGGGTGGAGGGAAACAAACATAGGGTAGCACAGCATGATGGGTGGAGGGAGAGATGCGTTTAGGAAATGGGAAAGATCCAGTGTGAAAAACAATGTATACAAATTCTGTAAGTAAACTGATATAAAGTGAAAAGTTTCTATTAAAACAAAAAGGAGGTTTCCCCCCACGTTATTATGTGTCGTCAAGTCACTTATGACTCATCAACCCTGTGAACAATAACCCTAAAACCTGGTCTATCTTGTGCCAACTTGACTGCCTCTGACCCACTTACTGTCATCACCCCAGTCACTGAATCAATCCATCTCATCAACAGTCTTCATCTCTTTTTCTGTCCCTCCACCCTTGCAAGCATGATGTCCTTTTCTAAAGACTGGGCCCTCCTTACATCATGCCCAGAGTATGTCAGAAGAAGCCTCAGAATCGTTGCCTCCAAGGAGCAGCCTGGTTTCACTCTCGAAGATGAACCTGTTTGTTCTCTTAGCAGTCCATGGTATTTTCAGTACTCTTCTCCAGCACCACAGCTCAAAGACATCAGCTCTCCTTCTGTCATCCCTAATTATTGTCCAGCTTTCTGATGCATAGCAAGCAATTGCAAAGACTATGACCTGGATCAGGCACACCTTAGTCCCTAGACTGATGTCGTTGCTCTTCAGTACTCTGGAGAGGTCCTGACAGCTGACTTTACCAGTGCAGTTTATCTGTTGATTTCCTGGTGGCTGGTACCAAGAGTGTTGATTGTGGAGCCAAGCAAACTAAAGTTAACAATCTCAATCTCTTCATCATCAATCATGATGAAGTTGCTGTCAGTTGGCCCAGTGGTGAGAATCTTGGTTTTCTTGATGTTGAGCTTCAATCCATATTGAAGGCTATAGTCCTTGACTTTCTGCAGCAAGTGCTTCAGGTCCTCCTCAGTTTTAGCAAGCAGGGTTGTGTCATCCGCATAACGCAGGTTCTTGATGAGTCTTCAACCCTGGTGCCACATTCCTTCTCATAGAGCCCGGCCTTACAGATGATATGTCCTGCATATAGACAAGGTATGGAGACAAGATACATCCCTGGCATGCACCCTTTCCAATGTTGTCTCCTTGCTTTGTTTGGAACACTGCCTCCTGGTCCAAGTGTAGGTTTCGCATAAGCACAATTAAATATTCTGGGCTTTCCCTTCTTCTCAGAGTCAGCCACAGTTTGTTGTGATTCACACAGTCAAACGTCTTTTCATAGTCAATGAAACACAGATAGACATTCTTCTGGTACTCCTTGCTTTCAGTCAAGATCCATCTAATATTTTCTATAATATCCCTAGTACCACAGCCTCTTCTAAACCCAGCCTGCACATCTGGTAGTTCTCTGTTGATGTACTGTGTACTGTTCCAGTTGTTTTTGAATAATTTTCAGCAGAATCTTGCTTGCATGTGATATTAATGATATTGTCAATAATTGTCACACTTGGTCGGGTTATTTCTTGGCAAGTCTTAGTGAGTGCATCCATTGCAGAGTCTGTTGAAATATGTCAATTGATAGGACATCAATTCCTGGAGCCTTGTTTTTTTGCCAGTTCTTTCAGAGCAGCTTGAACTTCTTTCATCATCATCACAGGTTCTTGCTCATATGTTGTTTCATGAAATTATTGTGTCAGCCAATTCCTTTTGGGACAGTGACTCGGTATAGTCCTTCCATCATCTTTTAATGCATCCTGGATCATTTACTATTCTACACAAAACATGCTTAAGTATTGCAATTTGCAGCTTGAATTTGCTCAATTCCTTCAGCTTAAGAAATGCTGAGCGAGTTTGGCCCTTTTGATTCTCTGACTCCAACTCCTTCCTGCACTGCCATTTGAAATCTTCTGTCCAGCTCCTTAATGTCTGGGTTTCTTCCCTTTGCTTTGGCTTCTTGGCACTCTAGTGCTATGTTCAGAGTCTCGTCTGGCATTCATCTTGGTCTTTTCTTCCTCCTCTGCCTTTGTAATGACCTTTTGCAAAAGTATTCAAATCAACTTTTACTAATGGGATATGGTAACCTATTCCTATCCCATTAGTAGGATATCAGTCAGACTATACTAAAAGTCTGGAATGCACATAAAAACAAAAACAGTTTACTGATAAGCAATGTATATAATCACTATCAAGGAACATTATAACATTTCTTTTAAAGAGTGGAATGTAAGAACATACCAGCCAGTAAACATGCTAGTAGACAATACTGGGAATTGGAAAAGGAAGAGAGCTGCGTTTATGAAGTGGGAAGGACAGGAGAAGTTTTAATGCAAGTGAGATTAAAGCACAAGAACTTGCAAATATTTCCTATTTGGTGTGGCCATTGGCAAGTGCTACAGCAAGTATGGAGGAAGGAGATAGCCCCTGTGCCTAGATAAAAGGGTGAAGGTGGAGCTGGGACCTCTTATCGGCTAAAACAGGGACAGGTATTAGCTGTTTCATTAAGCAGATGGGTTACTAGTTTCAGGAGAAGGGTGGTTTTTTAAATTCTCTGCAGCTGTCTTCACATTTTGAACCACTCCAGTGCTAAATTCCCTGTAGACCTTTTTGCACTCCTCTTTCTGAAAAATCACCACTTCTAGTTGCCACGCCGTCAGCTGCAGCTCATGGAAACCCCACTGTGTGCCCGAGCAGAACTGCACATCACGTGGTCTTCATGACTGCAGGACCCTTCAGAAGCTGCTCGCCAGGCCTTACTTCTGAAGGACCTCTGGGTGTGTTCAAACCTCAGACCTTTCAGTTAATAGTTGAGTACAGTAGTCATTTGTGCCACCCAGCGACCTTTCTTTCCAAACCCAAACTTGTTACTGTCGAGTTTTTAGTGACCCTGAAGAGCAAGTGGAAACGCCCCATAGACTTTCTAAGATGACTGCTTCTTCCTTCCGCTGCAGGGGGTCTGGGAAGTCAGAGCTACTGGGCCACCAGGGCTTATTCATCTGAAAAAGCAAGAGGAGAAAGAGAGAGAAAGAGAAAGAGAGAGAGAGAGAGAGAGAACGAACGAACAAGAATCCCAAGTTGCTAACCAAAACATTAGCAGTTCAAACCAGCTCTCTTGGAAAAAGACTAAGCAGTTGGCTCCTGTTTGGATGAGAGCATAAAACCGCCCAGGGAGCAGTTCTTCCTATCACATGGTGTCACCATGAGTTAGAATTGATTTGATTTGACAACAAACACCTAAAAAAAAATCTACCTTAAAAAACAATGACTAAGGATGTTGTTGTTGTTATGTGCCCTCTAGTGACCCTATGTACAACAGCCCTAAAACCTGCTCTATCCTGTGCCAATCACATTGCCTCTGACACACCCATCCCAATTATCCCAGTCACTGAATCAATCCACCTCATAGAGGGTCTTCCCCTACTGCGCTGTCCCTCCACTCTCCCAAGCATGATGTCCCTCTCTAAAGACCTGTCTCTCCTTACATGTCCAAAGTATGTCAGACGAAGCCCCAGATTCCTTGCCTCCAAGGAGTAGCCTGGGTTTCCATGGACTAAGGATGACAGAAGAATAATCGATGCCTTTTGAGCTGGAGTAGAGTATTAAACGTGCCAAGAAAACAAATAAGTCTGTCTTGGAGACGGTGAAACCAGGTTGCTCCTTGAAGCGTTTTTGAAGCGTTGTCTGACATGCTTTGGGCATGATGCCAGGAGGGCCCAGTCCTTGCAGAGGAACATAATGCTTGGGAAGGTGGAGGGACAGTGCAGGAGAGGAAGCCCCTGGATAAGACGAATTGACATATTGACTGTGGCAGAGGGATCAAGTGTATCTGAAATGATGAGGTTGGCTCAGGATAAGGCAGTGTTCACAGCCATTGTTCCTACGTTCCTATGAATTGTATTTGACTTGAGGGCACATAACAACAGCCTTAAAAGAAGACACTTTTTTTTTTAATCAGGAGAAAGATGATTTGCTTCTGTAAAGATTTATAGCATGAAATTTTTATTTTATACTTACAAAAGAGAAAAAAAGAAGACACTTCATCCAGTTTAGTTCAAAAGTATTATATTTTAGGGCATTATGTTTGTCGTAGGAGTACCCAATGAGGGTTGCAGAGGGGATTATATTTGGGGTTGGGGGAGGTGCGGGGGGGATTGTGTACCAATGAAGGAGTTTTTCTTTTGCTTTTCAAGGAGAGGAGCAAACGGGG
>NW_006399766.1:17637491-17640668 GCF_000299155.1 Elephantulus edwardii | reverse complement strand
CCTCTATTCCTTGGAGATGGACATGATGCATGGAAGGGTGGAGAGGGTCAGTGAAGGAGAGGAAGACCCTTGACCAGGTGGATTGACACAGTGACTGCCACAGTGGGCTGTAATGTGTCGGGAAGTATGAAGATGGCACAGGATAGAATGAGATTCAGATCCACTGTTCATAGAGTCAGTATGAGTCACACTCGATGCAACGGCACTTAACAACAATAACAAAAACAACTGGTGGCCTCTAGGTAAGAAGCTGTGCTACAATCCCAAAGGCGTGCATTTTAAATGTACCATCTGCTCCATGGGAGAAGGATGAGCAGTCTCCTTCCGTGTGATTTACTGCCTCTGAAAATTCACGAGAGGGTAAGCTATGGGTCGGTTCCGACTTGATGGCTCATGGAAACAATGACATGCTATTTAGCAATCTCCAAGTTTTGGATGGATCAAACAAACAGATCTGTGTTGGAAGAAGTGCAACCTGAGTACTCCTTAAATGAGAGCTGGCATAGTCAGGGTGACGTGGTCATAGACCTGAATCCTACTTAGAGGCCATTATGACAAGATTTTGCCTCATATACTTTGGGAATATTATCAGGAGGGACCAGTCCCTGGAAAAGGTCATCAGGCTTGGAAAGCAAAAGAGAAGAAGACTGTCAAGGAGACCAGGTTGACAGAGTGAGTGCAACAAGACACTTGAACACGGCCAAGATGTGAGGATGACTCAGGATGTGGCAAGGTTTTGATCTGTTCATAAGGTTATTATGTTATTGAGCACCACTGAGTTGGAACCAACCCATAGTTGACCCTTCAGTGAGTTTTCAGAGGCAGTAAATCACACAGGAGGAGATTGCCTATCCTTTTCCTGTGGAGGAGCTGGTGAATTTGAACCATATACCTTTCTACTGGCAGTGTAATCCCTTATTGCTCAGCCACCAGAGCTCTGTATAAGGTTGCTATGTTGTTGTTGTTATGTGCCATTGAGTCACCTGTGACTCATAGTGACCCTATGTACAACGGCCCTAAACCCTGCTCTATCCTGTTCCGATCTTACTGTCTCTGATACCCCTACCCTCATTACTCCAGTCGCTAAATCAATCCATCTCATAGAGGGTCTTCCTCTCTTGTGCCGTCCCTCCAGACTCCCAAGCATGACATCCCTCTCCAACCCTAACCCTAACCCTAACCCTAACCCTAACCCTAACCCTCCTTGCAACATGTCCAGAGTATGTCAGACGAAGCTTCAGAATCCTTGCCTCCAAGGAGCAGCCTGATCTCACCCTCTCTAGGACAAATTTGTTCTCTTAACAGTCCATGGTATATTCAGTATTCTCCAGCACCACAGCTCAAAGGCATCAATTCTCCTATCATCCCTATCCCTAGTTATTGTTCAGCTTTTAGATGCACAGCAAGCAATTGCAAAGAATATGTATGGCATGATTCAGGTGCACTTTAGTCTCCAGACTGACATTGTTGCTCTTCAGTACTTTGGTGAGGTCTCTGACAGCAGACTTTCCCAGTTCATTTCGTCTTTTAATTTCCTGGCTGCTGATACCAAGGTGTTGATTGTGGAGCCAAGCAAAGTCAATTTGATGGCACCTAATAAGTTTGTGCTGCAGAAGGTCAAGGATTATAGCCTTCAATATGGATTGAAGCTCAGCGTCAAGAAAACAAAGATTCTCACCACTAGGCTGATTGGCAGCCTCAAGATAGGTGGTGAAGAGATTGAGATTGTTGACAGCTTTAGTTTGTCCTGCAGAGGGTGAAGCCAGGCTGCTCCTTGGAGGCAAGGATTCTGAAGCTTTGTCTGACATACTTTGGACATATTGCAAGGAGGGACCAGTCCTTGGAGAGGGCCATCTTGCTTGGAGGGCTGGAGGGATGGTGTAGGAGAGGAAGACCCTCGATGAGGTGGATAGATGAATGGGGATGGGTGTGTCAGAGGCAGTGCGATTGGCACAGCATAGAGCAGGGTTTAGGGCTATTGTACATAGGGTCGCTATGAGTCGCAATGACTCAACAGCACATAACAACAAGTTTTGAGTCTGTGATGGTGAAAGATACCAAAACTCTTTTCATCCATTTATCTATAAATCTGTCTCTCTCTTTCTAGTTCAATCAGAAATTAGGGGAAAAGAGAAAGTAATCACATGCTGAGGGCCCAGGTCTCTCTTGCCCAGTGGTGACAGGAGTGGGTGAAGATGCCTTGCTTCTCTGTGGAGGAGTAGTTTGCAAAGTGGTCACAAGGTGGTGTGCACACATTAGGTTTCCTATGCAATTGCATTGGGAATGGCTACTGGGGTGCATTTGGTACAGAGAAGAAAAAAAGACAAGGCATCAGCTCCCAGCTGCACTGTGTCTCTTAAGATTGGGGGCCTTGCAAGGCACCAAGAAGTCAGGGAGATGAGGAGGAGATGGAAGGGAATTGCAGACGGCGATTGTCTGTTTTCCTCTTCCCTATGGCAAGCAACCACCGGCAATTTACTGTTCTCTGTTGGAATCCTTTGCCTTGCTCTACTGGTCAAAGTCTGCACTACTGTGGGTACGAATGGTTCCTGACAGTGGAGGCAATGTTTAGTAGACTGTATTTAGTAGGTTAGGTAAGGAGCTTTGATGGCATTATGCATAATGTATCAGGCTGCTAACTGAAAGGTGGCCTTAGTGGTAAGAAGTTGCACTGCCAACCCAAAGGTAGGTGGTTCGAATCCACCAGCTGTTCCTTGGGAGACAGGTAGGCAGTCTCCTCCCATGCGATTTACAGTCTCTGAAAACTCCCTGAAGGTCAGCCATGAGTTGATTTGACTTGACAGCACAAAGCAACAACTGTTGAAGGGTTGGCAGTTTGAATCCACCAGCTGCTCCAAAGTAGAAAAATGAGCAGTCTCCTCCCATAAAGATTTATAGCTTCAGAAACCTTGTAGAGGGTTGGTCTCCAAGAGTCAAAATTGACCCAATGGCAGTGGGCTTGGTTTTTTGATTTGGTACATTAGTGAAGCTGCCAAACTCATCCCTAAAAATAAATGCTGAAATCTGATTGGAGAGTCAAAATTAATCCACGTAAAACTAATAACAAAATAGTATAGTCCATTGTAAAACATACATAGGATTTGTTGTACATAGGGTTTTCAGAGGCCTGCTATTTCAGAAGTGGATGGCCAATCCTTCTTCCTAGTCTGTCTGGTT
>NW_006399766.1:17597885-17636406 GCF_000299155.1 Elephantulus edwardii | reverse complement strand
AATCGGGATGGGTGTGTCAGAGGCAGTGTGATTGGCACAGGATAGAGCAGGGTTTAGGGCTGTTGTACATAGGGTCGCTATGAGTCGACGGCACATAACAACAACATTGTAAAACAATAGCATAAAATCATCAAGGTCTGTGGAGACCAGAGTGGTTGTGAATGGTTGCTTGGATGTGGAACTTGAACTCGGTTTTGAAGAGTGTGAAATGCCGCAGAGAAGAAGGGGTCAAGCTTCGTTTATTTATATGCCTTAATGAATAGTTGGAGCCCTGGTGGCATGGTGGGTAGGTGGGGCTTCTTCTGTTCCATTTCACCAGAGGAAACCCTGTCGGGCAGTTCTTGAGGTGGTCATTTTGAGAGTCACCTTGGGTTGGAATTACCAGACAACACTGTTTTAGTCTTACTTCAGTTGTGTTGTTGTTTTTTTTTGTTTTTTTAAAATGTGGATACTTACTGACATCAATAAGCAGTATCATGATAGATGGAGAAAAGATTGAATCCATCGATGATTTCATCTTACTTGGATCCACAGTCAGCACCCTTGCCCAGCATTTAAGAAACTAGAAGATATATTGCATTGGGAAAGTTTGCTGTCAGGGATTTCTCCAAATTACTGAGGGGCAGTGACGATAGTTGGAAGACTAAGATTCAGTCCATGGCTTTTTCAGTCATTTGCGATGCTGCTGAGATCTGGACAGTGACTAAGGATGACAGAAGAATTATTGATGCCTTTGAGTTCTGGTGTTGGATTAGAGTACTGAATATCCCATGGACAGCCAAGAGAACAAAGTGCAGCCAGAGTGCTTCCTGGAGACAAGGACGATGAAACTTCGTGTCACATACTTGAGGCATATTGCTGGAAGAGGCTGTTCCTTGGAGAGGGACATCATACTTGGAAAGGTGGAGGATCAGCAAAAGAGAGGAAGACCTTTGACAAGATGGATTGACGCAGTGACTGCAGCAGTGGGCTGAGTATACCAGAGATTGTGACGATGGTACAGGATAGCACAGGGTTCAGATCTGGTGTTCATAAGAGTTGTACTAAAAAAGTTAAAAAAAGGAGTTGTACTCTACTCAATTCCTAACAATAGCATAGTTACTAAGTCATCATCAGGAAAAGCAGGTATGTGCATTTCACTTAATGAAATGAATTGTCTTTTGCTTTTTAACTTGTTACGAGATTGAGACAATGTGTATTAAGTTGACTTGCATTTTCACCCATCCTTTAAAAACTTGAGAAGCAGTGAAATTTCCTAGAGAGGAAACCAGGGAGGCAGGATTGTAAACTGAGAGGAGACCGTTAACTGTTCAAGGACAGATGTGGCCAGAGACTAGGGGTTAGCATTCCAACACATAATTTTGGGAATTATGATTCAGTCTGTAACAAATGGTGGCGAGGAGACTGACAACTTCTTCATGGTTCGTGGGAAAATGTATTCATATTCAAATTGTATAGTGAAAACTTCAAAGTAAAAAGAATTCCTGTGAAGCCATCATTCACAGCCAAGTTTCTACTCTAGCCTATCCTGACACACCTCTCATCCCTTCAAGTTTGAATAGAGAGTTATGTGTGTTTGACTAACCATTTCATACTCCTCTTTTTGCAGAATATGGTACTGGATTAAGACATTGTCCCATCTTTGTCTTTCTTTTTGTAATGAATTTCTATTGCATGTAAGAAAATGATTCTGAATAATAGAACTTCTATTTAACACACAATTGAAGGTTTTCAGTATCTTGTTAAAAGATAAATTAATTAACAGACTTTCCCACATGTTCTTTCTAAATCCTTTCTTGCATTTCAAAACTGGCATCCCTTTCAAATTAGGCCCTAGCGGAGTTGTTTAATTGAATTCTCCAGAGTGGGTATTCACAGGCTTTCAAAGTTAAAAAAACTCCAAATGGCTGTTCAGAACAAACTCCCCCTCCCCTCCCTGTCACTGAACAGCTGCCTCTCCAGAAGTGACCAATGTTGTTTTATTGGGTATCCTTCTAGAGATATTTTACTCCTCAACAAACTCAGTTCATTGCTGTCAAGTCAGAATCAACTCAGCTGACTCGGCAGTGGGTCTTTAGAGGCAGTAAATTGCACGACAGGAAGGAGCTTGCCCATCTTTTGCTGACAGAGTAGTTGTTGGATTTGAACTGCATGTCTTTTGGCTTGGCCGCTCAACTCCTTACTGCTAGACCGCCCTTATTTTACCCAAATCCAGGCAAACAGGTTATCTTTTTTTTTTTTTTAAATCTTTCTTTTCCGTACTAATAGCATATTTTTCTGTACTTAACTTTTCTCAATACTCAACCATAAAGCTTGGAATCATTACCCAAAAGCTTAATTTTACTTTCTGATAGCTTGTATTCCAGTGAATGGACATTTACCTAATGGACATTTCTAGTCTTTGGCTACCAGCTACAGTAACAACTAACTCTTAATGAATATCAAACTCTGTTCTACATGCTTCACGTAAAATATTTTACTCAATCCTCAGTGCTTCAAAGAAAACCTTTTACATACATGATTTTTTAAAATATGTATGATTTTTACATACCCATGCTGTTGATTTTACATATCCTGTGGAGGGGCTATGAGTTCAAATTATTAGCCTTTAGGTTCGCAGCCTTGCACACTCGGTATCCTTTAATGAATGACTAAACCCACAAACCAAAACCTTAAGTTGATTCTGGCTCATAGCTACCCAGTATGACAGCGCAGAACTGCCCACTAGGGATTCCAAGGTTATACATCTTTATGGACGCTGACCATCAGTTTTCTCCCACAAGTGGCTGGTAGTTTTCAACCCCCAGACCTTTTAGTAGTGGTGGTGGTTATGTGCAGTTGGAGCTAGACACTCCAGCATGCTTTCAGAGGCGGTAAATTGTTCATAGGGTTGCTGTGAACGACTCGACGGCACGTAACAGCAACAACAAATTGCATGGGAGTAGATTGCCCATCTTTCTCCCAGGGAGCAGCTGGTGGATTGGAACAGATTACCTTCAAGTTGACAGCACAGCTCCTTACTAGGCCACCAGCAATCCCCGACTGGTTAGCAGCCAAAAAAATAGTCCTATTCATGTGCTTTACTCGTAGCACCATTAGGGATCCTGACTCAGAGCATTGCCAATTCAAAACCAGACTCATTTAATCAGGTGCTTTCCAGAATAATCTTAAGGAGCTCTCATGTAGGCAGCATAGTCTATAGCATGTAGCACTGCTCACTAGAATACTCCTAATTTATCTTGTGGTGGTGACATAATTCATAGCATGTAGCAGTGCTAACCAGAGTAATCCTGATTTATCTGGTGGTCATGACATAGTCCATAGCAGGTAGCAATCCTAACCAGAATAATCCTAATTTTCTTGTAGTCGATGAACAATTTGATACAGTGAAAAGAATAATAAACTATTAGGCACGCGAGCTTGCTTTAGTTTTTTCCTTCAGTCTAGTCTCGTCACTAGTAATAATACCAGTAACAGCAAATAGAACATTACCTGGCTCTCAATAAGTGCTGAGAACTTTCCATACAGAAATCATTCAAAATACATAATTTTTAAAGTTTGTAGTCTTATGACTTATACCTATGTTAGCTAGTAAAACTGTCCATACACATAGGTGATCTCTAAAGACCCTTGTAGCTCATTGAAATATACAAAGTAAAGGCAACACTCGATTGAACTGCCTGGATGCTTTAGCCTTTTGGGCAAAAGGAGAATGGTGGTCTGATACAGCCTGGGTTAGATAGGATCTGCCATTGCATCTGCTCTTCCTTTGCTCTGGATGCCCTCCCTGCCCCCATCACACATACATGTGTGTGCCCTTTAGTGCTTAAAGGACCACCTCAAATATCATTGCTTGGCCTCTATCCCGGATCGACTTCGTCATGTGGTCTTCTGATAGTTTAGAACTTTATGGACTGTGGTGTGTCTTATAATCAAGGTACCTTGAGTGAGGGCAGTTGTGCATTTTTCATCCTTGTCTATCTGATCTCCTGACATAGCCCTTTCTGTTTGAAAGAAAGGAATACACATTTGACTACATGACTATAAATAGAAGCTCTTGCACTTTGGACATGTTATCAAGAAGGGAAAAGCATATTAGCTTTGGTAAAGTAGAGGATCAGGAAAAAAAAAGAGGAAAGATCCTCAGTAAGACTGATTGACAGAGTGGCTGTGACAGTGGGCTCTGACATAGTGGTGATTGTGAGAAAGGTGCAGGACTGGTCAGAGTTTCGCTGTGACTCAGACCTGACTCAGTAGCACCTAACCAAAACAAAAACGAAAACATATTTGGTGGAGATTGGAAAGGCTTCTTCAACCTGAGTCACAGCTCTTGAGCCCCAATGTTGTTGTTAAGTGCCGTCGAGTTGCAGGCGACTCATAGCGACCCTATGAAGGAGAGTCTTGATGCTTGGGTGCCTTTCATCCTCTCTCCAGGTGCATAAGGTTTCCGGAGGCAAGCTATTATGGAAGTGGACGCCACTCCTCCTTCCACACTTGTTTAATCGGGGAGCTCCACCCCACTCCAGTCCACACTGGGTAGCCAACCATTAACGCATTTGTCACATCTGTGTCACAGTGTTCAGCCTCACAGCAACCACAAGTGACCTTGGGACGGCAACTTGTACACCAGGGCTATACGACCTAGAGGAATGTCTGAACAAAAACAATTAAAGACTGGCTCGAGGGCCACAGGCCCGAGGGCACTTTTGTCCTTGAAGCCACTGGTGCCTTCAACCCAAGGCCAAGCGTGGCTCTGATAAAACCCAGCAATATGTTTGTTAAGATCTCTTGAATGTGTACAAGTATGGAATGGCTTGTGGCCTGTTTGAAATCTGTGAGTGAGCCACAGGATGAAAATAAAATTATTTCCTACGAATGAATGTTGTAGCTGTTGCATTTTATTTAAAAAAAAAAAAGCCCCGCCCGAGGGTGTGAGCTCCAGAAGAATGTTGATGAAAATTCAATTAGGAAATAAACAGAAACATCATACTTATCAATCAGGTTTCGTCCAGCCACAACTCTGTAGAACATATTCAGGAAACCCAGAAGGGGAAAAAAAAGCATGTAAAGTGTTGGAGACAGTGGCTCTTACCAAACCTGTGGGCCAGTGAGGATGAGGGGAGGTGGAGGCACCGTGAAGTGCTCTCATGTGGCCGTCTCCACTCACTGCTCCTGATTCTGTTCTCAGAGTGACCCTACTTTGGGCTTCTGAAGCTTGTAAACCTTTTTTTTTTTAAAAAAAATTATTAATTTTAATGAACATTTACAGAGATTTTTGGATTTCCATTCATTCATTGTTGCATTTTTCTCCCTGCCCACCCCTCCCCTCCAGTTCGCTCTTCTCTTTGAAAAGTAAAAGAAAAATTCCTTCATTGGTATACAATTCCCACCCCCCAACTCCCAGTACACTCCACTAGGTAACCTTTATTCTGGACTCTTGTGATAACCATAATACCCAATCCTACATAGTTTTTAAACTGTTCTTTCCCTCATCTGTTTCCAGGCAGTATACATAATTTATCCAATATTTCTCAGTCTCACCCCAACCCTGATGTCAGTCCCATTCTACAACAGTGGCACTGTGCAGTATTTGTCCTTTGGTGACTGAGATATCTCACTCAGCATAATGTCCTCCAGGGTCACCCACTTTGAATAATATTGCATGAGTTCTTTGTTTTTCAATGCAGCGCAGTGTTCCATTGTGTGAATGGAAGCTTGTAGATCTTAATGGGAAGAGACTGCCCATCTTTGCACAGAGTGCTTGTGCATTTGAACCTCAGGAGACACAAGGCCTTTTGTTTCGCAGTGTAACACGCAACACATTATGGATGCTCCCACCAGAGCTCCCTTACTCATTGTTGTCAAGTCAGAATCAACTTGTAGCTGACCCTCCACTGGGTTTTCAGAGGCTGTAAAACACATGGGAGATTACTCATCTTTCTCCCATGGAGCAACTGGTAGATTTGAAATGCTCACCTTTAGGTTGACAGCAGAACTCCCTACTCACTGTGTAGTGTGTGCCATACAGTCAGAACTGACTGATAGCTGACCCTCTAGCTGGTTTTCAAAGGCAGTAAATCGGATGGGAGGAGATTAGTAGCTGGTTGGTGAATTCAAACCACGTGCCTTTGGGATTGCAGTGCAGATTCTTACCACTAGGCCACCCATTCTCCCCAAGAGGTCTTTTGTTGTTGTTGTTGTGTACCATCAAGTAGGAACTGACCCATACCTGACCCAGCAGTGGCTTTACAGAGGTGATAAATCACATGGGAGGAGATTGTTCTTTTTTCTCCTATGGACCAGCTGGTGGGTTCAAATCACATACCTTTGCATTGGCAGCACAATTCCTTGACACTAAACCACCAGACAGGACAGACCTGTTTGTTCTCTTGGCAGTCCATAGTATGTTCAAGAGTCATGAACGGCCAAGAGAACAACTAGTTCCTGGAGAGGGTGAATTGAGTTTGCTCCTTGGAGGCAAGGATTTTGAAGCTTTGTCTCACATACTTTGGGCATGTTGCCAGGAGGGACCAGTCCTTGGAGAAGGGCATAATGCTCAGAAGGGTAGAGGGTCATGCAGAAGACGCCACCAGGTGAGATGGACTGACTCAGTGACTGTGACAATTGGATCAGGTGTGTCTGAGATAGTGAGGCTGGCTCAAGCTAGGGCAGGGTTCAGCGCCATTGTTCATAGGGTCACGATAGATTGTGGTCAACTTGATGATACATAACAACAAGAAGCCACCAAAGCTCCCTTAGGAACTTTGAATTTTCATAAAAACGACAAAGCTAAGGGAGCTCTGGTGGCCTAGCAAGAAGCTGCACGGTTCAAATCCACCAGATGTTCTGCTGGAGACAGAGGGGCAATCTCCTCCTGTATCAGTCAGATCCGATTTGAAAAATAACCCCCCTCAAAAAAAAAAAAAACAACCCAAAAAAAACAAAAACAACTACAAAGCATTGCTTAGCAAGTTTGTATATGCAGGTTCCTCTCAGGGTACTTCAGCTTGGCTTGGCTTTCAATAGAGGAGAAACATAAAAATGATTAAGTGAATTCTCCTATCCATGGTGCCAAACAAAACTAATTGTGAGTTCGATGGCAGCTCATAGCAACTTTATAGAACAGAACTGCCAACACTTAGGGTAAAGGCTGTAAAGCTTTATGGCAGCTGCCAGTCACATGGATTTGAACCACTGTTGCTTTGGCTAGAAGCCAACTTCTTTAAACTACTGTGCCACCAGGGCTGATGCTTCCTATGCTGTGTGAAGGCATTAAATGTTTTGCTCCCATGTTGTTGTTATATGCCATCGAGTCGACTGTGGCATGTTGTTGTTAGGTGTCGTGGAGTTGCCCTAAGAAAAGATCTGAGCCCTGTCCTATTCCTGTGCCATCCTCATCATCTCTGACATACTTGGGCCCATGACAGCAGTCACTGTGTCACCACCTGATTGAGGGTCTCCTTCTTGTTAGCCGACCCTCCACCTTTCCCAGCACGATGAGTGCTTCACCATTGCTTCCAGGAACACTCTGGCTGCTTTTCCAAAACATTTGCTAGTTCTTTCGGCAGTCCGTAGGATGGATATTTAGCACTCTTACCCTAAATCAAATGCGTTGATGTGCTAAATGCGTTAATGGTTACCCATGGCCAACAGTGTTTGGTGGAGCTCCCCAATTAAAACAAGCCTGGAAGCAGGAGTGGCATCCACTTCCATAATAGCTTGCCTCCGGAAACCCTGTGAACCTGGAGAGAGGATGGAAGTCACGCAAGTGTCGAGGACTCTCTTTCATAGGGTTGCTATGAGTCACCTACGACTCGACGGCACTTAACAACACCACCACCATCCTAACTCACAGCTCAAAGGCATCAATCAATTCTTCTTATTCATCCTTATTCATTGTCCAGTTCTCAGATGCATAGCAATTGATTGAAAAGACCATGGCCTGAATCAAGTGGACCTTAGTCTTCAGACTGATATCATTGTTCCTCAATAATTAGGAGAGAACCTTGACTGCAGACTTTCCCAGTGCGGTTAATCTCCTGACCTATTGGTTCAGTGGTTAAAATTTTCTTTTCTTTTTGATCTTCTGTCACAAGTGCTTCAAGTCCTCCTCACTTTTAGCCAGCAAGGTTGTGTCATCTGCATACTACATAGGCTGTTGATGAGTCTTTCTCTGATACCAATGCCAAATTCTTCTTCATAGAGTCCAGTTTCTTGAATAATTTGCTCAGCATACAGATTGAATAGATATGAAGAGAGGATACAACCCTTTTCTTAGTCTAGGTCTAGGTTATGCATGAGCACAATGAAATGTTCTGGGATTCCCATTCTTCTCAATGTTAGCCATAGTTTGTTATGATCCACATAGTCAAATACCTTTGCATTGTGAATACAACCTAAATAAACATTCGTCTGGTATTTCTTGCTTTCAGCCAGGATCCATCTGACATCAGTGATATATCCCTGGTGCCACAGCCTCTTCTAAACCCTTCTTGAATTCCTGGAAGTTTCCTGTTTATATACCATTCTAGTTCGTTTTTAATGATTTTCAGCAATATTTTATTTTCATGTTATATTAATGATATTGTTTGATAATTTCCACATTCTGTTGGATCATCCTTCCTGGGAATAGGAGCAAATATAGATCTCTTCCAGTCACAACTAGACAGCTGCCTTCTCAATTTTCTGGCATAGACTGGTGAGCATGTCCAGGGCAGCATCTGTTAGTTGAAACATGTCAATTAATGCCCCATCATTTCCTGGGGCCTTCCGTGCTCTTATCATATGGACCAAGATTTTAGTGCTCGCCACTTCTGTCTGGTACAATGATTCTATTCTCTTCATCTTCTTTTGATACTTCCTAGATCATTCAAGATTTTGTCTATAACATTACTAAGTATTGCAACTCAAGACTTGATTTTTTTTTTAGTTCTTTTAGCTTGAGAAATGTAAAGCAAGTTCTTCCCTTTTTATTCTCAAATTCCAGCTCTCTGCACATTCCATTATAATACTTTCTCTTCTCTCTGAGCTGCTCTTTGAAATCTCCTATGCACTTCTTTTACCTCAGCATCACTTCACTTTGTTTTGGCTTCTCGAACTCTAGTGCCGTCTCTCCTGACATCCATTTCGGGTGTTTTTTTTTTTTTTTTCTCTTCCGTCTTTGTAATGATCTTTTGCCCTCCTCATGGATAATATCCTTGATAACATCCCACAACTCATCTGGTTTTCTTCGATCATTGGTTTTCCATATTTCAAACTTGTTCTTAAGATGATTTAAATTTATGTGGAATAGATCTAAAATCATGTTTTGCTTCTCATGGAATTGTTTCATGTTCTTTAGCCTCAATTGGAACTTACCCATGAGTGGTCCAGTCCACAATCGGCACCTGGCCTGGTTTTGACTGCTGATATTGATTGACCTTCTCAGCACTTCCTTCCACCAATGTAGTCAGTTTGATTCCTACGCAGCCCATTTGTGTTTTGTGTTTTTTTTTTAATTGGTATTTGCAACGAATAAATCATGGAATGTACAACATTCAATCATCCTATTTCCAACCACATTTCTGTCACCAGTTCTGTACTTCTTGGCCACCATTTTGTCTTTATTGTTTCCAACTTTTACATTCCAGTCATCAGTTATTATAAACACACCTTGACTGCATGTTTGGTCAATTTTGCACTGCACATTCAATTTCCTCCTCTTTGGATTTAGCTGTTGGTGCAGATATTTGATTAATAGTCGTATTATCAGGTCTTCCTTTGTGTGTATATTATCCCATCACTCACATTGTACTTCAGGATAGAACTTTATGTTGACTTTTTAACTATGAATGCAACACCATTCTTCTGTTTTTCATTCCAAGAATAGTATGCTTTGTAATTATCTAGTTCACAGATAAGGTACTGAATGTGTGTGTGGATAATATCCTATCACTCAAAACATTGTACTTGAAGGTAGAACTATAGATGTTTTTCACTCCCAGCATGGTATACCGTGTGATTTTCTGATTCTGAGTGGCCAAAGCCAATCCAGTACATCTCTAATGCCTAGAATAATGTTGTTCATGCATTTCATTTTTCACAACTTCTGGTTTTCCAATGTTCATACTTTGTACATTCCATGTTCCAACTATTGTGCTCGCTTCGGCAGCACATATACTAAAATTGGAACGATACAGAGAAGATTAGCATGGCCCCTGCGCAAGGATGACACGCAAATTCGTGAAGCGTTCCATGTTCCAACTATTAAAGGTTGTTTACAATGGCTTCTCCTTATTTTTATTGACTTCCAATCTGGGCTCTACTAATACTATAAATACCTGTGTTCCTCTGTTGTCCATAGTGTTTTCAGAGGCCTGCTGTTTTACCTCAATTTGCTATATTGAGACAACATGCCAGAAATGTCACCCATGGTGGACAGGTTTCAGTAGAGCTAGCTACCAGATTAAGACAGACTAGGAAGCAGAATTAGCCACCCACTCCTTAACTAGCAGACAACTGTGACATAGACTATGCAAACTAACCTGTCTTATTAGTTTTTGTGGTTTATGAATTGTGATTGCTATACATCCATTTGTGACAACACTTAATCTATTCTTAAAATTGAAAGTTTAATAGTATGTGCCTTTAAGATCTATATTTGTTCCCATTCCAAAGAAAGGTGCTCCAACAGAGTGTGGAAATTATTGAACAATATCATTGATATCACATGCAAGCAAGATTCTGCTAAAGATTATCCAAAAACGACTGGGACAGCACATCAACAGAGAACTGCCTGAAGTGCAGGCTGGGTTTAGAAAAGGCCATGGTACTAGGGATATTATAGCTAATGTTAGATTGATTTGGCTGAAAGCAGAGAATACTAGAGGAATGTGTTTCATTAATTATGCAAAGGCTGTGTGTCAGAACAGAGCAAGGAAACACTGCATGGTTCAAAATTGGGAAGGGTGTAACGCCAGGGATGTGTTAACACATCCCTGGCATTATCTCCATACCTTTTCAACCTATATGCAGAACAGATTAACCGTGAGACTGGGCTCTATGAGAAGTGTGGCACCAGGATTGGTGGAAGATTGATCAACAATCTGTGTTATGCCGATGACACCACCCTGCTTGCTGAAACTGAGGAGGACCTGAAGTGCTTGCTGCAGAGGGTCAAGAACTACAGCCTGCTATATGGATTAAGGCTCAATATCAAGAAAACAAAGATTCTCACCACTAGGCCAGTCTGCAGCATTGGGATGGATGGTGACGAGATTGAGATTGTTCACAGCTTTCATTTGCTTGGCTCCACAGTGTACACTCTTGGCACCAGCATTCAGGAAATAAAAAGACGTATTGCGAGAGGAAAGTCTGCTGTTAGGGACCTTTTCAAAGTACTGAGGAGTAATGGTGTCACTCTGGAGACTAAGGTACAGCTGATACAGGCCATGGTCTTTGCCATCACTTGCTATGTATCAGAGCTAGACAGTGACTAAGAAGGATGATGCCTTTGAGCTGTGGTGTTGGAGAAGAGTATTGAATATGCCATGGACTGCTAAGAAAACAAACAGGTTCATCCTGGAGAGGGTTAAACCATGCTACTCCTTGGAGTCAAGGATTCTGAAGCTTTGTCTAACATACTTTGGACATGTTGCATAGAGGTCCTTGGAGAGGGACATCATTTTTTTTATTATTATTTTTGTGTGAGTGTACCGTCAAATCAGATCTGACTGGTACAGGAGGAGATTGTCCCTCCTTCCCCGCAGAGCATCTGGGGGACATCATTTTTGGGAGGGCAGAGGGACAGAGCAGGAGAGAAAGAAGGAAAATTGATGCCTTTAAGCTGTGGTGCTGGAGAAGAGTATTGAGAATACCATGGACTGCTAGGAAAACAAACAGATTCATCCTGGAAAGGTTAAACCGGGTGGCTCCTTGGAGGCAAGGATTCTGGGGCTTCGTCTGACATACTTTGAACGTGTTGTAAGGAGCGACCTGTCATTTGAGAGGGACATCATGCTGGGTAGAGTAGAGGGACAGCGCAGGAGGGGAAGACCCTCTATGAGGTGGATTGATTCAGTGACTGGGGTAATCAGGATGGGTGTGTCAGAGACAGTGTGATTGGCACAGGATAGAGCAGGGTTTAGGGCTATTGTACATAGGGTCGCTATGAGTCGCAAGTGACTCGACGGCACATAACAACAACAACAACACTTTAAAGATCACTTCTTGAAAAGCTAGTGGTTGACTCGAGGTAGAAAATGTTATTACTAATTTATTCAAGTATTTATTAAATTTTATCATAGGTCAAAATCTTGAATGACAAAGGAACATGCATATTCACCTTCCTTTCCCCCTTCCCCTAATTTGGTAAAAGAAGCCAAGCAAGCAGAGAGGTCAAAAGTCATGTTTAAAAGAGTTAGAGGGGGGAAAAAGTATTTGGAGGCATGTTTGAAGGCAGCCTAATCGATAGCAGGGCGGTAGATTAATGAAAATGAGCATAATACAGTTTTTCCTCTTTCTCTCTTCCTCCTCTTTCTAGATTGCCAAGATGTTTTGGAGTTTTTAACTGAAGCTAAACCAAGTCCAAAGTAGATTTGAGACTGTACAAACAGAAGCCACAGCGAGGGGGATTCAGTGCCAATGCATCAACCAAAAAGACAACCAGAATTTGTGGAAGGGAATCTTCCTGTTTTCGTGTTTCCCACTGAGTTAGTATTTTATGCAGATGATCAGTCAACACATAAGCAGGTGTTGACTCTCTATAATCCCTATGAGTTTGCCTTAAAGTTCAAAGGTGAGTCTCCTGGGTCTCTGGTGGGTTCTAACTAGTCGCTACTAATTTAAGACTTGTAGAAACGAAAGTTTTTGAAACCACTAATGGCCGTTGTGACTTTTTCTTTCAGTTTTGTGTACTACTCCAAATAAGTATGTTGTCGTTGATGCTACAGGTGCAGTAAAGCCTCAGTGTTGTGTGGATATGTAAGTCAAAATCACTTCCTGGTAACACGTTTTAAGTGTGCTTTTATTTCTGTTTTTAACTCGGAGAAGATTCTTTCTAGAAACTGCCCTTGTGGGCACTTAATACTTTTTTGGGGAGGCGGGAAGGTTTCCCTGAAAGTTTTAAGTCTGTCAAAATTCTTTTGAAGATGTTCTAAGAAAACAAACAAACAAACAAGGATGTTTTAAGAGAATTTCAACAGACCAACCAAATACTTGATTATATTTCAATACAGCAGAGCTAACGTGTTAATATTTATGGGAACACCCCTCACTTTGTGTCTCTAAGCATAGCAAGTTTATCTAGGAAAGGTAAAGTTCTGACTGACTTTCTTTGATTTCTCCAATATGATTATAATGATGGGGAATTTAGCTTATTTGGAACATCCTGTTAGTAGAGTGAATAATATCCTACTGTTTAGAACAATGATGAGATGCATTCATCTGAAATGGTGCAGCTAATAAGGCTGGAAGCGAGTCTCTGCAAGTGGGTGCCTACTCATCTGTAAAAGGTGATCTGGGCTCTTCCAGATCATTTAATCTTAAAGTGTCAGATAAATGAGTATTTGCTCAAGCTGTTCATATTTAATTTTCACTTTAGAACTAGTGGTGTCCAGATGGACCTCCTGACTGGCCCCCAGGGTAAACTGCTGAGTAAACCAGACCCGTGTAGCTCTTCGGAGAGAGGCAGCTGCCGAAGCCTTTCCTTTTGCATAAATACATGTTCATTATCCCAGAGCTCTAACATGATGGATCTTTGAGACTGTGTTTTGGCACATTTGGGACAACCCCCCCCCCCTTTTTTTTGGTTGTTCTGGTAGTGACCACCTATCTACATAATAAAACATGCTGCCTCAATGCACGTTTCTTTTGAATTTTCACTAAGTAGCAAGGACTATTCAAAAACATGTAACCTCTGGCCAAATAAATGTGCTACCTTCCAGTGTCGGATTACCCAGTAAGCAAGGTAACCGTGGGTTTGCTAATGTAAGCTGCACAATGTCATATTTCCACCACACCAAAGGTTATGCTTCTTCTAGGTTTAGCTGGCTTCTGACCCTCTCCCAGCCCCTTTCCTATGGAATCAAAGCCTCTTTCAGATTCCCAGTCCTTGACAGAGCAGCCTATTGGGTAATCAACTTCTGCCTTTTGACCCAGTTATTCTGTGTCCTTTACTAAGAAAATAAGTGGAATTGCAGATAATGCAAAGGAAAATCCCAGTGGTTTATACTTTTCCTTTCACTCAGTACAGACATTGTTGGAATGAGTCCATAGCTGGCCCTCCAGCAGGTTTTCAGAGACTGGATTTCATCTGGGAGGAGATTGCCCGATTTTCTCCCATAGTTGGTAGATTAGAACTGCCTGCCTTTGGATTGGCAGTGCAACTCCTTACCTACCAAGCCACCAGAGCACCCTTCTTTTCTTTTAGAGGTGTATGATTACCTTTCTGCTGCCTTGATCATACTGGGTGAATTCCTTATTCAATTACTTATTTTCACCTGCATGTGTAGAGTTCAATTTTAAGTGTGGGATGAGGTTATTACCTGAAGAAGAAATGAATAAGAATTGGTGGAAAGAAACTCTTTTTACACACAGATTTCCCCTGCTATCAGAATGTAGAGCCTTCCTTTACAACCTTTTGTAAATTGAAAGAGGGTAATGTGAAGAAACAAATACCATTATGAATTAAGAGGAAAAATTGTTGAGATTTTGACTTCAAAAAGAACTTCTCAAATCAGACAGAACCACATGGGAAACCAAAGCTCACATGGCCACTGTGTTCACAGACACATTTCAAAGCTATGGGAGCTTGAAACCGCCATGCTGAGTGTGGCTTCAATGAAGGAGCCTGGTGACACTGCTCTCAATAGGAGCAGCTTTTTTTTTTTTTTAAAAATAAATAAGTAAGTAAGTAAGTAGGTAAGTAAGTAAATAGATAGATAGATAGATACATAGATAGATAGCATTGTCTTCTGATTTCTTTGTGTTAATGTAGGTCCTTTGTAGTGAATGGAAGTTTTTGGTAAAATTGAACTGATATGAAGCAAACTTTCATGAAGCAGGTGATTTCTGTATTCCTGTATAGTAAATAACATTACACACAGATATTTCAGAAAAAATTATGTCATTGCCAAAAGAAGTTTATTGTTTTTATCTAATGTGTCTAAGTAGAATTTATTACTTTCTTTCATCAGATATCACAGAATTATCCATCTGGGGGGTGGTTATACTGTGAATTTTTTTCTTTTTTTTAGCATCATTAGCAAATTTCTGTTATTTAAGTATTTGGTTACCAAGTTAACACTACTTGGCTGTTTTAGAATCTCTGATGGACAGGCTCCCAGAAACCTAAACGGCGTTTGTTGGCTTTTCTTGCTGTTGCAGCGTGATTCGGCACCGAGACGTGCGGTCCTGTCACTATGGTGTAATAGACAAGTTCCGGCTCCAGGTTTCTGAGCAAAGCCAGCGGAAGGCTTTCGGGAAGAAGGAGATTGTGGCCACTCTTCTCCCATCTGCAAAAGAACAACAAAAGGAAGAAGATGAAAAGAGAATAAAGGAGCAGTCAACAGACAATTTATACTTTGAGCAGTCATCGCAACCAGGTAGTTTTTGAAAGCTCTACTTAGATCTCCCATGTTTCTGACTTTGTAGTAATCAGAGCAACAGAGGATAACTCCGAGGAAAATCATGTGTCGCTTTGATTTGAGCCTCCACAGCCTCTTTTGCCGCTTGACAAACCAACCTAGCAACCAGGTGCCTGCGTGACACCAAGTGTCTCAGGCTGGGCTTCCTGAGGCTGGAATAGCTCGCTCCATACTTATATAAGGAGAAAGCGCAGATCTTTCCGTGGCTTTTTAGACACATAATTATTTTCAACTCAGAAGACACAGGCTATGATGCTACTACAATTTGGCAATTACATACTTTCTCTTTTTGTGCCTTTCCTATATCCTTTTCTCATTTAATTAGTTTGAAGGAGGAGAGAGATTGTGTTTGGCAATAGACCAAGCTTAGTGTACTGTTCATATTATTTTGGAAAAAATCTCATTAAAGTTGAAGTTAATTAAACTAAGTAGATTATAATATCCCCTGTGGGCTATTAATTGAATCCCTCTCTATTCCTCATTTCCTTCCAGCTTAGATATTCAGAAGTGTTATGATATATTCTTTCAACGTTGACACTATCTTCATATTCAACTCCTTGGTGGTTATTCCCCCTCCCTCTTGGATTCTCATTATCGCCCCCGAATCCCTCTCATGAAAGGAGGAAGATGAAAATTTCCATAGGAAAACATGGAAACTTTGTGATAGTCATGTATGAATGTAGTAAAGCATCTGTCCTTGAAATTGTAACGTTATATCTGAGGGATTGTGTTTAATCTGCTTGTCATTACATTAATTCATGATCTGTATCGGTTCATTCATCACAGACTGTATTTTAATATGATGGGGAGTAGTGCCTCTTTGACTGTAGCCAAGCGTCTTGTCAGTCCAGAGGGAGTGCCCTCGTTTCTTGGTAATGCCATTTTAGCATCAGGAAAATAGAGACTAGGTGCCAGGGAGTAGCTTCCTCTAATTAGCTGACACAATCAGCTTTTCAAGCTGAAGGAGAACTTCTGTCAAATATACTTTGAAGGCAGGTCAGTACGGTGAAGCTGACTCTTATGAAATGCAAGGTTCTCCGTCTTAAACATCTTCTCTAGTACAGAACCCAGAAGCCAGATACACTGCTGCCAAGTAAGTTCCAACCCACAGTAGCTCTCCACTGGGTTTCTGAGGTTGGACATATTCATGAGAGTAGATGGCCTATCTTTTTACCTTGGAGCAGCTGGTGGAGTCGAACTGCTAACCTTTTGGTTAGCAGAGCAACAGGTAATGCAGTCTAAGAAAGGTGCCATGATGAGTATTTGGGGTTTGACTTTAAATTAATAATTTAAAGTAGTTGTTAGAGTGCATTCTTAAATTTAACAGATGGATTTAATAATCAGGTATAGTGAAGATGAAGGTTTAGGTGAAATGTGTGTGTGTGTTGTTGTTGTTGTTGTTAGGTTCCAACGCATAGTGACCCTATGCGCAACACAGTGAAACCCTGCCTGGTCCTGTGCCATCCTCACAGTTGTTATTGGGCCCACTGTGACAGCCACATTGCCTGTCAGTCCATCACACTGAAGGCCTTAAAGTCACCAATCGTGATGTGCTTCTTCAGGGACTGATCATTTCTAATAACATACTCAAAATAAAAGCCAAACTTTCACCATCCTTGCTGCATGCTTCCAAGGCAGATTTGTTTGTTCTAGCAGTTCATGGGCTAATCAGTACTCTTCTCCAACACACGATCCAAAGGCATCAGTCCTGCTTCAGTCTTCCTTATTCATTATTCATTACGCTTTCACATGCATATGAAACAGTTGAAAATACTGAGTGTTAGGCCAGCTACACCTTAGCTTTAAAGTGACATCCTTATCCTTGTCCTTTAGCACTTTAAAGTTCTTTGACAGAAAAAAAGTTCTTGCCCATTGCAGTATGTCATTGTTTTACTTCTTGACTGTTGCTTCTATGAGTGTTGATAGTTTATCCAAGTAAAATGAAATCCTTGACTGTGTCAGTTTCCTCCTCCTATTTTTCACAATGTGGTTTATTAGTCTAGCTGTTTTCTTCCTTCTTCATAAAGAATTGTTTTTCCTTTATGTTTAGATGCAGTCTTTACTGAAGACTTTTTGGAGGCAGAAGTGGCTTCCACTTCCTAAACATGCCTCTGGAAACTTTGAATTTTGATAAGTTATAGAAAGGATTCAGGCCTTTTTGTTCATAGGGTCTCTATGAGTTGTGCTCGACTAGAAGGCAATCAGCAACAACAACTATAATATATAGTCTTTGATCATCAGTAGTCCTTCAAGTCTTTGTTCTTGGCAAGCAAAGTTGCAGCATCTTCATTTTGCAGGTTGTTAATTAGCCTTCCTTCAATCCTGATGCCTCATTTATATGGTACAACTTTACAAGATCGATAACCTGTTCATTGGAAATACCTCTTTTTAAACAACAGAAATGGTCATTATATACAGGAACCAGATCACTCCATCTACAGAAAGAGAGGCTAAAGAAAACTCACTATCTCAGGATTAGAGGATGATTCATCAACATCCTGTGATAAGTAGATGACACAACTTTTCTAGCAGAAATTAAGAGACCTTGAAGTACTTACCAAAAGATCAAAGACCATAGCCTTCAATATCATTTATGCCTGAACATAAAGAAAACAAAAATCCTCACAACTAGACCATTAGGCTACATCTTGATAAGTGAGGACAGATTGTTTTAATTTTCTATACTATTACACCAGGTTATCAGACCCCTTAATAACATCATCTGCTGGCTCCTTCATTGGATCCATTCCAGTTTGTAATCAAGTATATCTTTCTTTTGAAGAAAGAAAAGAAATTCACTATCAATCAGAACAAGGTCAGGGCTCAACTACAGAGCAGACCATCAATAGTCATAGACAAGTTCAGGGTGAATCTGACAAATAATGAAAACAAATCCACAAGAGCCAAAATATGACCATGAGTATGTCATTCCTTAATTTATACACCATTACAAGCATGAATTTAACACATTGAACACTAGTGATCCAAGACCAGATGAGTTGTGGGATCAATGACATCATACATGATGAAAGCAAAAGGTCATTAAAAAGAGGAAAAAAGGAAAAGACCAAAACAGATGTCGGAAGAGATTATAAAAGTTGCCCTAGAACTTAGAGGAGCTAAAGCAAATTGGAGAAACATGTAAAACAGTTGAATAGGGGATCAAAGGGTAGTTTGAGAAAAGTGATAATGAAATGTACACAGACCTGGAGTTGTTAGAAAACCAACTCAGCATTTCTCAAGCTGAAAGAAATTAATCTATTTCTCTCTCCCCCCCTTCCTCCCTCCCTCTCTCCCTCCCCTCATTTCTTGTAATTCAGGTGAAATCATCCTTAAAGGGTTAAATAATAATAGTATTACTTGAGATTTTTTTTCCCCCCAAACCACTGACATTTTTGTTTGTTTCTTTAGGGGATTTTATTTTTTTAAATTTTACTTTATACTGGTTTGCATACAAAGTTCGTAAAGTTCATATACATTGTTTTTCACACTGGACCTTTCCCCTTTCCGGTAATTACCAATCTCTCCACCCACCCATCAATTTATTTAAGCCCCACCCCCCCCCATCCTCCTCCTCGCTCTACAATAATGGTCCTATACAGTATTTGTCTTTATGAGACTGAGTTAGTTCACTTAGCGTAATGCTCTCCAGTCCCTCCCAAGTTGGGTACTTATTTACAAAATCATTGCTCCTCTGTGCTGCATAGTATTCCATCATGTGAATGCACCATAATTTCTCAATCCATTCCATTGTGGTCATGCATTGGGCTGTTTCCATGCTCTTGCGATGGTAAATAATGCTGCTGAGAACATTAGTGTACAAGTTTCTGTGAAAAGAAAACCTACTGATTAGGAACAAATATTTGGCAATACTTTCTCAGTTGTCTGGGTCTCATAATGAAAGTTTACGGAGTCCTGAAGGGCCTCTAGAAGAAAAAAACTGATGCTGCAATTACAAAATGGGCAAAAGACATGGAAAGACTTTTCACAGAGGACATTCAGATGGCAAACAGACACATGAAGACATGCTCCAAATCACTGGGTATAAGAGATATGCAGATCAAAACCATGATGAGGTGCCATCTCACCCCAGTAGCAGTGGCAAAGTTTAATAGGGCAGCAAGTAATAAATGTTGGAGAGGATATGGTGAGATAGGAACTCTTATACAGTGTTGGTGGGATTGTAAAATGATACAGCCACTCTAGAAGGAAGTTTGGCAGTTCCTCAAAAAGCTGGACATAGAAACTCCATATGAACCAGCTATTCCACTGCTTGGAATATACTCTGAGAAAATGAGAACTGAGGCGTAAACCACCTACCTTTCCTTATGAACTTCACCATCCCAGGGAAGAAGAACCTTTCACCTCAGAGAGGAAACTGTCAGCCAAATGGATTGACACAGTGACTACCACAGCACTTTGAAACATGACAGAGGTGGTGAGAATGGTGCAGGATGGGGCACGGTTCACAGCCGTTGTTCAGAGGGTCACTGTGAGTCCTAGTCAACTGGACAGCACCTAACAACAAAAACAAACCTCAGACAAATAACAAAATCATGTGTATAAATGTTTCTAATGTTGCATGTTTCTCTTTCTAGACTTTTGTCCATGTGCATAAATAATATTCTGTATTTTGTTTGTTTGGGAGGTGGTGTTCTTTTTTTTTTTTTCTTCTTCTCCCATTTAACAGAAGTATAACTAAGTGAAAACCCCAGGAAGTAAGTAGGCTTTCAGAAGATAACAAAAGCCCAGGTTATTAAAAGAGATGTTTTCAAAGATAACAGCTGTTCCTTAGTGGCTTTAATTACATTATTAATGAACCACTATGAATGTTTGAGTCTGTGCCCTCTGGCTTAAGAAAATTACACTATTATTATTTATAATAACAAAAAATTGAAAATGACCCCAATTTCCATCCTTTGAGTTCTGATTAAATTATGAATAGCCGCAAGATGAAATACCAGGCAGGCGTTTAATAGAATCCAAGAGACTGATAGATTATTATGTGCTAACAAAAAGAAATTCAGATATCTTTTTAAGTGAGAAAAAAAGAAATCGTTTATGTAATATGGTCCTGTTTATAAAAAAAATACTTTTTGTGCTTGTATGAGCATTTACAAAATTATCTGAAGATCTGTGCCAACCTGTTAACAAAGAAGGGACAAAAGAGAAAGCTTTACTTTTTTCCTTTGTGAAAAGTTTTGCAACAATCTTGTTACATGCGGTTGAGTTGACTATGTGTGCTGGAGAACAAACCAACCCCTGCCTTCCTGATCCTGTGCCATCCTCGCAGTCTGTTCTGCTAGAGCCCAGTGTGGCCGTCACTTGTGTCAATTCTTCTCCTTTAGAGTCTTCCTTTTTTCCACTGACCCTCCACTTTTCCTGCCTTAATAAAAGGCAGTGGGAAACTCCATTTCAAAACTTTTCAAAAATATAAATTCTTTTGCAATTTTTTTTAAGACTTACAGTTCCTTGCGGTACCTTTAATTTTTGGTGAGCAATGTGATTGTTACGTTTTCCTGGAAGATGCATCCTTGTAACAAATAGAAAGCAAAAGGTGCTTTATAAATATTAGCCGAAAGACTTGTTTTTGTAGGAGTCTGTGCTTTTGCTTCATTGCAAGACATATGAAATTAGAATTTGTTCCTAGCTTTTTTACTTTATCGAGTTATTAATAATTTAGAAAAGCTGCATTTACTAATAAAACAGTGTTATTAATAAAACACAGGTTTTGGGTTGCTGTTGGCTATTCCTTCTAATGAAAGGAAAGGTAATGGGAAAAGTCATGTAGTGGAAAGTGCTGTTACTGGGTTTCTTAAAAATATGAGTATGCCGAACTTTTGCATGCTTTTGTACTGGTATGCTACTAATGGGGTGGCATGGACAGCAAGAGTTTTCTCAGCAGCTTCATAGCACTCAGTTGGTGGCACTTTTTGGTGCCTTAACATTTTCAAAACTGGAATTAAACCTGTGTAGATACTGTTAGAATAGATGGGAACGTGAGTGCAATAACTTCCAAAACTGGTGCACACCCCAGCAATCCATTAGGGTACAGAAAGAAGGGATCAGCTTTTCAGTTGATAATTCTTTTCTGCCTCTTTTTGAAAATTGGTATGTTTTGTCCAAAGTATAATGATAGTACAGTTGTCACTTGTGTATCGTAACACTGCAACAGTAGGTTCAAGTGCAACAGCAATTGTGAAGAGCGAGCAGTGCGTTTCATTGTGTTGTACATAAAGTTGCAGTGCATCAGAATTTACTCAGTGGCACCTATCAGTAACAAGGTCCATGTGTATCATTTATATATTAAACTGTAGCAAAAAGAGTAATGATTACTGTTCTTTCCAGCAGGGACTTTACAATACTGTTGCATCATTCTGTCCCATATGCCTGGAAGCAGTGAGTTATGGACTTCCAGCAGATTCACCTCTATAGAATGAGGTGGATGAGGAAGGAAGGGGCCAGAGAAGTGAGAGACAGCCCGTAACCTACCACGCTTTGCATGGAAGTGTGACAAGAAGCAAACTTAGGGCTTTTTGTTCTCTTACAGAAAACAAAAGTGCCTCTTCAGGCCCTAGTTTACTAACTGTCTTCCTGGGAGTGGCTTGCATTGCAGCCCTGATGCTTCCCACGCTGGGAGATGTGGAATCGCTGGTGCCTCTCTACCTCCACTTAAGTGTGAATCAGAAACTAGTGGCTGCATACATTTTAGGTAAGTGTTTTGAAGACATGTTTGGAAAGGTAGTCTGAGAAGTTTCCCACTTTCGACAGGGTGCAGTGCTAGCACTTTTCTTTGACTCTGTGAAAAATACTTGCCTTTCCTTTTCTGCAAGCTTGCCGCCTTACACAGGTTCTGGTATTGGTAGGTTTTCCTGCAGTTCATTCAAACAAACGTTCAGCTCCTCCTACCACACGTCCAAGATGAGGAATGTCAAGTGATGTTTCTCAAAATTCTTCAGCTTTCTCTTTCTGAAAATTTCAAAAATGTCTCCTAAATTGTTACCCCACCTCCTTCTGTCTGTCTGTGCTCTTTCCTCCTTCACTTCTTCATCTCCCCTACGCTGTCCATCCCTACGGCTGCCTGTTTTGATTTTATCACCACTCCATTCAGAACCCTTGAAATGATCTCCATAAATCCCCAGAATGAAGTCTAGCCCTATAGTTGGCTTTTTACGACTCTGTAATCTAAGCGCTCTCTGAGCCAATTTTGCCAAGCCACCCCCTATATAAATCTTTTGGTTTTTTTAGGGGGGAGTATTTTTTTTTTTACTGGAACAAGTAATACCATTTTTAATTAGGGATTCTATGGTGGGGGGAAGAATTCTTTTCAAATGACTGGAATAGGAGATTTAAAATCTCAGCTTTTGGAAGAACCATTTGTTTTTGCCCATCTTGTACCTCTCCTCAGACTTGTACTGGGCATCCCACCTCACCTTGTGTTTAAGAGCAGGGCCTCTGAAGACATCCTTGTTGACAATGATTTTGCCCAAGGACATATCCACAGAGGACCTTGTGGGCATGAGGTGACTGTAGTTAAAAACTTTCACGAAGGACTTGATCTTTGACCTCTCGGCAGTTTTCTTCTTGCCCACAGCAGCTATCACTTTTTGGGGATAGCAGTCAATTCCTGCTACAAGAGCATCGCTGTAAGGGTGGCCTGAGGTGCCATCATCAATATTCTTGACGATGATGGCTTTGTGTCCAGAGTAATGTCTGGCCAGGAGTGGCACCACCTTCCCGGGTTTCATGAACTTCCCCATTTTGACAGCAACCACTCAAACCGACCCCTATATAAATCTTGGATTATTTTTGTGTTTGTCAAATGTGTTGAAGCCAGCTTTGACTCACAGCGACCTTCCTGTGTACAAGAAATCCTGCTGCCCCTGCCGCATCCTCAAATTCTCTGCTGTGGTTAAAAGGCCATTCTGGTAGTACAGTGCCAGTCCTTCAGCTTGAAGGTCTTCCTGTTTTCTGCCAGCCTTTCACTTTACCAAGCCTAACGGCCCCTTTAGAACCCCAAAATGCTCCACTTCATGTCCTTACACTTGCCATTCTCTCACATGAAATGCCTGCCCAGCGCATCTCTTGGGTTTTCTGTCTTTCCTCTATCTGCTAAGTCTTATCCCAGCCTTGGCTCTTTGGGACTTCTGTTTGGACTGCCCAGGTCTGTGTGACTCATCTTCATCACTCATTCACTTCCTTGACCACTCTTCGAGGGTGTAGCACATTCATCTGTTACTGCATTGTTGTGGATATGTATATGGAGTGTCTCCAGAAGAGACTGGCAAAGCAGTGGTACCACACCTCTGCTGCTTTGTGACCCTTGAGTCCTGGGGTAATGATAAGCTCCACAATGTTGCTTTGTTTTGGGGGCGGCAGTTTTATGGTAACAGCCCAGCATTTATTGAGTACTTAGCAAGACGAAGTTTAAAGGCCAGTTTTACATGTTTTGTATCATTTGATTCTTACTGCAGTAGCAGATTGTAGATTACTCCATGCTCAGTGGCACAATACTCAGCCTGATCTGGCATCATCTTCATATCAGACAGTTGTGATCTATATGATTTCCACTGGCTGAATTCTGAATTTTTGGAAGTAGATTACCAGAGTTAGACAGTCTTAATCTTGCAGCTCTGCTGCAACTTGTATAGCATTCTATACCTCCAATTACAAATGAGAACCATGGTAACAGAAAGTTAAATGTACTGGGACAGAATAACCAAAACATTAAAGTCAAGGTAGTTGACCTCCCCAATGTTTTTGTTGATAAAGTCCACTAGCTTCACTGACACTTTTGAATGGTATGTCTGCTATTGTTATAGCTGATGTGACCAGATACAGTTGGAAGAAAATTTTGATGACTAAATTAGTTATGGCCTGACATTAGTGATTTGATTGAATCTATCCAGTGACAGGCCTTTGCTCTGAATTGGATTTCTCCTGTAAAATATCAGCTGTATTTAAATTGACTCTGAGTTCTTGGCCAAGTTCCTGCTTATATGCTGTATTTTATTTGCTCATTGAGGGAAGATTCTATAAAATGCATGTCTTTTCCTGTTTATCTTTTCCCCCCCTCCCTTCTCTTTCAGGTCTTATCACAATGGCTATACTTAGAACATGAGCCAAGGATTTCAGCTGACTTCTGAAGTAATTTTATCTTCCAAACACCATGAATGTGGACTGCCTTTTATCTCTGTTTCACTCCATTAACATGCTACAAATGATTTAAAATAATCGCAAATGTGTAATATATATTTTGAATTACTCTTCTCATTTTATTTGAAGAACTCCAGCGCATCATGCTAAAGACAGAAATGGAGTTTCTGAGTGACTCCTATGAAATGATTTTCCCCCCTATGAAATGATTTGAAGAAATTCTTTTTATATCAATACATAATGTACAAATGACTTTAAATCAGGCACTTGTTACTTTAGCCTCTTTTTCTAGTTCCCTCTGATTGTTAAGCTCATGTGTCTGTCAAAGTTAAAGACTAAAAGGGCAAACTGACCCTCTTAAAAGGAAAAGAGTTTTTATTTTCTGTTTGCAAGCATTAATGTTGCTATGTAAGCTATGCTTGTCTGCTATTGTGAAAGGAGCCCTAGTAGCACAACGGTTAAAGCATCCAGCCACTAACTGAAAGGTCAGTGGTTTGACCTCACCAGCTGCTCTGCAGGCGAAAAATGTGGCTGTCTGCTTTTGTCAAGATTGTTGCTACATGCCATAGAGTCAGCTCTGACTCATAGCGACTTTGTACAACAGAAAAACCCCTTGCCTGATCCTGCACCATCGTCACACTCTGTGCTGTGCTTAAGCCCGTTCTTGCAGTCACTGAGGCAGTCTGCCTTGTTAAGGGTCATCTTTTTTCCTGCTGACCCTTTTTTGCTTACCAAGCATGATGTGCTTCTCCAGGGACAGGCCCCTCCTGATAACATGCCCAAAGTATGTGAGACCAAATTCTCTCCATCCTTGCTTTTAAGGAGCATTCTGGCTGCACTTCTTCCAACACAGGTTGATTAGGGGTGTTTTTTAATTTTTGGGTTTTTTTTTTTCCAGACTGTAGCTTATTCAGTACTTTCACTAATAATACAATTCAAAGGTGTCTTCCTTATTCTTTATCCAACTTTCACGTGGATATGAGGCAATGGGAAAATGCCATGACTTTGGTCAGGCACACCTTAGTCCTCAAAGTGACTTCTTTGCTTTCAAGCACTTAAATAATTCAACCCTGTAAAGATTATAGTTTTAGAAATCCTACGGGCTGTTCTGACCTATGAAGTTGCTACGAATTGGAATCAACTTGATGGGTTTGGGCTCACTATCACGAGCAGTTGCATTTCTAGGACAGCATTTTAGCAGTTAATGTAAAACATTAAGATACTGAGGGATCATGCGTGTCCTGGGGATTCACAGAGGACAAAGCATGACTAATTCATCTGCTGAACTACTGGATAGGTTGTGGTCTTAACACCAAGCATATAGGTTTTTCTAAAAACCTGTATAAATTGTACTGTGTACCAGACCTCCCTTCCAGAAATAGGTCTAAGAGTTTTGAGGGAGGATAGGAATTGAGTTGTCTAATTGGTTTACCCTGGCTGTGACTCTGGACAGAAACGCTTCATATTAAGGAGGCGTGGACTTGGTCTCTATTCTCCCTTGCCCCTTGCCTACCCACATGTAAGTGATGTGCCCAAATTGGGATTAGCCGATCATTCTCCTTTAAACTCTAGGCCACGCATAGAAAATCCTTGATATCCGTGTCTATTTTGTATCAGTCACTGAGACATTTTTTAAGTTTTTATTTATTAAACTACTTTACCAAAAAAAGTCCCTAAGCACAACTATTTGCATTTCTTTATAGCCTCTTCTGATCTCTAACATACATGTATGTTAGATGTCTATATCTAACATAATATATATATGCAGTTTTAACTTATCATAGTAACTAATATTTTGACTTAAGATTTTTACCCAAGAGCACAATGCATTAAGTCTCTTGAAAAATCATCTTCCAGATCTTTTTACTGAATGAATTTATGCACTGCGACAATAACATTCTCAAGGAATATATGTAAACACACAATGTATGCCTGATGTTGATTTTTTGCAGGAAACTGTACTTTGCTTCTACAGAGCTTTTATGTATACTCTTTCACAGGGAATTTTCATTGTTGAACCTTTTGAGGAGCCTAAATCGTTAAATGGATCATATCTGTACGTTGTGTAATGCCTGAAAAGCACATACATGTAATTGACTTTGAACTTTGTAAAACCCCATATTTGGAGGCTATCCTTGCTCCTCTCTCCATCTCAAGTTGTGTGAGTGTGGTTGTGTGCACGTGTGCAAGTGCACACACATGTGTGTATGTGTGGGACAGCACATTGTAAAGGACAGAAATGACTTAAAAAAAATAAAAGAAAATGCAGACCTGCGCTTCATTTGATTTCCATGTTTTTATTTGGGTTACCTCCAAGGAATTCAAAGGGTCACCGCTCCCATTTCCTACAGTTGTTTCCTGTTCCTGTGAGTCAAGTAGAGAAAAAAAGAACAGTAAAGTTGTTGAGCCTGAAATAACCTTTGGTTTCTTCATTTACCAGAGCAATTTCTTTTCCCAACTATTTCACCACCATTAATACAAATTCACTGTCCCCCACCCCTCAGACTTTGGAATTGCTGTTGTCCAGTTGATGACATGTAGATAAGTCATTGAAGTCAAAGTTCAACGTAGCTATTCTTTTCTAATCAAATTGAATTTGGTTCGGAGAGTTAGGTGCCATCAAGTCAGCTATGATCCATAGTGACCAGTGTCATTTGTTGTTGTGTACTGTCGACCCAGAGCTGACCCTTTGATAGGTTTTTAGAGGCAGTTAATCGCACGGGAGGTTTCCCATCCTCCTGTGGGGCAGCTGGTGGATTCGAACCATGTGCCTTCAGGACTGCAACACAGCCACCAGAGCTCCCTGTAGTGACTGTATGAACAATGAATGTGAACCTTTCCTGAGTCATCCTCACAATCTCTGCCATGTGAGTCCACTGTGACATCACTGTGTCAGTCTGTCTTGTTGAGGGTCTTCTTTGTTGCTGACCCTCCACCTTTCTCAGCAAGATGTCTTTTTCTAGGGACTAGTCCTCTTGACAACAGGCCCAAAGGATGTGAAAGGATGACTTGTCACCATCTTCGCCTCTAAGGAGCACCCTTGTTGCACTACCTTCAAAACAGACATGTTTGCCATTTTGGTAGTTCAGTGGATATTCAATGCTCCAACACTACAACTCAAAGATAGTGATTCTTCTGTTGTTCTTATTCCATCTTTTAGATGCATTTGGATATTTTTGTAAGCAATCAAAAATACTATGTGTAAAAAACAAACAAACAAACAAAAATACTATGTGTGTTGACTGTGGATCCAAGTAAAATGAAATCATTGACAGCTTCACTTCTCCATCTGTCATGGTGTTACCTATTGGTCCAGTGGTGAGAATTTTTGTTTTCATCATGCTGAGATGGAACCCATATTTTTCATTTTCTTACAGGAGTTTTCTGCGATGTTAAGTGCCATCGAGTACGACTCATAGTGATTCTGAACAACAGATCTAAATCCTGTCATATCCTGCACCATTGCCTGTTGCTGCAGTTGCTGTGTCAATCCACCTGGTTGAGGGTCTTCCTGTCCTTTGCTGACCTTCCACCTTTCCAAGCATGATCTCTTTCTCTAAGGAACAGCCTCTTCTAACTCATATATGAGACCATCTTTGCTTGCTTCCAAAGAGCTCTCTGGCTGCACTTTCTCTAAGAGATGTCTGCTTGTTCTTTTCACAGTCCATGGGATATTTAGCACTCTTGTTCAGTAACACAACTGAAAGGCATCAATTCTTCCTCTGGCATCCTTATTGTCCAGCTCTCAGATGCACAGCAGATGGCTGAAAAGACTATAGCTTGAAACAGGTGCACCTTAGTCATTAAACTGATTTCATTCCTCTTTTGGGCTTTGGAGAGGTGCCTTACAACAGACATTCTCAGTGCTTTATATCTCCGTAATTCTGATAATTTCTATCAGAATTTTCTGTGATAAAACCCACAAAAATATTTCCTTTCAGTTTATAACTTTTCTATTGACTTTGCTTATGGTGTTTTTATCATGTAAAATTTGCTCCGGAGTGGATTTTTCATTATCTCAATTCTAAATCACAGTTAGGAAACAAAGATCAACAATCATAGCTTTCATACATGGACACAAATACTAGATGGAGTGAAAGAAAAGAATGCATTTAAAGTAGAAAAAAAAGAAAAGAAAAACAATCTTAGTTAAGTTTTAAAAAGTCCAAACCCCTTTGTGAGGAAAACTATCAAACACTTTCTGAAAGATAAAATAAATTTTACAAATGGAAGATAGTGTGACTTTTTTTGGTCTCGGCATCATAAGGGGGAGTGTGTGTGTGTAAAAACAACCATACACCACTTTGACTATTTCTACATGTACTCTCAGTGACGCTACAATCTTCGAGTTGTGTCATATTTCTCAACAACCTTTCCCTGACAGTTTCGCCATCAATTCACACAAATTCAGTGCTAAGCTTCTTATCCTTTTCAATTGCTGTTGTCCATTTGTTCACGTATCAGTGATTTTTCAAAGCTAAATGTATCGAGCAATGTTGTGGGGAAGGTCCTTGCCCCATAATAGCTGCTCAGTTTACCAGTGTGAAGTAGCACAGACACATATGTATGTATACCAACCAGCCTAGAAAAACTAGAAACTGTATGTAAACTAAAATTAGAATCCCTGATAAAGGGGCAAAAGGCAGATTTTCTGATCTTTAGGCTCAGCCAGACCCCAAGTAAAAACAAAAATGACTGCTAAAAAAAAAGCTTAATGTAGCTATTCTTTTCTAATTAGGTAAAATTATTGTTTCAAGGAGTAGGGGAGAGTTTTGGTTGAAGGTTCTAAAGGTCTCCGCAGGGTAATAATAGTTCCAGACAGGTGTTATCCAGGCCCAATGGCTCCAGACTTTCTGGAGTCCATGAGAATTCAGTCAGTCTTCACTCACTTCCCCCTTTGATTCTTTGGAATCCTTGATCTAATTTAGGGAAAAAAGTATTAATAGGTAACAGTCATGTGCCTCAAAATAACACCTTTCATGTACTTTTTTCTGTCATGAAAATTATTTTTAATGATTTGTCAGCTAATGCCTGTGTAGATTTATTTGAAAGCAGAGAATTGGAAGCCATCAACTATTCTACTAAGTTTTCCTGGAATTTATCAAACAACTGTTCTTATTTTTCTTCTATTTATTCATTGTATGTTTTCTCCCCCCTTCCCTCCCCATTCTCAAGCCCACCCCACAATGCACCCCTTGTTCCAGATTGTTCTCATTACATTGTGTAATTCATACTTGTATAACACCTTTCATATACTTTAAAATGTTTACTTTTATATACACTTGGTAACCTCTTCTGTGTATGGTACTGTACTGAGCCTAGCTCTTCCCTCAGTCCTGGATGATTTTCTTTCTACGTTAGTCCTTAACACACTGTGCAGTCCACTGTGTTACATTTTCTCACAGCCGCATGTGGTAGCTGTGTTGCATTGCAGTCATTAATTGTACCAGCTCCTGGCTAATTCCACCAATGATAACACGGGAGTGCTTGTTCTTCTCCAGCCTCAACAATCATGTGCTTTGTCAATCTGATAGACAAGAAAGGATATCTCAGCATGGTTTTAATTGCGTTTGAAGTGAAATTAAGCAGCTTTTCACAGAACTATTTATTCATGCCCTTCTCCCCTCGGCCCTTTTTTGATGAGTGGTTGTTATTTTTTCACAGGTTTTTAGTAGCTTTTTGTGATATAAATTGCAAATATTTCCTTTCAGTTTTTAATTATGCCTTTGAATTTATTTATGATGTTCTTACCAGGGAAATTTTACTTTTCAGTTGCTAGAATTTATGGCTCTTTTATGCCTTGATTTTTAAACAGAGGAAAACTGAGCCTAAAATTCAGAGCTTTCATATGTAAACACAAACACTAGATACAAAAGAAGAAAAGAATTCATCATCAGTACCAAGTAGAAATTTGGCTAAGTGGACATGTATCTAAACCCCTTTATAAGAAGTACTTGAAACACCAGGTGCTCTGCTGGAGAAGGAGGGACAATCTCCTCCTGTACCACTCAGATCTGATTTGACAGCACACACACACAAAATAATAAAAGAAAAAAAAATTTTTTTAAAGTACTTGAAAGACAAAAGTAAATTTGAACAAGTTAAAAGACACCCCCGGGTATTCTTAGATATGTCTCAGCACCATAGCGGCTTGCGCGCATGTGTGTGTGTGTGTGTGTGTGTGTGTGTGTGTGTAGGAGTGTGGCATCAGAATTGGAGGAAGACTTGTGAACAACCTGCACTATGCAGATGGACCAGGAAGCAGTTGTCAGAACAGAGCAAGGAAACACTGCATGGTTCCAAATTGGAAAGGGTATATGCCAGGGATGTGTCCTACCTTCACACTTTTTCAGTCCATATGCAGGACATATCATTTGGGAGGCTGGTCTTTAAGAGGAGGAATGTGGCATCAGGATTGGAGAAAGACTCATCAACAACCTATGTTATGTAGATGACACAACCTTGCTTGCTGAAACTGAGGAGGACCTGAAGCATTTGCTGCAGAGGGTCATGGACTGCAGTCTTCAATATAGGTAGAAACTCAAAAAGACAAAGATTTTCACCACTGGGCCGATTGGCAACACCATGATAGGTATAGAAGAGATTGAGGTGGTTACCAAGTTCAGCTTGCTCGGCTCCACAACACCGGTTGTCAGGAAATCAAAACACAAGTTGCACTGGGAAAATCTGCTGTCAGGGACCTTGCTAGAGTGCTGAAAAACAACGATGCCATGGTCTTCTCAATTACTTGTTATGCATCAGGGAGCCGGGAAATGACTAAGGATGACAGCAGAAGAATCGATGCCTTTGAGTTGTAGTGCTTAGGAAGAGTCTTGAACATACCATGGACCACCAAGAAAACAAACAGGACTGGCTTGGAGAGAGTGAAACCAAGTTTCTCCTCAGAGGCGAGGGTTTTGAACATCCATTTCCCATACTTTGAGCACGTGGCCAGAAAGGGACAGTCCTTGGAGAAGGACATCATGGTTGGAAGAGTGGAGAGACAGTGCAGGTGAGGAAGACCCTGGGTGAGATGGATTGACCTAACTGAAGTGATGGGATTAGGTGTGTTAGAGTCAGTGAAACTGGCTTCAGAGCTGTTGTACACAGGATTGCTATGAGTCACAGGTGATCCAACGGCACATAACAAAAACAACAACAATAAAAAGGCTATGCATCACTTCAACAATATCTACATGCACATTTGGTTATATTCCTTAGGTTAAATCATCTTTCTTGACATTTCACCATTAATCAAATTCTCTGCCCTTCTAACTTTATGCTCTGTCATTTAGAATAACTGTTACCTATTTGATCCTTTTTGGAAATTCTTTCGAGATTAATATACTCAATTGTAATGAGGCTAAACTGTTGTTTCAATGGATAGGGAAGAGTTTCCATTAAATGTCTCCCCAGGGACATTAACAGGGAGATTCCTGTCCTCAGGGATAATAATAAAGAGGAACTACCGAGCCTCCTTGACTGTAGAATGTCCAGATTCCAGGGGAATTTGAAAATCTGGTCCTCATTTTACCCTTTGGTTTGAAATCCTTAATAGCCATTTTAAAAAGAAAACAACCCAATTCTTAATATATAACAGTCACATCCTTCATAACAGCCCCTTTAATATACTTTGCTTTTATGGCCAAATGGTAACCTGTTCTCTATATTGCACTATATTTATTCATGGAATCCAAGCAGATTGTCAGTGTTTTTAGTGTCTTTAGAGGGTCTATCTGCTTTAAAGCTGCATGGCAGCTGTGTGGTGTCGCAGTCCTTTATTGTACCAGTTTCTTCCTGTCCAATCCCAGGATTGCCTGTTCTCCCTCAGCCTGAACCATGTGCATTGCCAACCTGATAGATGAGAAAGGGTATCTCCGTGTGGTTTTCATTGACTTTACTATAAGTGAGGTTAAACATTTTTTTAAATGATAAAGAAAAACAACTCTTTGCTGTTGGACTTTTTTTTTTTTAAATAGAGAATTTATTGATGACCTCCTCTCACTCCTTCTTGTTGGACGGCTGATATTTTTCTTACTGGTTTGTAGGAGCCTTTCTGCCGTATGTGATGCACATATTTTCTTTTGATTCATTATTTGTCTTTTAACTTTGCTTATGATGTTGCTACCATGCAAAATTTATTCTGGAGCACTTAAATTTATAGATCTTTCTCTCGTCTCAGTTTTCAACCAGGGTTAGGAAACTGAGGTTAAAAGGCATAACTTTCATATATAGACACAAACACTAGGTATAATGGAACAGAAGGGTACATTTACAGTAGAGAAAATGTAAAACCAAAAATCTAGTTTAAGCTTTTAGGAAAAAAAATCTTTTCTAAGGAAATCTATCCAAAACCTTTTATAAAGAAATGTATCAAAAAATCTCTAAAAGACAAAGTAAATTTGAACAAGTGGAAAAAAATGCCAGGATATTCTTGGCTGTGTCTCAACACCATGAGGATTTTGCATGTGTGAGTGTATGAGAACATACACCACTTTGACAATTCCTACATGTACGTTCATTGACACTGGTTACAGCCCTCAGGTTGTGTCACTTTTCTCAACAACCAACTACTTCACCATCATCAGTCAAATTCGCTGAGTGGATTCCTTTGGAGATTCCATTTTATTTGTGATCCCCTAAAAAGAGAAATCAGGGAAACTATAAGCTTGACTTGTTTCTTCAACTTGACAATGTTGTCATTTTATTTTTTCCACCCTTTAAAAAAATTATACTAATTCATGTCATTTCTTGTCTGCAGTACTTGTAACTTCAATAACTCACAAGATCAAGTTCACTTGAGTTTTATTTCCCCATGAATTGCATAAACTGTATTTTTTTTTCCTTGAAGGTTGTACTTTAAAATCCATGTTCGGTCCTTATTCTGCTTGTTGAGCAGGAAGTTCTGGCTGAAATGGTATCATTTCTTGAGATAAAGCTATGTGTTTAGTTAAAGGAAAGAGTGATGATTATCTTTTAAATGTAAAAACAAAAAAAATCACTGACCTCCTAAGCTCATCTATCCTTTTGAATTGCTGTTTTCTATTTGATCATGTATAGGTAATTCTTTAGAGTAAAAGTTAAAGGTAGATCTTCCTTTCTAAGTAGGCGAAACTTTTTTTTTGTTTCAAATAGTAGGGGACAGTTTTGGGTAAATTCTCAAAGATTTCCACAGGGGAATTGTTTGAGGCATGTGACATCAGGCTTGGTGGCTCCAGAATGCTTGGATTCCAGGAACACTGAAAAGTCATTTCCTCATTTGTTGGTGGTGGTGTTTATCATCAAGTCAGAACCAACCCATAGCTGACACTCTGGCGGGTTTTCAGAGGCAGTTAATTGCACAGGAGGAGATGCCCATTCTTCTCCCTCTCCCCTGGAGCAACTGGTGGGATTCAAACTGCTTGCCTTCGGGATTGCAGCACAGCTTCTTGCCACTAGGCCACCAGAGCTCCTCATTTTCACCTTTGATTGGGATATTTCTTTAGAATCCTTGATCTCATTAAGGAAAAAAAAAAGCAACAGATAGTCACATGCTTAAAAATAACCATATATAGAGGTTTTGTTGCTTATAAACCCAAAATTTATTTTTATTTAAAATAACATATAAAGGGGCTTAAAATGGTCCAAAGACATCCGTGTTTAATTCAAGATCATAGTATATTTTTGTTTGTTTTGTTTGCTTTTGTGTGCACATGATCTGTAGTACACATCACATGCCATTTTGTCCATGAACCCAGGATGACTGACGGCCTGTGCTGGTCCTTCGAGCATCCTGTCTGCGTTTTCTTACAGCTGCATTTGGTAGCTGTGTGGCGTTGTCATAGCTCACTGCACTAGTTTCTTCCTGACCAATATCAATGGCCATGTACAAGGGTGCCTGTCCTCTCCCACCATCAACAACCACATACTTTGCCGGTCTGGTAGATGAAAAGGGAACTTGGTGTTTTAATTGCGCTTGTAACAAGTGAGGTTAAGCATCTTTCACAGAGCTATTTATTCTCGTCCTTCTCTGACCCCTTTTTGATGCGGGATGGGTGGTAAGAAGCTCCAGAATTAAGGTTACATAGTGGAGTGCATTGGGGCGGGGTGGGGGTGGGAGCAAGGGGCAGTTTATCTTTTGCTTTTCGAAGAGAGGAGTGAACTGGGGGTGGGGTGGTAGAGAAAACAGTGCAACAATGGATGAATGGAAATCCAAAATCTCTGTAAATGTTCATTAAAATTAATAAAATAAGTTTTTTTTTAAAAAAGAAGCTGTGCTGCAATTCTGAAGGCACATGGTTTCTATCCACCAGCTGCTCTGTGGGGGACGGATGGGCAATCTCCTCTCATTGGATTAACTCCTGAAAATCTGCTGGAGGGTCAGCTAAGGGTCCGTTCTAACCCTTACTCAATGGTAAATGAGAACAACAACAGGCATTTTTCTTACTGTTCTGTCGGAACTGTTTGCAGTAGGGTTTACGAAGAGTTCCTTTCAGTGCATCTTTTGCCTTTTGAATTTGCCTTAGTCAAGATTGATCCTGGGGGGGCTGGGATATATGGATCTTGTTTCAGCTTCAGTTTTTAGGCAGGGTTAGCAAACAAAGGTTAAAAAAAATCAGAGCTGCCGTATATAAACACAAACACTAGATAGAATGGGAGAAAGAATACATTTAAAGCAGTAAAAGTAAGAAAATTTAGTTTTATCTTTAAAAGAAAGTCCCAAATTCTTTAAAGGGAAAATGACCGGGCACTCCCTGAAAGGCAAAGTAGGTTTAATCCAGTGAAAAGGCACTCTAAAATAATCTTGGATGTGCTGCAACACCATAAGGATTTTTGGGCTTGTGTGTCACGTAAGCATGCAACACTTTCCACACGTACAATCTCATTACATTGGCTACAGTTTTTGAGTTGTGTCATTTTTCTCAAGAACTTTCCCCCAGTTATTTTCACCATCTTTAAGCGAAGTGACATCCCCACCTCCCAAGCTTCTCACCTCTCCTTTTGATTTGCTCTTGTCCAATTGACCACATATGCAGAATTCTTGGAAGTCAAAGTTAATGTAAAAAGGAAGAAAGAACAAGGTTTTTTAAAAGTGAATGGCTGTTGATTGTGCTTATGCAAAACCTATGCTTGGACCTGGAGGCGGTCATCAGAAAAGAGCAAGGAAACGCTGCATGGTTCATAATTGGGAAGGATGTACGCCAGGGATGGGTCCCAGCTCCATATCTTTTCAATCTATATGCAGAACAGATTATCCGGGAAGATGGGTTCTGAGAGGAGAAATGTGACATCAGGATTGGAGCTAGACTCATCAACAATCGGCGTTATGCAGATAACACAATCCTGCTTGCTGAAACTGAGAAGGACCTGAAGCACTTGCTGGAGAAGGTCAAGGACTACAGTCTTCAATATGGATTGAAGCTCAACATCAAGAAAACAAATGTTCTCACCACTGGGCTGACTGGTGATAGATGGTGAAGAGATTGAGATTGTCAACAGCTTCAGTTTGCTTGGCTCTACAATCAACACTCTTGGTACCAGCAGCCAGGAAATTAAAGGATTAATTACATTGGGGAAGTCGGCTGTCAGGGACCTCTCCAAAGTACTGAGGAACAACAATGTCAGTCTGAAGACTAAGGTGCATCTAGTACAGGCCATGGTCTTTGCAATTACTTGCTATGCATCAGAACACTGGACAATGACTAGGGCTGATAGAAGGAGAATTGATGCCTCTGAGCTGTGGTGCTGGAGAAGAGTATTGAATATACCATGGACTGCTAGAAGAACAAACAAGTTCATCCTGGAGAGGGTGAAGCCAGGCTGCTCCTTGGAGGCAAGGATTCTGAAGCTTCCTTTGTTATACTTTGGATATGTTGCAAGGTGGGATCAGTCCTTGGAGAGGGACATCATGTTTGGGAGTGTGGAGGGACAGTGCAGGAGAGGAAGACCCTCTATGAGATGGATTAATTCAGTGACTGCGGTAATAGAGATATGTGTGTTAGTGACAGGAAGATTGGCATGGGATGGAGCATGGTTTCGATATGTTGTACATAGGATCACTATGAGTCACAGGCAACTTGACTGCACATAACAACATGTACCACGATTTATTGATCCATTCAGATGTGGTTGCATTCACACAGTGGAATACTATGCAACACTCAAGAGCAACTATTTCGGAAAATACTACATAACTTGAGAGAGACTGGACAGCATTAGGCTAAGTGAACTCAGTCTCATAAGGACAAATATTGCCTAGTACCATTATTGTAAAAATAGAAGGATAAATAGTAAAACATGTATGAGGCCCCAAGGGTGGAAGAGATGGGAGAAGGCTGAGAATGGGTAGGGGCAAAATCACACGTTGCACAGTTTGGTGGGTAGACGGAAGGGGGAAGGAAATGGGAAGGATCTGGCGAGGACCTGAAAAGACAGGGTGATGATGGGCATAGTCTGATGGTGATTGATTTTATAAAACCTAATGCACAATGTGAATGAAGAAGAATACTGTGAAACACAATGTATAAGAACTTTGTAAGCAAATCAATAAAAAAATATACTAACTGGGGGGGGATTAATATAGATACACTTTTCTAATTCTCTCTCATTGTCATTGAGTCAGAACCAATTTGTAGCAGACCCTCTTGTGGGTTTTTTAAGGGAATCATATGGAAGGAGATTGCTGGTCTTTCTTCCACACACAGAACTGGTGGGTTCAAACTACCAGAGGCACAGTCTTTGGGTCAGCAGCACAACTGTCTAAGGACTACGCCACTAGGGGTCCCTCTTTTACTATTACTTGGTTCGAAATTTGGGCACAGTTTCAGTTCAGGATTTATAAATTTCCTCATGATAATATTTTCAGGAAGGGGTCATCCAGCCTAAGAGACACCACAAACTCTGGATTCCATGAAAATGTGGGTTTCTGTTCCTTATTTTTCTTGTCTAAGTAGAATTATTTTATAGGGTTGTTCATCTAAATATTTAATAATGGTAGCAGTCCTTTTGGTGTCCCATCAGAGGAGACAGCTGTGCATGGGAAAGAACAGACAAATATCCTATTTCCTCCACCAATTCCTGAGCCTTCTTTCTCAGGTGCCCCCATCAAATAGAGATCAATTGTTGCAATTCCTATAGTTGAACCTAAATATTTCACTTTCTTTAAGTTATATAAATGTAACTTGGTTCTAATAATAATATCAAGAGGTTTTTCTCTTTTTCTTAACTAGACAAGTTGATCCTAAATTATATATGGAAAATAGCAGCAACCAAGAAAACGCTTTAAAAATAGAGTATAATGCCGTCTCTACTCTATCCTATGTTATATAGTATTGTATGAAATCATTGCTCCTGAGTGTTGCATAGTATTCCATTGTATGAATGTACTTTCTTAGTCTGTTCCTTTGTTGGTGGGCATTTAGGCTGTTTCCATTTTCTTGCTAGAGTAAAGTGAAATATCTCAGTCATATAAGGACAAATATTATATAAGGCCACTTATGAAAATAAGAGGATGACTGAGCAAGATAATGTATAAATGTCCAAAAGAGGAAGTAGAGAAGGGGGACAGAAAAAGGGGAATGGGGAAAATCATTGGGATAGCAGAAGTTAGCCAGTAGGGAGAGTGAAGTAATAAGAAAAGTTCAATGGAGACTTGAAAACATGGGGTGATAAGCATATAAAATATGATGTATATGAATGAGTGTATAAAACACAAGGAACATGAATGAAATATATATGAATGATTATGTAGAAACCAATTAAAA
>NW_006399766.1:17588702-17597610 GCF_000299155.1 Elephantulus edwardii | reverse complement strand
TATATATAATGGATTTAGTATATCTTGACAGGGAAGTGTCATCTCAAAACATAGGGGGAAAAATAGACTGAAAACATGTTGGAAGTCCTCTAGAAAACCTTGTAATTGAGCTAGTTTCTGCCAGAAGAAACTCCGAATGAGTACAAAACATCCACAAATAATATTACAAAATCAAATTAAAACAAAAACCCATGAAACCATAGAGATGCCAGACCCCATTCCATTATAATCTTGGAAGCAGTTAATTCTTTTAAAAGAATTTTTATTTTATATTGGTTTGCTTACAAAGTTCATATACATTGTCTTTTACACTATCCTTCATTCACATTGTGTTTAATATAATTTCCATCCACTATATTTCATAAAATTCATCACCACTGGACTATGCCTGCCATTACCCTGTCTTCTCAGGCCGGCAGGAACCTGAGAAAAAAGTTCATTCTTGATGTCTCAGTAGCAGTATTTCATAGCAAAACCAAAACTTGTAAGCAGTGTATCTTTTTGCATTTGTTTCTTTGATGTCTAATTTTCCACTTTTATAAAAAGACTTCCAAAACCTCCCATAATGATTTTAGTCTTAGAATTATAAACCACTTGGATTTTTCCTGTTAAATATTACTTAATGCAGTGGACTGAAGTCCTCCCCTTGAATTCAAAACTTGCCGCATTTAGACAGCCTGGAGTCAACAAGAAGTGTGTGCCTGGATGTGATTAAGCACCACATGTCTCCACTGGATTTACAATCCAGATTTGAGTGTTTCGTGGGGTAGAGGAAGTGGGAGTGAAGAAAATGTACCTCAAACCACCTGTGATTAAATTCCATGATAAAGAATGTCACCAGGCAACAAATGATGCTGGAGTCAGAGGGACAATTTCGTGGACAGTCAGGGAAGTAGGATTTGACTGAGTGGAAGAGGTCCATATGCTTTCTCCTAGCGGTCCATGGTATATTCAATACTCTTCTCCAGCACCACAGCTCAAAGGCATCAATTCTCCTATCATCCGTAGTCATTATCCAGTTTTCTGATGCATATCAAGTGAATGTGAAGACTATGGCCTGGATCAGGTTCACCTTAGTCTCTAGACTGATGTCATTACTCTTTGGTACTCTGGAGAGGTCCCTGACAGCAGATTTTCCCAATGCAATAGCAAACCAGAGAAACTGTTTATATGGCAAACTGGAATAAATGTCCACTTAGTACATTAGAGAAAGCCTTTCCATCAACCTCAGGCAGGAACAAGGGAAATAACTTAGGCCATTCCTTTGGATGGGCCCTCTCTTGCTAAACTCCAGCTAGCTGTTGCCTTCATGTAATCATTTAATCTCTCTCTGATTATCCCCTGTCACTTGAGGACTCAAAAGATGTTCATCAAAGAATAGACAAAAAACTGGGGTGAGGGGGAGGAAATGAGATTGTGTTAATGGCAGAAGAACAACTCAGAAAAGGAGATGAGAATGGGCGCACCTCTCAACAACGTCGTGTTGTCAGCATTACTAAATGGCACATGTCAAGCAACAAATGCTGGCAAGGTTGTGGAGAAACTGGAACCCTTATTCACTGTTGGTGGAAGTGTGAATGATGCACCACTGTGGAAGGTGGTGTGGCGCTTTCTCAAAAAGTTTCAAATAGAGATACCATTTGACCCAGCAATTCCACTACTGGGAATATACCCCAAAGAGACCATGACTGCCACCCAAGCAGATATATGCACACCCATGTTTATTGTGGCTTTGTTCACAATAGCAAAGAGATGGAACCGACCCAAGTGCCCATCAACGAACGAATGGATAGGGAAGCTGTGATATAATCACACAATGGAATACTACGCTGCATTGGAAAAACAAGGAACTCATGCAATATTATTCAAAATGGGTGACCTTGGAGGGCATTATGCTGAGTGAAATATCTCAGTCACAAAAGGACAAATAGTGCATAGTGCCACTGTTGTAAAACAGGACTGACATTGAGATTGGGGGTGACAGGAAGATGGGTTCAATAATGTATACTACATTGGAACAACATTGAACTGTTTAAAAGGGATATGTGATTAGGTAATTTTGTCATGACAGGATTCCAGAATGAAGGCTGCGTAGTGGAGTGGACTTGGGGGGAGGGATTGTAGAACAATGAAAGAATATTTCTTTTACTTTTCAAAGAGGAGCAAATTGGTGGGAGGGAGGGGTGGGTAGGGAGAAAAGTGTAACAATGAATGAATGGAAATCCTCAGTCTCTGTAAACTTTGATCAAAATTAAAATTTTTTAAAGTGGCACATGTGGAAGTTGTTGGATGGAAGTGCATGTTCTCGGCAACAAGAACAACAGCTTGTTTTATAACGGGCATTATGTAGTATTTTTCCTTTTGTAACTGAGATAGTTCACTCAGCATAATGTCCTCCAGGGTCACCCATTTAGTATAATATTTCATTAGTTCTTTGTTTTTCGGTGCAGCATAATATTCCATTATATGAATAGACCAGAGCTTCTCTATCTATTCGTTTGTTGATGGGCTCTTGGGTTGTTTCCAACTCTTTGCTATTGTGAACAATGCAGCAATAAATATGGTTGTGCATATTTCTGCTTGGGTAGCAGTTCTGGTTTCTTTAGGGTATTTTCCCAGTAGTGGCAATTCCTGGGTGAAATGGTATTTCTATTTCCAACTTTGTGAGAAAGTGCCATACTGCCTTCCATAGTGGGTGCATCTGACATAGGGGGTGGGGAGGGAATAAGGGGAGATAAATAATGAACACTGCATTTAAATAGATGAAAGAAAGAACTGTCTAAAAGAAATATATGACTAGGTATTATTTGTATGACAACAGTCCAGAGTAGGAGATACATAGCAAAGTGGAATGGAGGGAGGGAGGAAAATGTGCAAGAATGAATCAATGGAAACCCAAGTTGTCTGTAAATTTCCATTAAAATATTAATAAAAAATAAAAAAAGAATAGAAATGATAATTGCACAGATGAAGTGGGATGAATGTGTCTACATTGTGAGTACTGAAATGTTATGTCTATGGATAGAATCCCCCCAAACCCCCCAATGACAACAGCCAAAGAAATACAATGTAGAAAAAGACGAATAGGCAACAAATAAAAATACAAGTGTGTGCACACACACGTGCACTTACACGTGCAGAGATGCTCAGCAAATTAATGGAACTTCCCATTCTCATGGGCTTCCTGGAGCCACAGAGGGTTCACGAACCCCTGAAGCTCTAGTCCTCTAAGATAGTCTTGAAACCTTAAACCAGGCGTATCCCTAGAGTCCTCCTAGCAATCAAATGCCTGCTTAGCTTCATAAGTGGAGAATGTCTGCCTTGAGCATTGTACCCTTTTTACAATCTATGGAATCTAAGTGACTGCACTAACTGGAAAGATGAGCTAGGAACCTTAAGGGCACCGAGAGCGTGTTAGTGGGCGAGGGACAGCTCAGATAAAGATGAAGGGAGGAGCCGTACAACTCTCCAGAGGCGCACAACGTTATTGATTTGTATCTCTGTGTTGGTGATGATGTAGTTGCTGTTATGAGCCATCAAGTGGGAACCCACCCTTACCTGATCCTCCAGCGGGGAGGAGATTGCCCAGATTTCTCCTGAGGAGCAGCTGGTGGATTTAAACTGCGTGCTTCTGAGGTTAACAGCACAGCTTCCTTCCCCCCCAAGCCACCAAAACTCCCTGAAACTACTGAATCGCTGTATATATATTCTGCCTTGTTTATGCTTAGTAACAACACTAAAATAAGAAAGGGGAAGGAGAGAAGATACTCAGCAAATTAAGGTGACACCTCTCCCCTGAACTTTGCGTACTTCAGCACTTAATAAACAAGGCCAGGTTGAGAGAAGATGACAGGGGGGCATGCCCAGCTGATTAAGTGCAGTTTCCAATTAGCCAGCCGAGCGCTCTGTGCCTCACTGAGCACATGCACACCAAGGTGGGCGGTTTCAGGATGTGATCCAGGTAGGCAGGGAAAAGCCTAACTCACTAGAGTGAAAAGAAAAACAAAACGGTCTGATAAGGGCGCAGGCCGATTTGGGTTCTCCGAGGCCAAGGACTACAACGTGGCGTCCACCTTGACAACGTGCAGCGTGCACCGCGTTAATGGAAGGACAAACACGGACTGACGCCTGCGAAGAGTGGCAACATGCAGACGTGGCACATCTGGGACCGCTATGTAAAGACACACACCGGCGACACCTCATGGGAAATGACATTGGTACGCTCGTGGCTCACGGGCGGCTGGATGGGTTTATGTGGAGAATGTTAATGACAGCAATCTCTCTCCTAACGCGCTCATCTGTGGAGTGAGTTGCGCCGCCAGGCCATCTGTAGCCAAGGATCTTCTCAGACTGCTAGGCAACAGGTGATTTCAGCCTGATTGTTCTTTCTTTTGGTCTGAGGTGTTTCTGGTTTGGATTTTTATTTTTTTTTGAGTGAAACTTTATAAATTATACTTGTTTTTTTTACACGTATTTTGCTCAGTAACAGTATAATTACAATTTCACTGGGTCACTCTGACACATATTTTAGAACATTAATTACAATGTTGTTGTTGTGTCCTAACTGACCCATAGATGACCCTCCTGCAAGCTTTCAGAGGCAGTTATCACACAGGAGGAGGAGGAAATTGCCGTCCTACTGCAGAGAAGCTAGTAGATTCTGTAAACCACGAATTTCCCTTAGCTGATTGAATAGTGGTTTTATAGGATGGACAATCTCCTCCCGTGTGATTAAACTGCCTCTGAAAACCTTCTGGAGGGTCAGCTATGGGTCAGTTCTGACTTGATGCTATACAGCAGCAACAACAACAACAACAACAACAACATATAATAGTCCTTTTGTGGCTTAGTTATTTTGCTTGGCAATATGTCCTCTAGAAGCATCTGTGTTATGCAGTGTTTCATGAATTCTTTATTGGTTTTTAGTATTATATATTATGTCATTGTGTGAATGCATCATCGTTTCTTCAGCCATTCATCCACTGATGAACATTTGGGATGTTTCCATCCCTTTTATTTTTTATTAATTTTCATGAACATTTACAGGGACTTTGGATTTCCATTCATTCATTACTGCATTTTTCTCCCTGCCCACTCCTCTCCCCCAATTCGCTCTTCTCTTTGAAAAGTAAAATTCCTTCATTGTTATACTATCCCTCCCCCCAAGTGCACTCTACTAAGCAGCCTTCTTTCTGGACTCCTGCCATGACAATAATACCTAATCATATATCGCTTTAAAACAGTTCTCTCCCTCATCTGTTTCAATGCAGTGCACATTATCTGTGCCCCCTTTCTCTGTCTCCCGTCAACCCCAATGTTAGTCCTTCCTGGTGTTTTGGTTTCTCTCGTTAGTCCTGTTTTACAACAGAGGCACTATGCAGTATTTGTTCTTTTGTGACTGAGATATTTCACTCAGCGTAATGTCCTCCAAAGACATCCATTTTGAATATTATTTCTTTGTTTTTCAATGCAGCATAGTATTCCATTGTATGAATAGACTAGAGCTTCTCTCTCCATTCGTTTGTTGATGGGCTCTTGGGTTGTTTCCAACTCTTTGCTATTGTGAACAAAGCTGCAATAAACATGAGTGTGCATATATCTGCCTGGGTGCCAGTTATGGTTTCTTTAGGGTATATTCCCAGTGGTGGAATTGCTGAGTCAAATGGTATTTCTATTTGTAACTTTTTGAGAAAGCACCATACAGCCTTCCACAGTGGTTGCACCATTTTACACTCCCACCACCATCCCTTTCTATTGTAAATAATGCGGCAATGAATATGAGTGAGCATCTATCTGCTCATGTGGCAGCTCTTATTTCTCGAGTATATATGCCTAGTAGTGGATCAAATGACAGTTCTATTCCCAAATTTCTAAAACACCATCAAACTGATTTCCATAGTAGTTGCACCAGTTTTACAATCTTACCAACAGTGTCTTAGAGTTCCGATCTCTCCACACCTTCGCCAGCGTTTGTTGTCTGCTGTCTTGCTGAGCTTTGCTTTTGTTGCTGTGGTTTTCCTTAAACGTTAAAAAGTGAGCTCTGGGGGCCTGGTGGCAAGAAGCTGCGCTGCAAGCCAGAAGGCACACTGTTTTAGTCCACCAGCTGCTCCACGGGAGAAGGCTGGGCAGTCTCCTCCCGTGTGATTAACTGCCCTTGAAAACCCACTGGAGCGTCAGCTATGGGTCGGTTCTGACTTGATGATACACAGCAATAAGCAACAACATGAATAGTTTTGAGCATTTACAAAAGAAGAGAGAATTGTATAATTAATTCCTTTCAAGTACTCATCACTGGTGTAAAATGTTGCCGGCTGTGGGCGACCTTGAGGATGAAGACTTTGTGGAGGGTATGGTGGTGACATCCTCAGAGTTCATCACTTAAGTACTAACCCAAAGGTTGGGAATTCAAAGTAGATCTGAGGTGCAGGGGAAAGACCTGCAGTTTCTGCCATAACGAATGGCATGGAATGAGCTCAGGAGGAATGGGTTTGGATTTTCTTTTTGGTTGTGGTAACATAGCTAGTGCAGGCTGGTAGTACTTTGGTGCAAAGAAGGCTTCTTCTCAGTCATTTTAAAAGTATGATTGTGCAACCATGTATGAAGAGCTGTGCTGGATGCCTAGTGAGTGTGACCATGCTACTCAAAAAGTACATCATGATAGATGGAGAAAAGATTGAAGTTGTCAATGATTTCATCTTGCTTGAATCCACAAGCAACACCCTTAGTAATAGCAGTAAGGAGTTCAGGAGACATATTGCGCTGGGAAGTCTGAAGTCAGGGATTTCTCCAAATTTCAGAGGAGCAATAATGTCAGTGTGAAGACTAAGGTGTGGCTGATTCAGGCTGTGGTCTTCTCAATCACTTGCTATGCATTTGAGAGCTGGACAATAAATAAGGATTACAGAAAAAAAATTGATGTCTCTGAGCTGTGGTGTTGGAGTAATGAATATCTCATTGGCTGCCAAAAGAACAAACAGCTATGTCTTGGAAAAAGAGCAGCCAGAGTGTCTCTTGGAGGCAAGGACGGCAAAGCTATGTCTCATGTAATTTGGGCGCGTTGTTAGGAGAGGCTAGTCCTTGGAAAAGGACATCATCATGCTTGTAAAGATGAAAGGTCAGCGAAAGAGAGTGTGGAGTTTATCTTTAAGTATGAATTTTTCTAGCCACTGTTTGACTTTGCTATGCAGATCCGCCAGAGTATGCAGACAGGGCATGTTAGCCTACCTACAAGGGGATTGGCTGTTTACCATCGCACAAGGGGATTAGCCAGTCTCAATAATTTACAAGGGCATTGGCTAGTCTCGTCATTGAATTCAGCAAGCCAACACTGAGAGGCAGACCGCTTTTGGTGCCATTGAACAAGAAACAAGATAATATAGGGCACCCTTCTTTCTCCAGCTACACGTATGGCAGCAAGACCTATGGCAAAAACACCTATGGTCAAACTGGAGACCTGACGAGAGATGGGACCTCCTGGGGGAGCAGTGGAGAGTCAATATTGGCAGGATTGAGAACTCTGTTGGACAACTAGGGGTGGGAAGCAAATATAAGCAGGACTGAGACCTTGGTCTAAAGCCATGAGGCTCAAGGCTGAGGTGCCTGTGTGCACTTTTAAGGAGCTGTCTTAACTATATTCAGTTATTAATTTGGATAATAACTTTTTCACTTCCCCCAATATGGTTTTGTGTGGTCTTTGAGCTATCACATCATATTTTGGACCCAGCAAAACAGTGAGATTAATGTTTAGATGAGTAGAAAGAGGTACATGGGGGACATTGCTTTGGTGTTACTGATGGTGTGGACAGGGGCAGTTCCCCTTTGTGAAGTTGGTAAAGGTCAGATATGGCCGTCCCCACATTGCCCTTGTTTTTTTTTTACAGAGAGAAGGACCCTCAATGGCACATAGCACATCCTACACAGTGACTGCAATGATAGCTTCAAGTATGTCAGAGATGATGAGGACAGCACAGGATTAGGATAGAGTTCAGATTTGTTATTCATAGGGTCGCTATGAATTATATTTGACTCAACAGCAACTAACAAAAACAATTCAAGGGGCAGGGGGTTTCTGTGGCCTAATGGGTAAGGAGTTGTGCTGCCAACCCAAAGATTCAAGTTTCAAATCCACCAGCTGCTCTACCGTAAAAAGATGGGCAAACTCCTCCCATTGGCTCTACAGGCTCTGGAAACCTGCTGGAGAGCCAGTTATATTTTGACTTAAACGTACACAACAACAACATTCAAAAAGTGGCCTATGGACCAACAGCAGCTTCACTGACTGGGAGCTGATGGGCAGTGATGACTTCCAGGCCCCACTTGTCACCTCTAAACCAAAAAACCATGACCCCAACTCATGTTGATCTCTGTGTGTGAATACCCTAGGGGTATTTCTTTTGGAAGTAAATTGCTAGGTCTTATCTCTGAAGTGCCTCTAGGTGGTTTGGAATCAATAACCTTCCAGTTAGTAATCCAAAGGTTAACTCTTTGTACTATCCATAGGCCTCCAGAATCCCAGTGCCTTTCTCCTCAGTATTACCAGGGGTAATATGTGTCTTTTTCCAAAGAGAAATCTTTAAGCTTGTCTCTAGTTATAATTTCCTAAACTCTGAATACCTAGTTCCCACAACTATAATCTCACTGTTATCATGTCAATCCCAACTCAGAATGATCCTCCATCAGGTTTTCAAGGCTGTAAATCTTTGCAGGAGACAACTGCCTCATCTTTCTCCCACAGAAGGACACTTGGATAAAAGACTGATGTTGTCCAGGATTTCACGTTCCTGGGATCCACAACTAACATTTAAACAGCAGTGTTGTTGTTTGTTGTTATGTGCTGTCGAGTCATTTATGACTCATAACGACCCCATGTACAACAGCCCTAAACCCTGCTCTATCCTGTGCCAATTGC
>NW_006399766.1:17586376-17588162 GCF_000299155.1 Elephantulus edwardii | reverse complement strand
CCATCCATCCTGACGCTGCCAATTGGTCCAGTGGTGAGAATCTTTGTCTTCTTGACATTGAGCCTCAGTCCATACTGAAGGCTGCAGTCCTTGACCCTCCGCAGCAAGTGCATGAGGTCCTCCTCAGTTTCAGTGAGCAGGGTTGTGTCATCTGCATAACGCAGATGCAAACAGCAGTGAAGGAAATAAAAATGTGTTGCATTGGTCAAATTGGCTTCCAACAATTTCCTTAAAGTGCTAAAGAGCAAGAATACCACTTTAAAGACTAAGGAGCACCTGCCCAAAGCCATGGCATTTTCAATTGGTTCATATGCATGTGAAAGTCACATAATGAAGAAGAAAGACCAAGAAAGAATTGATGCCTTTGAATTGTGGTGTTGACAAAGAGGGTTGATAAGAAAGACAAATCTATCTTGAAAGAAATGCAACTTGGTGAGCTCTGGTGGCCTAGTGGCAAGAAGCTGCACTGCAATCCCAGAGGTACACAGTTCGAATCCATCAGGTGCTCTGCTGGAAAAGGAGGGAAAATCTCCTCCTGTACCTGTCAGATCTAATTTGGCGGTACACACACCCCCACAAAATAATAATAAAACAAAATAAAAAAAGATTGCTGCTTTAGAAATTCAACTAGAGTACTCCTCAGAAGCAACGATGGTGAGCTTTGCCTCACACACTTTGGGCATGTTGTCAGGAGAGGCCAATTCCTAGAAAAGGATATAATGCTTGGTAAATATGGTGGTCAGCAAAAGAGAAGATGAACTTCAGTGAGTTAGATTGACACAGTGGCTGGAGCACCGTGCAGGAGAGGGCAGTGTTTTGTTCTGTTGCCAAATGACATGTATGTGCATTCAAAGTTAAGAAGCAGGTTAAAAAAAAAGAGAGAGATGCTTAATTAATTGTGGACATCCAGTACTTTGCTCTCTGATGGCCTTGTGGCATGGAGCTACGCTGCCAACCCAAAGGCACATGGTTCAGATCCACCAGCTGCTTTGTGGGAGAAGAATGGGCAATCTCCTCCCATGCGATTAACTGCCTCTGAAAACCCGTTAGAGGTCCAGCTATGGATCAGCTTAGACTTGATGGCAATGACTGAGTGAATGAGTACTTTAGCCAGCATCAGAAGTTGGTGGCTTTTTTGGTCAACATTAAAATGGATACCATGAATTAAAAAAAAAAAAAAGTGGAGTAGTGCCATAGTTCACCATGTAATCTCTCCTGCTAATGACCCAGCAACAGCACCACAGGACAGGTGTCATGAGGCCCAATTGGGAGTGGAGGTAACTGAAATGCAGAGATACAATTTGGCTTTTTCAGGATCTCAGTTAATAAACTCGGGCCTGTCTGGTTTGCGCCTACGATTTTGTGCCTTGTAGCCTTCCAGCGAGGAATTTCACATTGAGGGGCAACTAATAAAACCAACCAACCAACCAACCCCAAGATGGTGTCCACCCCCAAAAAAGTCTGTCAACCCAGCCACAGCAACAGATACCCCACCTGTTGGCTGCCACCAGTTACACTATCACTGACAGCTAAGTATTTTTGAGCAATCAGCGAACAAACCGACCTGCCTGGAAAAGTGGGCTCTCTTGCCAATGCCTGTTGACTTCACTGTGAACTGAATTTAAAAATCCCATGTTCTCTCAGGACAAAGGTGAGATCTCCTATAGACCCAAATACCTGGGAAATGCACTTAAGAAATAAGCCAAATTATTTTACATTATTTTTTATACTAGTTTATTTACAAAATTCAAATACATTATTTTTCACACTAGATCCTTCCCATTTC
>NW_006399766.1:17576793-17584500 GCF_000299155.1 Elephantulus edwardii | reverse complement strand
AGAGAGGAGGGAGGGAGGGAAGGAGAGAGAGAGAGAATGAAAATACCACACACAGTGAGAGAAGGGAGAAAAGACACACAGAGACACAGAATACACATAGACACATAGAAATGGAGGAGAGAGAGAACACACACACAGACAGAGATAGAGATAAAAAGAGGAGCAGGATAGAAAGAGCACACACATGCTCACATAGACACACATGACAGACTGAAGAGGCACAGACACCAGTCTGGTGAATTTACAAGCAAGTGACCCAGATATCGTTTGCTGTTGCAAAAAGCTGGCAACAAAGCTAGTTGTCTCCACAATGGTTAAAAGCACTTGGTTGATAACTGAAAAGCTGGTGGCCGGAACCAAACCTTGGGAGAAAGATGAGGCAGCGTGCTCCTGCAGAGTTTTACAGCCTTGGGAAGCCCATGGGGCTGGTCTACTGGTTCTCCAGGGTCCCAGTTGACTCCAGGGCAGTGGGCTTGGCTTTTGACTAACCAGCTCACTTGATCAGCTCGATAATAGTCTTCATAATAGTTAATGGCCAATCTCACCCTTGTGCTGAAGAGAAGATAATGAACAAGAGGGAAAACAGGACAGAAAAACAAGTAGTCACCTAAGGGGAAAGAGATAAGCGTGTTGCTCAAAACCAGGAGAAAAAGTTAAAGCTGTTCTTAAAAACATACCTCCTTGAAAAAGAAAATGAAAATGAAACATTATTTTAAAAAAGGAAACATTTTCAATGTTAAAAATTAATAAATAAAAAGAAAGGATGTGTCGAGCGTGGGGTGGGGGAGTAATGATTGTATTTTGCCCTAAATTGTATTTTGTCACAAAGATTTTTCCAAGTTTTTCCATCTGAAATACTACCTTTGCAAAGGCTAGCCAACAGTACCAGGGAATGTTCTCATAACGACTACTAGTGTGTCTGAGGAAAACTAGAGAGTTTCAAGGACTGATGCGTTGGGTTTTTTTTAAAGGAGATTTCCTTTCTTTCAAGGGTACCTCTGGATAGATTCAAACCTCCAACCTTCCCATTAAGTTGCCAAGTTTGCATTATTCAGGGATGCCTTGGTAAGGAATGCTACTCTAAACCAAACCCAGTGTGGCTGAGGTGATTATTATTTGTGGTGCCTATCGCCAGTGGATTGATTGGCAGCATCATGATGGATGGAGAAAGAACTGAGACTGTCAACGACTTCATTTTACTTGGATCCACAATCAATACACATGGTACCAGCAGTCAAATTTAGGAGATGTATTGCACTGGGAATAGTCTTCTTTCGGGGACCTCTGCAAATTACTTGAGGAGCAATGGTATCATCTTGAGGACTTAGGTGTACCTGATGCAGGCCATGGTCTTTCCAATTACTTGCCATGCATCTTAGAGCTGGACAATGAATAAGGATGACAGAAGAAGAAGTGATGCTTTTTAAAAAAACAAACAAACAAACACCAAACCCTTGTTGTGTGCCATTGAATCAGATCTGACTGGCACAGGAGGAGACTGCCCCTCTTCTCCAGCAGAGCATCTGCTGGATTTGAATTGAGCACCTTTGGGATTGCAGTGCAGCTTCTTGCCACGAGGCCACCAGAGCTCCAGAATTGTGCCTTTGAGCTGTGGTATTGGAGAAGGGAAATCACAGCCTGTCAATCAGGAATTTGGCTTATTTCTTAAGTGCATTTCCTAGGTATTTGGGTCAATAGGAGATCTCATCTTTGTTTTGATATAACCTGGCTTCGTCTTACATACTTGGGGCATGCTGCTAGGAGAAGCTGTTCCTTGGAGAGGGACATCATGCTTGGGAAGGTGGAAGGTGGAAGGTCAGTGAAAGAGAGGAAGACCCTTAACCAGGTGGATTGACACAGTGGCTGCAGCAATGGGCTCAAGTATGTCAGACGTTGTGAGGATGGCACAGGGTAGGACAGGGCTCAGAGGTGTTGCCTGTAAGGAAGCTGAGTTGTACTCAACTTGATGGCCCCTAACAACAACACAAACAACATCAGGTTTCTGAGGCTGTTATGTCCTTACAGGAGGAGGCTGCCTATCTTTCTCCAGTGGAGGAGCTGATGGATTCAAACTGCCAGTCTGTCAGTTAGCACATGAAGCTACCAGGGCTCTTTTCTGTAAGATCAAAAGGATAGAGGGAGCTCAGGTGTATTAGTGGTAAGGAATCGTGCTTGCCAATGCAAAGGTGGTGGTGGTGGTTGATTGCCATTGAGTCGAGCACAACTCATAGTGACCCTATGAACAAAAGACCTGTACATAACGATCGTCGTTTAGGAAGTGGATGCCACTCCTGCTTCCAAATGCAAAGAAAGGTATGGGGTTTAAACCCACCAACAGCTCTACAGGAGAAAGATGGGCAACAAACTGCCTCTGAAAACCTGCTGGAGGGTCAGCTATGGGGTCGATTCCGACTGCACAGTACATGACAGCTTTTACATATGAGGAAGCTGAGGTGTTTAAAGTTGAACTAACGTGCTCTCCAGAAGTAAGGCTCTCTCTCTAGTGAACAGCAGAGCCAGAAAGAGCATCCAAAGCACATGGTTCTTGTCCTGGGTTCTTCCCTCTTACAGCAGGTCCAAGAAAAACAAAACACAAGTGCCACAGAAATCACTCTCTGACTCCAAACCCAAACCTTTGATGCCTTTGATTGGCATCAAAGGAGTCTGTCTCAGAGCGATGCTGTGGGGCAGAGTCGAAATATCCCATCCGGTTTCCCAGGGAGGAAGCAGATAGCCTCATCTTTCGCTCCATGGATTCCGACCACTGACCTTTCTTTGAGTTAGTGGCCCAGTGATTAATCCACTGCTTTTCCAGGACCCCTTCAAATGAGTCTGGGATTATTAAGTTATATGGAAAGTTCTCTTTCTCATTCTGGAAACGAGCAAGTACCTTGGTGGGTTGCTTGATGAGGAGGGAAACGTTGAGTCAGAGCCCTCGTCACACCTCCTGAGGGTTTTTCCTTGTCACTTGTCAGGCGACCCAGGAAAATGACAATTGGGGTGGGGCACCTCGGCAGTTACATTCTTTCCTTCAGCCTGCACCTGCCTCCCCACCCCTGTCCATCACTGGTCAAACTTACCTCACCTCAGAGGGAGAGAGGAATGTTCTGGAAGGTAGAGATTCCTACTCAGGAAGCAGCGAACTGGGGCCCTGACTTAGAGGAGTGGAGGACATGCATCCGCCCACAGTGTGGGCCCACAGTCAGATACCCGTCCCTGGGCCTCTACTGCTGTGGGGTTAGGAGGCGCCATTCTTCTGAAGTCACTGCCTGAAAAACCACTGAGGTGTCTTTATGGCAAATCCTAATGGTGCTGAAGGGAGCCCTGGTGGCCTAGTGGCAAGAACCTCCTCTGCTAATCTGCAGACATGTGGTTCAAATCCACTGCACCTCTGGAGAAGGATGAGCAATCTCCTCCCAGGCAATTTTACAGCCTCAGAAAGCCCACTGGTAGGTCAGCCATGAGTCGGTTCCAGTAACACCAACAATGGTGCTGAGTGGTGCAAAGAGCTTCACTACTAACTAAAAGGTTGGAGGTTCAAGTCCACCCAGAGGCACCTTAGAATAAAGGCCTAGAGTTGTTCTTTTTTTTTTTTTAAATCAGCTATTGAAAACCATATGGAGCAGAGTTTCCGGGGGTCAGAACTGGCTCCACAACACTGGTTGGGTTCTTTTTAACAAAAAGATGAGTGTGAGCCTGGACCTGTGTGTGCTGCTGTCCCATTGAGCACCCTGTGCAGAAGTAAAGAGCAAGCCGCCATCATTGTGGGCTGCCATCACCTTGCCTCCAACTCCTATCAACCTTATGTGCAGCAGAATGAATCCCAATCTAACCCTGTGCCACCCTCACCGTCTCTGCTCTGATTAAGGCCATTGGTTCAGCCACTGCCATCAATCCTTCTTGAAAGGTTTTGTCTCCAGAGCAAGTCAGGTTCATGCAAAGTAAAGCTGATATGTCAAAAGAGACCAGGGGAGGGGATACACATCCAAGTGAGTCCTAGGCATAAGTGCCCATGGGGGCTCCTGGTCTCTCACCTGCTAGCCCCTTTTGGTTTTGGCATGGGCTTGATTCTTTGTCTTCTGACATTTCTGTGATGGGTGGTTGTGTAACCTCCTACCTTATCCACAAAGTCCTAGGGAATTGGGCTCTGGGGCTGGATTCTCTCAGGAAAAGCCCTGACAGTTATCTTACTTCAATCCGCCCAGGACATACATTCCACCAGTGAGTCATTTCAATCTGAAAGACTCACAGCTCACACCAATCTCGAGTTCAGGGAAGGATTTCTGGAATTCTCTGTGAACCTTCCCAGCAGCTTCCATCTCATATCTCTCAGTAGGTAAAAGAAACAACATAAACAATAAACACACACACACACACACACACACACACACACACACACACCCAAAAAAACACCAACCAACCAACCAAGTTTCTGTTTGAAATACTCAATGTGTGGTGGGGAAATCGGTAAGCAGTTGTTTTTAGGTGCTGTCGAGTCGAGTACAACTCATATCGACCCTATGAACAAAACATCTGGACTCTGTTGTATCCTGCACCATCCTTGTTGTTGTTGTTGTTAAGTGCTGTCAAGTTGTAGGCAACTCATAGTGACACCATGAACGAAAGACCTGAACACTTTCATCGTTTCTTCAGGTTCATAGGGTTTCCGCCATCCTAGCAGGACATATTATGACATATATTAGGGACCTCTGGTGACCTAGTTGTGAGAAGCTGCACTGCAATCCTAAAGGCATATGGTTCGAATCCACCAGCTGCTCCAGGGGAGAAAGATGGGCAATCTCCTTCTGTTGGATTTACTGCCTCTGAAAACTCCCTGGAGGGTCAGCAATGAGTTGGTTCTGACTCCACAGCACACAACAGCAACAACAACAACCTGACTTATATTACTTGTCAAGTCCCCTGGCACTTTACCTATTCCTTCATGCCCTCACCCACTAATCTTCTCTGCCCTGATGATATCCTTTCTCCCACACCCCTTCTCTCTTTCCCCTTTTGAACAGTTAGACCTATCTTGCTCCTATTTGTGATTTGCAATAGCTGTAATATCCTTGTCTCAATTCATCCCAAGCTGATCCTCCTCTCTCCTGGTCCTTATAGTGTTCACTGTTGCACCCTCTGTTTTTTCTGCCTCTCCCCTCCAATCCCTTAGTTACCCTCCTATTGTCACAGTTGTGGTCTTATGTAGTGTTTATCCTTTGGCTACAGAGTTATTTCACTCAGCATAATGCCCTCTAGACTCTCCCATGGTATGTCTTGTTTTACAAATGCTTCATTGTTCTTTAGTGCTGCATAGTATTCCATTGTCTGAATATACCACAGTTCCTCTACCTATTCACATTTGGGCTGTTTCCATTTTCTTGCTATTGTGATTAATTCTGCAGTGAACATAGGTGTACATATCTCTGTTCATGTCTCAGTTCTAATTTCCTAAGGGTATATTCCTAACAGTGGAATAGCTGGTTTATATGGAATTTCTATAGTCACATTTTTGAGGAAACATCAGACTGCCTTCAATAGTGGTTGCTCCATTTTACAATCCCACCAACAGTGCATGAGAGTTCCAATCTCTACACATCCTCTCCTACATTTATTGCTTGATGTCCTGTTAAACTTTGCCACTGCATCACTGAAGCATTCCTTTCTTGATTTTGAACCGTGCAGTGTTTCCCTGCTCTGTTCTGAGGACTGGTTCCTGGCCCAAGTATAGGTTTCCCATAAGCACAGTCAAGTGTTCTGGGATTCCCATTCTCAAGGTTAGCCACAGTTTGTTGAGATCCACACAGTCAAAAGCTTTTGCATAGTCAATGAAGCACAGATAGACATTCCTCTGGTACTCTTTGCTTTCTGCCAAAATCCAGCTGACATTGGCGATAATGTGTCTAGAGTCATGACCTCTTCTAAACCCAGCTTGTATTTCTGGTAGTTCTCTGTCAATGTACTGTTCCGGTCATTTTGGGATAATCTACAGCAAGTTTTTGCTAGTGTGTGATATTATTGATATTCTTCTTCAATAATTCCCATACTCTGTCGAGTCACCTGTTTTTTGGAATGGAAATTAATATGGATTTCTTCCAGTCAGTTGGCCAAATAGCTGTCCTCCAGATTTCTTGGCAAAACTTGGTGAGCGCATCCAGGGCAGCATCTGTTGAAATACGTCAGTTGATATCCCATCAATTTCTGACACTTTCTTTTTTGCCAAGTCCTTCAGAGCAGCCTGAACTTCCTCCTTCATCACCATTGCCTTTTGATCATATGTTACTTCTTGAAATTCTTCTGTGTCAGCCAATTTTTTTTTTGTACAATGCCTTTGTATATCCTTCCATCTTCTTTAAATGCTTCCTGAGTAATTCAATATTCTGCCCAAAGCATCCTTATGCATTACAACTCATGGCTTGAAATTTGTTCTTCAGTTCCTTCAGCTTAAGAAATGCTGAGGGAGTTCAGCCCTTTTGATTTTCCAACTCCAGCTCCTTGCACATTTGAAATCTTCTATTCAGTTCCTTAACTTTTTTATTTCTTCCCTTTGCTTTGGCTTCTTGGAGCTCTAGTACAATATCCAGAGTCTCTTCTGACATTCATTTTGGTCAGGAAATCAAAAGACGAATTGCATTGGGTAAGACTGCTGTCAGAGACCTCTCCAGAATGCTGAAAAGCAATGATGTCAGTCTAAGAGACTAAGATGTGCCTAATTCAAGCCCTGGTCTTCACAATTACTTCTTATGCTTCAGAGAGTTGGACAATGACTAAGGATTACAAAAGAATTGATGCCTTTGAATTGTGGTATTAGAGAGGAGTCTTGAACATACCATGGACTGCCAAGAAAACAAATAGGTCTGTCCTGGAGAGGGTGAAACCAAGTTTCTCCTTGGAGGCTAGAATTTTGAAGCTCTATGTCACATATTTGGGGCATGTGGCCAGGAGCGACCGATTCTTCGAAAAGAACATCATGCTTGGAAGGGTGGAGGGACAGTACAGGAGAGGAAGACCCTGAATGAGATGGATTGACACAGGGACTGGGGCAATGGGAGTAGGTTTGTTGGAATTAGTAAGACTGGCTCAGGACAGGGAAAGGTTCAGAGCTGCTGTATATAGGTTGCTATGGGGCACAGGTGACTCGATGACCCATAACAACAACAACAACAACTGCTATTTGGGTGAGATGGTATCTTATCATGGTTTTTATTTGCATTTCTCTTATTGCCACTGATTTTGGGCATTTTTTCATGTGTCTGTCGACCATCAGAATGTCTTCCTCTATGAAAAGTCTTTCTATATCTTTTGCCCATTTTAAAATTGGATGATTAGTTTTTTTCCTTGCAGAGGACCTGTAGGATTCTGTAGACTTTCTTTATGAGACCCTTGTCATTGCCAAATGGTTTCCCCCCAAGTCTGTAGAATTTCTTTTCAACCTTTCCAGAAGGTTCCTTTGTCAATTTTATCCTCTCTTGGCTGTGCATTTTGGGCTATATTTGCAAATCTATTTAAGCCATACACTAGTGATTCTAATTTTGTTTCTGATGATCTTTACGGTTTTGGTTTTAACTCTTAGATCTCTAGTCCACCTTGAGTTTATTTTTGTGTATGAAGTGAGATGTGGATCCTGTTTCAGCTTTCTGCAGGAAGCAGTCCAATTTTGCCAGCACCATTTGTTGAAGAGGTTCTATTTTCCCCATTTGATAGGTTTTT
>NW_006399766.1:17570904-17576143 GCF_000299155.1 Elephantulus edwardii | reverse complement strand
ACCCCAATGCCAGCCTCATTCTACAACAGTGGCACCATATAGCATTTGTCCCTTTGTGACTGAGATACCTCACTCAGCATAATGTCCTCCAGGGGTATCTGTCTTCAGATTGCATTGAGTTTGTATATTGCTTTTGGTTGTACTGTCATTTCCACAATGTTCAGTATTCCTATCCATGAAAAGAGAATATTTTTCCAGATTGTGAGCTTTTAGAAAAAATACATGTGACAATCCATTCTCTTCAGGAAATGACACTTGATTTTTCCTTTTATTTTTCAATTGATATTTTGACCAAAGTTTACAGAAAACTTGAATTTCCATTCATTCATTGTTGCACAGTTTCCTCCCTACCCACCCCCAGTCCGCTTTTCTCTTTAAAAAGATTCTTTCATTGTTGCCCAGTTTCCTCCCTCTCCCCATCCCCCAATCCACTTTGCTAAACGCTTATTCTGGACTGCTGTCATATCTTCGCCTGACATATTTTGGGTATGTTGCAAGGAGGGACTGGTCCTTGGAAAGGGACATCATGTTTGGCAGCATGGAGGGGAAGCGAAGGAGAGGAAGACCTTTGGTGAGATGGATCGATTCTGTGACTGGAGCGGTGGGAATAAGTGCGTTTGAGATGGCTAGGTTGGCACAGGATAGAACAGCATTTAGAGCTTTTTTTAAATTAAATTTTATTGGTTTTAATGAACATTTACAGAGATTTTGGGTTTTCAGTCATTCATTGTTGCACTGTTTTCTCCACCCTCCTCCCCAGTTCGTTCTTCTTTCCCCCCCCAATGTCTGTTTTAATTGTCCAATTGCCACAGTGCTTGTCAAAGCCAGTTCTGATTAATCTCCTTTGTCAGTGTGTCCCTTGCCATTCCCTATCACTCCTCCCTGAGAGAGACTTCACTCTGATTCATAAGGAAAAGGGGATGGCGTATTCTCTTAGCTACTTCCTGCTGAAAAGGGACGCTGTGGGTTTCAGGGTGAATGTCTTCTCTCACTACTCTAAAGGGCCCCCTTGTCAGTAGGAAACACATAGACTATTATGGAGATTGATTTTGGAATTTAGATGCACTGTTATCAATTGTGCTTAGCCGTACATGTTCATATCCTTGAAGATGTATCATGGAAGTGTTACAGCCTAGAAGATACAAATTTAACTAACAAGTTAAAAGTGCATGAGTCAAAAATGGAAAAGCAATAATATTCTGAGTAGAGGTTCTAATAGTGGCACAAATCAAGTTACAGAGGTAAGGTGGTTCCATTGCCATCCTTACTCTAACTTAATTCTTTTTTTTAAAATTTAAATTTGTTATTAATTTCAGTGAAAATTTACAGAGGCTTTGGATTTCCATTCATTCATTGTTGTAGATTTGTCCCCTCCCAAGGCTTCCCCCCACCAGACATTACCCTCTTGGAAAAGTAAAAGAAAAGATTCTTTCATTATTTTACAAACCCTCCCCCAGGTCCACTCCACCATGTAGCCATCGCTATGAGTCACAAGCAACTCGATGGCACATAACAACAACAACAACAATCATATCTCCCTTTTAAACAGTTCTTTTCATCATCTGTTACAATGCAGTGTTCACCTTAGTTTTCTAGTTTCTGTCCCAACCCCCATGTCAGTCCCATTCTATGACAGTGGCACTATGCAGTGTTTGTCCTTTTGTGCCTGAGATATTCCACTCAGCATAATGTCCTCTAGGGTCACCCATTTTTTATAATATTTCATGCATTCCTTGTTTTCAGTGCTGCATAGTATTCCCTTGTGTGAGGATACCACAGCTTCTCTAGCCATTCATTTGTTGATGGGTATTTCTTTCATTTTTATTTGAGTGAAAGTTTACAAATTACACTGATTTTCCATTCAATCATTAATACACATTTTATAACATTAATTACAATACCCATGATGTCTGATCCTCCATTTATTATTTATTGCCTTTCCCTTCATCCTTCATAAGTGTTTATTATCTATTTTTTAACTTTTTCTTCCGTCTCCCTCTCTTCCCATCCCTGGAAACCACCCAAGAATGATTCTCTGTGCGTAAACCTTTAACTTTTTACAATAATGGTCTTATACAATATTTGTCTTTTGGTGACTGACTTATTACTCAGCATAATGTTCTCCATACTCGACCATGTTATGCAGTGCTTTGTGAATTTTTTTGCTGTTTAGTGTTGCATAGTATTCCACTGTATGAATATACCATAGTTTAACTATTTGTCTGTTAATGGGTACTTGAGTGGTAGGGAAAAAAGCATTTTTTAAAAGTACAACATTCTAGAAGTGGAGAACAAATGAGTAGTTAACAGGGGTTAGGAATGAGGAGAGGAGTCCTGGTGGCACAGTGGTTAACCAAGTGGCTAATTAAACCTGCCAGCTGCCCTGAGGGAGAGAGTTGGGATAGTCTTCTCCTGCCGAGTTACAGCCTCTACAGGAAACCTCAGGGGGAAGTGCTGCTCTGTAGTCATGAGTCAGAATGGACTGGCCGGCAACGAATTTGGCCTTGGCTAGGGATGGACGTGGACATGACTCCAAAGGGGCAGCCTGAAGGGGATCGTTGTGATGCTGGCTCTGTTTCCTGAGTGCACTGGTTGTTGTGGTGTTGGTTGTGTGCCATTGAGTCAAAACTGACCCATAGCTGACCCTCCAGTGGATTTTCAGAATCAATAAATTGCACGGGAGATTATCCATTCTTCTCTTGCAGAGCAGCTGGTAGATTGGAACCACACACTTTTGAGGTTGCAGCACAGAGCTTCTAACCACGAAGCCACCAGACATCATTACTCTGTCACATAGGGGTCACTATGAGTCCAAATCTACTTGACAGAACCCAACAATGACAGATGTCACTCCTGGTGAATGTAATTAATAGCATTGTATTGTACATATAAAAATAGTTAAAATGACCACGTTTTCATAGTATGTATTGCTGTTGTTGTTGTTAGGTGCCACTGAGTCAACCACAGCCCATAGCAATCCTAGGAATGGAAAATCAGTGTCATTTGTAAACTTTCACTCAAATAAAAATGTAAAAAATACCCATCAACAAATGAATGGCTAGAGAAGCTGTGATATCCTCACACAATGGAATACTATGCAGCACTGAAAACAAGGAACGCATGAACAACAGATCTAAACCCTATCCTATCCTGTATGATCCTCATAACCTCTGACATACTTGAGCCCATTGTCACAGTCATAGTGTTAACCCATCTTGTTGAGATATGCATTTTTTTAAAAAATAACTTTTATTCAGTCACTTATTTTTAAAAAATAAAATTTTTTAATTGTCATTTTAATAAAGGTTTACAGAAAAGTTAGATTTTCATTCATTCATTGTTGCACATTTTACCCCTCTCTCTCCCTCCCCCCTCCCCAAGCTGATTTTTCCCCCACTAGTTTCTTTTCAAAATTCTAATACAAATTAAAACAAATTATTCCATTTCCCTCACCCATAAAATTGTACAATCCAATGATTAATCCCCTCTTCCCCCTGTACATCCACATCCCTCTGCTTCCAGCCTCTTCCCACCCCTCCTGGATCCTTATACTCCTTCTACAAAAATGGTCTTATGCAATATTTATCCTTGTGGGACTGAGTTAGTTCACTCAGCATAATGCTCTCCAGTCCCTCCCAAGTTAGGTAATAAGAGGTATGTGTTTTTACCACAGTAATATTTTTTAAAGATAAAAAAGGAGGGGGCACCAGCCCATCCCCACAAAGGAGAGGCTCCCCTCAGCTCAGTGGGATTGAGAAACTCAGAGAAATGGCCCCAAGAAGTCAAGCATTTAGATGAGTATCAGTCAAGCAAGGCCTCAAAAGGAGTGAGTTTCAGTTGAATTTAGAAATCTATGCTATCTCCCCGTCACCCAGCACATCAGAAGAGGAGCAGACACAGCCAAGATCTTCAGGTGGGTCATATGGGAGTGGGGATAGGTGCCCCAGGCTGTCAGCTCATCTTTCAGTGGCCCCAGCTTGCTTTATCTTGGCCTCCAGAGATTTCCTTTATCTCTGTGGAACTTGCCTGACGTATCTCCTTTGGTCCCCACAACCTAGCACTTACCCAGAAGTAGTCTCATATGATTGTCCCATTTGGATTCATATGGGCCTAGGTTCAATCCTCGTTCTGCCTCTTGCTGGCTGTGTGATCTTGGGCAAGCTGTCTTCACCTCTCTCCCTTTGCCTCTCAGTTTTCTCCATATGGTGCTTACTTCCTGACTCACACAGTTTGTTATGCTTCAGGCATCTAACAAGTATTCAGTCACTTACTAGGTATCAGAGAGTTGGGCAATGAAGAAGGATAACAGAAGAATTGAGGCCTTTGAACTGTGGTGTTGGAGAAGAGTACTAGGAGTCCCCTGGATTGCCAAAAGAACAAACAGGTATGTCTTGGGAAAACAGCAGCCAGAGCTCCTTGGAGGTATGTAGCTAGGAGGGGCTTTTCTTTGGAGAGGGATATCGTGCTTGGAAAGGTGAGGGGGACGATGAAGGAGAGGAAGACTGTCAACCAGATGGATTGACAAAGTGACCGCAGCAATGGACTTGCGTGTGTCAGAGATGGCGAAGATGGCAGAGGGTGAGACAGGGTTCACATCTGTTGTGCATAGGGTCATTATGAGTCGTATTAGATTCAACGGCACCGAATAACATAAAAATAGGGACTCAGGAAATGCTACTTTTCTTCTGCGCATTGTCTGCAACTGGATGCCAGAAGCTCCTTGAGATTGCGTCCTTTCCCAATTTCGCCTCCAGTGACTGGCATAGGGGTGGGCACACTGTCCTGAGTAGATTTACAACTGGTGCCTAGTCTGTAGAACAAAGTAGAACTGCTCTGCAGTGTTCCAAGGCTGCAGCCTTGGAAAAAAAGACACTATCACTAATGATGTCAGATGGATCACGGCTCAAAGCCAAGAATACCAGAAAGATGTTTACTTATGTTTTATTGATTATGCAAAGGAATTTGACTGTGCAGATCATAATAAATGATGTTTAACAAATATTGATAAGAATGGAAATTTCAAAATCAATCTCCATAATAGTCTATGTGTTTCCTACTGACAAGGGGGCCCTTTAGAGTAGTGAGAGAAGACCTTCACCCTGAAGCCCACAGCGTCCCTTTTCAGCAGGAAGTAGCTAAGAGAAGACGCCATCCCCTTTTCCTTATGAATCAGGGTGAAGTCTCTCTCAGGGAGGAGTGATAGGGAATGGTAAGGGACACACTGACAAAGGAGATTAAT
>NW_006399766.1:17554171-17570484 GCF_000299155.1 Elephantulus edwardii | reverse complement strand
GCGTACCTCTGGGATTGCAGTGCAGTTTCTTGCCACTAGGCCACCAGAGCTCCCTACACTGCATGTTTTTAAAACCAGGAAACGTGTGCGTGCATCAGAGCCGTATTCTTTCTCTCTTCCTATTCAATCTATGTGCTGAGCAAATAATTCGAGAAGCCGAAAAAAAAAAAAAAGAGGAATGTGGACATCAGGATTGGAGGAGGACTTATGAACTCACAGTATCAGACAAGTTTATGCTCTTCCTGGAATTTATTACATCAGTAGCTGTGTAATCTGTAGGTAGTTACTTCCCTTCTCTGGGTCTCAAACTATCTGTTTGTGAGGTTTCTGGAAGGGAATGCAGGCTTGAGAGTTTTTCAGGCTGAAATGATTCTCTATTATTGTCTTGTATGTAATCATTACGTGCATAGCTGGTGGTCATTTGAGAAGCATGTCCGCTCTATTTCAGGGGGGATGAGTATGCTTGGCCCATCTCATTGTCCTCCCTTGCAGGCTGGCAATCCAATCAAGATCAGAGGGAGCAGTAGGAATGGAGAGGCTGGCGACCGGGCTGCAGCTTTGCAGGGACCAGCATTCCAAGGGTTTGGTTCCAGATACGTGCTCATATCAGAATAGCTGCACCACACACTTCCCTCTGGGCCCCATGAGTCCACAGGAAAGTAATGCCCGCCAAGCCCCTAAAATTGTGAGACTCCACAGTGGCTCAAGAGCTTTCGCGGAACACAAATTCAATTCCGTGCTTTGCAAAGAGACAAAATGGAAGGTAGGCGTGCTGTCCTCCCCACGACCTTCTCTAGCTCCAGTTTCTTGGGGACTAGACAGCAGGGCAGCCCAGCACGGGACCCACAGGCATGGGGCCTGCTGAGCTGACAGCTGCTCCTGCTACTACCAGCCCTCAGCACGAAGACTATCTTGGGAAAGCCAGTCAGTACATTTTGCGCCTTGAAAAGTGCCAGGGAGGCTTGTAGGAGGAGACGTGACCTCATCTAAGGTTCCCAAGTGCTGCAAAACTATCACCAGGCTTTGGGGCCAAGCTGCCAGCTCTCTGGACACCAACCATAGGTTCCTGGTCCAGTAAAGGAGGCATTTTGACATCTGCTAAACCCTTCTGGAAGGCCAGGCAGCTAACTCACCTGTTGCTTCTGTAAACATTGGTGGTGGTGGTGGTGGTATGTGCCAAGGAGTCAGAATTGACCCTCTAGCAGGTTTTCAGAGGTGGTAAATCACACTGGAAGAGATTACCCATTCTTCTCCTGCAGAGCATCTGGTGTATTTGAACCATGTGACTTTGTAATTGCAGTGCAGCTTCTTACCTCTAGGCCACCAGAGCTTACAGCCTAGGAGGCCCTTTGGGTCACTTCTACACTCCGAGTCAGGATTGACTACATATGACAATGGCTTTCCTCCCCTCCCCCCCTTTTTTTCTTGTATGTATTATTTTGAAAGGCACCATTTGTTGACCACCATAGTAATAAGTAATTCAAGCAAAAGCTGGTGATGGATCCTAAAACTAGTGAGTGAAAGTCTGATGAGAAACATGATATTGACATAGTGTTAGAGTGTCCTATACATCAGCCATTAAAAATCTCTCTCTGTCTCTCTCTTAGTTTTGGAGTAGGAACCAACTCATAGCTGACTCTCCAGTGGGTTCCGAGGCTGTAAATCATACAGGAGGAGACTGCCCATATTTCTCCTGCCAGCTGGTGGATTTTGAGAACTGTGGAAATCCCCACAGAATATGTCACCAGAGCTCCCTAGTGATTAAATGTAAATGGAAAAAAGAAATATTATCCTTCCCCCCCCTCTTCTCTTTAGTGATTAATTATATAAACCAGTGTATGGGAATGATCACAATGAACATGAATGAAACACAATGGATATACGTTTTGTATGCACATTAATATAAAATGAAAACCAAGCAAACAAAACTACCATCTTTAGGGTAGAAAAACCTGATGGACCCCACCCTAAAGCAGGTGATGAAAGTCAACATTGTCAACAAGCATCATGTGGCTCATTATGTTTTACTGCTTCCCAGAAAGAATAACCTGAACCACTGCCCTCAGCACTGCCCTCAGGTCAATCCTGACTCCTAATGACCTTGTGGGACAGAGAAGAACCCGTCCTGCGGGAATTCTAAGGCTGCAGATCTTTACAGAAGCTGACTGCCACGTCTTTCTCCCACAGAGCACCTGGGAGGGTTGGGATGGCTGACTTGGCGATAAGAGCCAAGACTTAACCATGAGCCCAGGCCTCCTCCATCAGCCGTGAAACCAAACCCCAAACTCCTTTCCACTGAGTCAATTCCAACTCATAGCGACCCTGTAGGGCAGAGAACCACCCCACAGAGCTTCTGAGTTTGTATTTTTTAAAATAAATCAATCCTTCCTTCCTTCCTTCCTTCCTTCCTTCCTTCCTTCCTTCCTTCCTTCCTTCCTTCCTTCCTTGCATTGGATCTGACTGGTACAGGAGGAGATCACCCCTCCTTCTTCAGCAGAGCATCTGATGGATTCGAACCACATACCTCTGGGATTGCAGTGCAGCTTCTTGCCACTAGGCCACCAGAGCTCCCGTATTTATTTATTTATTTTTTTATGGACACAGATGGCGACACCTTTCTCCTGCAGAGCTACTGGTGGGTTTGAACCACTGCCTTTTTATTTATTTCTTTTTATTGTGATTTTAACGAGAGTTAAATGAAAACTTGGATTTTCATTCATTCATTGTCGCACATTTTCCTACGTACCGTCCTCAGTTTGCTTTTTTTTTTTTAAAAAAAAAAATCATTCATGGTTGTATAATTTCCTGACTTGCCCCACCCCAGTCCACTTTGCAATGCAGCTCTCGTTCTGGACTGTTGCCACACGAATAATGCCTAATCATATATTCCTTTTAAACAGTTCTTTCCTTCATCTGTTCAAATACCAGTGAGCCACCGAGCTTCTCTTTTCATAACAGCACCGTCTCATTTTAATCCTGAGGGTACATCAGGCAAACCCAAACCGAGGCGCTTTCTAGGAAAGAACTGGCCTGCACTCTTTCTCCCTTTTGGCGTTACTTCTCGACGATAAAGAAAGGTCTAGGATCGATCCCGATTTTAGGAGACCTGGTGTGGAGTGTGTGACGTGTTGGGTTTCAAATTGAAAAAGGAAAGCTGTTGGAATCCACTAGGCACTCTGAGGGAGAAAGATGGGCAGTCTCCTAGAATGACTTACGGCCTTGGAAATCCGATGCAGTGTCGCTATGACTCAGAATTGACTCCTTGGCACAGACTTGACCATGAACTGGGAAAAATTTAGCTTTGAAGAATGTTATTCAGGTGCCTAATGAGCTTTGGATATGGAGTATAGATTAGATAATAACACATTGTAGCAATGATTTATTTTCGGAATTTGATCACATCGTTGTGTTTATACAAAAGGATGTCCTTGTTCCTTGGAACAACACTGAAGTATAAAGGGGCCAAGGAACATGATGTTTACAATTTATGCTTTCGTGTTTCAAGAAAGTGTAAGTGTGTGTGTGTGTTTGCGTACAAAGAGTGATGGTAAGATTATTAACAATGGGTAAATCTTGATAAAGGGTATGTGAAAGTCTGTGTATTATTGCGCTACACAACTTTCTGTAACCTCCAAAATATTTCAAATGAAAATTTAAAAGCACACTGTTTACAGATAAACAACACCAGTTGCTGTCAGGCCCTATTCATGGTGACCCGGTGTGTCAATTGCACTCCACAAGGTTTTCAACAGTCTATTTTTCTATCAGTAGAGGCCAGGCCTTTCTTCCGAGGTCCGTCTGGATGGACTCAAACTGCCACCCTTCTGCTGAGCACCTGAGCTCATTGCTGGTTTGTCCCCTGTGCACTGTCCAGAGACTGCAATACTAGACGCTAAATGAAAATCTCACCCCATTGAGTGGATCCTGCCTTGTAGCCACCCTCCACTAGATTTCCAGGCTGTAAATATTCACAGGAGGAAACTGTTCAGCTTTCCCCTCTGGAGTGCCTGTTAGATGTAAACAGTGTTAAGGTATGTCTGCAGCCTTCAATATGAATTGACGTTCAACATCAAGGAAACAAAGATTCTCACCACCGGGCCAATTGGCAGCACCATGATAGATGTTGAAGAGACTGAGATTGTTAACAGCTTCTGTTTGCTTGGCTCCACAATCAACACTCTTGGTACCAGCAGCCAAGAACTCAAAAGATTAATTGCATTGGAAAAGTCTGCTGTCAGGCACCTCTCCACGGTACTGAAGAGCTATGATATCAGTGTGGAGACTAAGGTGTGCCTGATCCCGGATATAGTCTTTGCAATTGCTTGCTATGCATCAGAGAGCTGGACAATGACGAGGGATGATAGAAGGAGAATTGATGCCTTTGAGCTGTGGTGTTAGAGTATTGAATATACCATGGACTTCCAGGAGAACAAACAGGCTGATCCTAAACCAGGCTGCTCCTTGGAGGCAAGGATTCTGAAGCTCCGTCTGACATACTTTGGACATGTTGCAAGGAGGGACCAGTCCTTGGAGAGGGACATCATGCTTGGGAGGGTAGAGGGACAGCACAAGAGAGGACGACCCTTGATGAGATGGATTGATTCAGTGACTGGGGTAATGGGGGCAGGTGTGTCTGAGACAATAAGGTTGGCACAGGATAGAGCAGAGTGATTTGACGGCACAGAACAACAACAAAGTATGTCTTGGGAAAGTGCAGCCAGAGTGAACCTTGAAGGCAAAGATAGGGAAGCCTCAACTTTCACACTTTGGACATAGAGCTTGGAGAGGGACATCATGCTTGGGAAGGCGGAGGGCCAGTGAAGGAGACAGATGATTGACATGGTGACTTGGGCAATGGGCTCTCATGTGTCAGAATGATTAAGACAGCACAGGACAGGGTAGAGTTCAGGGTGGCTGTCCATAAGGTCACTATGAGTCATGCTTGCTTGGCTCGACGGCACCTAACAAGTGAGCTCTGGTAAGAAGTTGTGCTACCAACCAGAAGGCACGGGGTTCAAGTCCACCAGCTGCTTTGGAGGAAGAAGATGGACAATCTTCTCCTGCATGATTTAGTGCCACTGAAAACCCTCTGGAGGGTCAGCTATGTTCCAACTCCACGGTACATAACAAGTGTAAGGAACGTAGAGGAGGACAAGATGTGGTCTCTATCCTTATCCCAGGCACTCATAGTCCCGGGAAAGAGACATTAAGGATAGTGTGCGAGCAGAGAGGAGGTGTGCTAACTGCAGTCTTTCGGGGGCAGAGGGAGTTCATCTTGAAATAAAGTTGGGTCAACCTTGGATCCTGTTATCATGTTTTGAGTACCAGTAGGAGGAGCAGGTAGAGGTGATGGGCACAGGATGGTAGAGGTATGGGGTACAGGAAAGATGCCTGGGCCTGCGGGCATCTGGAACAGACCACCTGTCTCCTGAGGACAGATAACAAGGCACGGATTAGCAAGTGACATGTGCAGGCCCCGCTCACCGCTCACCATAGCGTAGGAGGTAATGGAAGAAGCGCAGACCTAAGCAAAACAACTCCAGGCTGAAAGGTTGAACACAAGTGCGCTTACTGGTAGCTTAGGCAGAACTTGGCGGTGATGGATACGGGCTGTTCTGGCAACATCAAGGCCCGAGATGGATCCCTATCGGTAACCTGGGTAAGAGTTGGCTTAGAAGAGACTGTGGGAGAGGCAGGAAGAGGTCAGCAAGTGATCATAAGAAACAGAAGAAGCGATTTTTTTGTCAGAACAGGATGAGTTTTCACAGCAGTAGGGAGCCAGTAAGTACCCAATTAACACACAACGGGGTGGGGAGAGGTAGTTGTTAACAGGAAAAAGCTGGGTATAAGTGACAAGCTCCCTGACAAAGGGAACTCGGCCAGGGTGTGCTACCACTTGAGGAATCGAGGGAGGAATGGGAATTTCCACTCAATCGTGAGTGACAAGAGCCAGGATGGGCAAGTAAGCACAGAGCTGTCCTTCACAGGAGCCAGGCCGGTGGGGTGCCGGATGTCTTTTTAAATCATCAGAAAATGAAAAGCTTACAAAAATAGAACTGCACTAGGTTGAAGGTGTATGAAATGATCTTAATTACACCATCCTTGACCTACCCAAAGGGGAGGTAGTCTCATGTTTCAAGGGAGCATGAACCCTCATCTGCTCATCAGCCAGTTTCAGTAGCTGTGGACACGTGGTCAATTTCATGTCATCCACAGCCCTGTCGGTTACCTTGCCAACTGACTGGTTTGAAGCAGATCTCTGGTAGGAATGTGTGTTGTGATTTTGTTTTCAGAATGTACTTGTCTAGAGAAGCGATTCCAATTAGATCCGCCGCACCCACAAATCCACTGCCCCCAGAACTCCCTCCACCAGCTGGACTGACAAAGTGACTGCAGAAACAGGCCTGAGTGTGTCAGAGATTGTGAAGATGGCACAGGATAGAACAGGGTTCAGATCCGGTATTTGCAGGGTCGCCCTGGGTCATACTCGACTGGACAACACCTAACAACAGCAAGCTATTCGTGTGACTCAACATTCTAAAGGTACCAAAAAAGGGGCGTGAACTGTCCCTGTCAGTTCTTCCTCCTGAGACTTTTTGATGGAACCTTCCAGAGTGGTTTTGGGCATGTATTAGCAATGCACTCGCGCTGGTGTGTACGCAGCCCTGCTTCGTCCTCCGTCCAGCTGACTGTCTCTCGGAAGACTTTGCCCTCTCGACACGCTGAGCCTCCTCGCCGTTTGTCTGCCACTTCACTGTGGAGCCGTCATTTACTTAACTCCTCAAATCAATGGCCTTTCGGGCTGTTCCCAGGCTCTTGGTTTGTGTTCTGGGTTGTGTGAGGCTGACTCACCTCCCACATCCACTCTGCACAACACTAAGGACAGCTTCGCGGCAGGACCAACTCCTCCAGGCTGAACGGCCTGTGTGGAGTGTCAGCTCCGCAGCTGGGCTGGGCTGCCCTCCCTCAGGGGACGCTATGCTAATGCTGTCTTCGCCCCTTCATCCTGCACTTTCCCAGCATCCCTTGGGAGACCACTGTGCCACTTCATACTCAGAAACCCTCCTCTGACCTCAGCCTCCCACTGGCCTTCCTCCCACGGCCGGTCTGTCCTCCCCACCCCCAGCCCCTTTCCCAGAGGCCACTGGCAGCCCTCTGGCCTCCCTCCCTCCTTCCCTGGGGGCCCCACACTCAGCCATTTTAGCTCTGCCCTCGCTGACCCCCTGGACTCTGTCTCCTGGTGACCTTCTGCTGCACCTGCTCCGCTGTTCCCAGCCCCCGCGCTCAGCCTGCTAATGAGTGCCTGCCAGAGAGGGTCACGCCACTGGGTCCTCCTCAAAGGCACCAGCCAGCCTCAGCGGGGGCCCCTCGGGGCTGCAGCAGGATCACATTTTCCTCACTGTTCCAAACCCTCTAACTTTCCTCAAGTCCCTACCCTCTGCACGCTCCAGCCCCAAGAGGGCCTAGCACCTCAGGCACCCACATTTTGCTCCTCCTTACCTCGCCTTTCCAGTTTCTCGGCATAGTCAACCGCACTTGGCACCCCTCTGTCCTCCCTTCAACCTCCTAGGAATTAGGGTGACTTCAGCCCAGGAGCTACCTCTTTCCCCTCACAGAAAAGTTCTCCCCAATTTTCTCTCAGTTTAAAACCACTTCCCTCACACCTGCATTCCCCTCCCACCATGCAAAACTTGTGGTGTGGGGGAAAGTTTACAAAACAAATTGAGTTTTCATTCCACCATTCACGCATATTTTGTCTTGTAGTATTAATTACAATACCCACAATGTTACAGGGCTCTTTCACTTCCATCTCATAATCGTCATTTCCACGAATCTTCTTATTTTAGCCCTTCCAGCCTTCAGAAACCCACCCTCAGGCAAATGCTGTTCTTATGACTTTAGATGGCTGGTGGTTCTAAGGAACCCTGGGCTTCCTCTCTGGGGTTAATGATCTGAGTCAAGCGGGTGAGTATTGCACCAGATTTGAAGCATTTAACCAACTTTGAAATCAGACATGTAATTCATGTGCCTCCCCCCTGCCACCCGCTTTCAAGTTGACCCTGGGATTTAATGGGAAATTCAGAAAAGACTAATAAACCAAAAAAATACCCCAAATCTCAAATCCAACAGTTAATATTTTGAGGAATTTCCTTCCAATTTTTCTATATGCATATACTTCTATCAATGACTTTTCAGTTAGCGGCCAAGAGCTTAACCAGTTGCGCTGCCAGCCCTAAGGCAGGCTGTTCGAATCCACCAGCAGAAAGACGGGCCATTTCCTCCCATGATTTACATACAGCCTCTAAGAACCTGCTATGAGTTGGTTCCATCTCGACCTCACATAACAGCGATAATAACAACCATACATAATAGTTTAATGCGCTCTGCCACTTTGGTGTCTAAGCAGAGTGTCTGAGGCCCTCTAATGACTCATCAGCGACATATGGCACTCGAGCAAATTTATCTGTGATATGAATTCCTGAAATGAGGATTTGTGGCTTCAAAGGCTGTGCCTGTTGGAATTTTGAGTGATTCCTTCAAACTACCCTCATCAATTGAGGATGTTGAGCATTTATCACTGTCAACACACTATACTGTGTGGTTCTTAGAACCAAATCTTTGTGTAGACTCACCTTTGTCCATCAAAGGCTGAGGAAACGAGAAATGCCAGTCAGCTGGGCTCAGCGACAGAGGGACAGTTGTCAATTATTGAATGAGGCCAGATCACAAAGGACCATAAAGGTTGCTGTCACTTGTCAATTGGCCACCACTTACTCCCAGGCACTTGGAACTCTCCCTCCCCGCAAACAAGCCCTGTAGTCAGGTCTAACTCATGGTGACCCCCTCCCATCAGGTTTCCAAGGCTGTAAATCTTTGTGGCAGAAGAAACCTCATCTTTCTGCTGAGAAACAGTTGATGGGTTTGAACTGCCAATCCTTCTGTTAGCAGCTGGGCACTTAACCTACTAGGCAATGAGGTCTCTTTGAATGGTACCCTCAACTCATTAACATCAAGTTGGAACCAACCCTCCATTGGGCTTATGAGGCCATAAATTGCACAGGAAGAGATGGCTGGTTTTTCGCCCATAGAGCGTCTAGAGAAGTGTGACCTTTGGGTTAGCGCCGCAACTCCTAAAGATCCAGGCCACCAGAGCTCCCTTGAGTTACTGTTGTTATGTGTCTTTGAGTGGAACTGCCTTATTGCTGACTCTCCAATGGGTTTTCAGAGGCTACATAGCAAACCTGCAATGGAGTTGTATTCTCTCTCCATACCTATTTAAACTGTATGTTGAGCAAATTATCCGAGAAGCTGGACTCTTTGAAGAGGATTGTGGCATCAGGACTGGAAGGAGACTGTGCTATTCAGATGACACAACCTTGCTTGCTGAAAATGAGGACTTGAAGCACTCATTGCAAAAGATCAAGGAATGCAGCCTTCAGTATGGATTGCATCTCAATGTCAAGAAAACAAAGATTCTTATGACTGGACCAATAGGCAACATCATGATGGATTGAGAAGAGATTGAAACTGTCAATAGCTTCATCTTTCTTAAACCCACAATTAATATCCTTGGTACCAGCAGTCAGAAAATAAGGAGGAGCATTCCACTGGGAAAATCTGCAGTTAGGAACTTCTCCAAATTATTGAGGTGTAATGATGTCATTTTGAGGACTTATGTGTCTGATTCAGGCCATATTCTTTCCAATCACTTTCTTACTATACATTTGAGAGCTGGACAATGAACAGGGAGGATGGAAGAAGATTTGATGCCTTTGAGGTGTGGTGTGAGAGAAGAGCACTGAACATCCCATGGATGGCCCAAAGAACAAACAGATATTTCTTGGAGAAGGTGCAGCCAAAGGGCTCTTTGGAGAGAGGAATGATGAGTCTTTGCCTCACATACTTTGGGTATGTTGCTAGGGGTCTGTTCCTTGGAGAAGGACATAATGCTGAGAAGGGTGGAGGGTCGGCAAAGGAGAGGAAAATCATTGACCAGGTGGATTGACACAGTGACTGCCACAATACGCTCCTGTGTGTCAGGAAGTGTGAGGATGGCACAGGATAGGACAAGGTTCAGATCTTTTGTCCATAGGGTCGCCATGAGTCGTACTTGACTTGACAGCACCTAATAACAACATCAGCACATGGAAGGAGACTGCCCATATTTCTCCCACGTAGCAGCCGGTGGATTTGAACTACCTGTTTTTGGTTTGGCAGTGCAACTCCTTACCTACTAGTTTAGTGTAAGCCAACAAAAAACAAAAGGAGATCGCTGCCCAGAGACTTTACCATCAACAGGGAGAGACAAACAGTAAAAATCATAAGTAAGTTAAATACATCTAGTATGTTAGAAGGCAGTATGTCTTACAGAAAAAAAATAGGACAGGTTGAAGAAGTCAGGAGTGTTGAGAATAGGGGAGGCAGAGTGCAATAGTAAATGGAGGGGTGACTCCATTCTGGACTTTGCACTTATTTTAGCACTGAGGACTCACTGAAGCAGGCATCCATTTATTCTCTTCAGCATTTGTGTCATATGCACACGTCACCTGCTATCTGCTTCTTGACTTTAAAGTCACTTGCTTCTCCCTCCTTGCAGTTACTTTAAAGGAAACTTTATACCCCTGGGGAGCTCGAGTTCACAGACCCTAGGGAGTTTTGCTACCAACCCAAAGGCAGGTGGTTTGAATTCACCAGTGGCTCTGTGGGAGAAAGTGGGGTAGTCTCCTCTTGTGTACTTTATAGATTCTGAAAACCACTAGAGGGTCAGCTTATGAGCTTACTCCATGTCGATGGCACACAACAAGTTAAACAGCTACAAGTCAGAACTGTCTAATGATGTCAGAATTGACTAATGTGTACTTAGATGTCTAAGCTTCTCATTGTCCATTACTTTCAGAATGTCCTTCCTTTCACTCATCCCAGTAAAGTGTTCGTTATCTGTCTGTCTGCTTTTAAACATTTTAAAGGCATCCATTTATAGATAAAAGTTGATAAATGGTAAGTAACTCTCCTTCAGTGCCTTAAGAACCTTTACACAGTTGTAGAACGGGACTGACACCAGGGTTGGGGCGAGACTGAGAAAAATTGGATAAATTATGTATACAGCATTGAAACAGATGAGAGAGAGAACAGTTTAAAAGCAATATATGGTTGGGTGTTATGGTCACGACAAAGTCTAGAATGAAGGCTGCATAGCGGAGTCTACTTGGTGTGGGGGGTGTTGTATACCAATGAAAGAATTTTTCTTTTACTTTTGAAAGAGAAGAGCCAACTTGGGGGGAGGGGTGGACAGGGAGAAAAATGCAACAATGAATGAATGGAAATCCAAAATCTCTGTAAATGTTAATTAAAAATTTTTAAAAAAGAACTTTTGCACAACACTATCTTAGAGCTTAACTGCTTCTAGAAGGTCCAATAGGCTAAATATGTTAAACTTTGGGGCCCAGAAAGTGACTGCTGATTTCAAATCCAGGTAACACCTGTTTTCTCATGTTTAAAACCAGGTGTATTAAGTAGGTAAGTTCCTACTTCATCTCATGTTGTTGTTGTTGTTTATTGCCTTTGAGTGCAGCATGACTCATAGCGACCCTAATACCAAAAGGCCTGAAGCCTTTCTATAACTATTGACGTTTATCAAGGTTCATAGAGTTTCCAGAGGCATACTTCATCTCATACTTCAGATAAATTATAGTTAGAGACTCAATGTAAACATAAAACACTAAGGACAAGTGATGAAGGAAGAAGTTCAAGCTGCTTTGAAGGAAATAGCAAAAAATAAGGCCCCAGGAATAAATGGTATACCAATTGACAAATTTCAGCTAACAGATGCTGCCCTGGATGTGCTCTCCAAGTTGTGCCAAGAAATCTGGAGAACAACCACCTGGCCAACTGACTAGAAGAGATCAATATTTGTTCCCATCCCAAAGAAGAGTGACCCAACAGAGTGTGGAAACTATAGAACAATATCATTGATTTCACATGCAAGCAAAATTCTACTGAAGATTATAAAAAAACGACGGAAATAGCACATCAGCAGAGAACTGCCAGAAGTCCAGGCTCGGTTTAGAAGGGGTCGTGGTACTAGGGATATTGTAGCTAATGTTAGATGGATCTTAGCTGAAAGCAGGGAACACCAGAGGAATGTCTATCTGTGTTTCATTGACTATGCAAAGGTGTTTGACTGTGTGGATCATAACAAACTGTGGCTGACTCTGAGAAGAATGGGAATCCCAGAACACTTGATCGTGCTAATGAGAAACCTATACTTGGACCAAGAGGCAGTAGTCAGAACAGAGCAAGGAAACACTGCATGGTTCAAAATTGGGAAGGGCGTACGCCAGGGATGTGTCCTATCTCCATACCTTTTCAACCTGTATGCAGAACAGATTATCCAGGAGGCTGGGCTCTATGAGGAGAAATGTGGAGTCAAGATTGGTGGAAGATCTATCAACAATCTGTGATATGCAGATGATACAACCCTGCTTGCGGAAAGTGAGGAGGACCTGAAGCGCTTGCTGCAGAGGGTTAAGGACTTCAGTCTTCAATATGGATTGAGGCTCAATGTCAAGAAGACAAAGATTCTCACCATTGGACCAATTGGCAGCATCAGGATGGATGGTGAAGAGATTGAGATTGTTCACAGCTTCAGTTTGCTTGGCTCCACAGTCAACACTCTCGGCACCAGCAGCCAGGAAATCAGATGTATTGCCATGGGAAAGTCTGCGGTTAGGAACCTCTCCAAAGTACTGAAGAGTAATGGTGTCTCTTTGGAGACTAAGGTGCATCTGATACAGGCCATGGTCTTTGCTATCACTTGTTATGCATCAGAGAGTTGGACAATGACTAAGGAGGATGGAAGGAGAATTGATGCCTTTGAGCTGTGGTGCTGGAGAAGAGTATTGAGGGTACCATGGACTGCTAGGAAAACAAACAGATTCATCCTGGAAAGGGTCAAACCGGGCTGCTCTTTGGAGGCAAGGATTCTAAGGCTCCATCTAGCATACTTTGGACATGTTGCAAGGAGGGACAGGTCCTTGGAGAGGGACATTATGCTTGGGAGGGTGGAGGCCCCCCATGAGGTGGATTGATTCAGTGACTGCGGTAATCGGGATGGGTGTATCAGAGACGGTGCGACTGGCACAGGACAGAGAAGAGTTTAGGGATGTTGTACATAGGGTCTCTATGAGTCGCAGGCAACTCGATGGCACATAACAACAACAACAACTTATATAAATGGGCGATAGAGGAAGTGTTTCTAAATATATTAGCAATGACAGAAACAATAGAAAATAACACTGTAGTTTCGCCCCTACAGTTTGGTGAATGGAGAAGAGGGTAAGGAAATGGGAAGGATCTGAGTGAAAAGACAAGGTAATCATGGGCAAGGTCCAATGGTGATTAATTTTGTAAAACATAATGCATGAGAAGGATTATATGAAACCCAATGTGCATGAAGAATAGTGTGAAAAATAATATATATATGAACTTTGTAAGCAAACCAATAAAACAAAAATGTGTAAAAGTAAAAAAAAAACAAAACCAACCCTATAAAACCCCAAACACAAGACTGTAAACAATTAAAAGATCCAACCAACTCATTACTGAGTTGGAAGTAGACCCTCCAGTGGGTTTTCAGAGGCTTATCTATCTATGTTTCCCAGAACCACTACTGTGAAATCTGTGCGAGTCAGACAAGACTGTGACAAGACTGTCTTGCTGGCCTGACCTTGCAAATTTTTCTACCTTTGGCAGGGTGCTTACCCTGTTTCTACTCCTCTCTATTTAGAATCCTACTTTGTTCTCCTGCTCTTACAGGTTCCTGCATTTAAAGTCTTATCACACACACTCATAAACCCTTTACAAAACTGACTCAAAAAAAAAAAAAAGCTGACTCAAGACTATCAATAGCCTTCAAGTTTGGGTGAATTTTGTTCCAGGTTCCAAAGGTGACTAAGAATCATAGTTGAGGGGATTCCACTTGCATCTGTTGCACCGGTAAGCCTGGCCCTTTTTAGGCATTTGAGTTTTGTTCCACATTCTCCCTATTCCTCGTCTATACAGGATCTTCTACTGTGATCCTTTTTCAGAGTGGCAACCTGTGCTAGCCGGGCACTACATAGTTCCTTCTGGTTTCAGGGTGATGGAAGTTGAGGGTTAAGTGTTCCAGTAGTCTTTTGGCCTATTATTTCTACACATCTTTGCTTTTCTTCCCTATTCTTTCTTCAGACAGGGAGAGATCAATTGTTGTATCTTAGATGGCTACTTGCAAGCTTTTAAGATACCAGTCACTATTCATCAAAGTAGGATGTTTCTGTGGAATAAGCTAAGCAAATTGACCTTCATGTCCCCCTAGGCTGTGGTCCTGAAGTATCAGGACCAGCAACTCATTCCTTCGGGGTGTTTGGTTGGGATTAAAATGTTTTCTTGACCCACAGACCCTTTCATTATGGCAAGTCAAGGCTTGTATTTATTTTTTTTTTTCAGGTCTTTCAGTTTGAGAAATGCAGGATGTGTCCTTACCTGTAGGTTTCCCAGCTCCAGGTCTTTGTACATAACATTTTACTCTTTCTTCCTGAAATGCCTTTTGAAATATTGTGTTTGCCTCTCTTACATCATCGTTTCTCCCTTTAATTTTAGGGAGGCTTTTTGATTCTCCTTCATTGCAAGTTTAAATAGGGATGTAAATGAAGACTCATATAGAGGGGTAAGGTAGTCCAGATCCTTTCTCCTACTTCCCTCACATCATTAATAGCAACATATGAGTTTTTTAAACACATATTTTAACTTCTATTACTTCTCCATTACACAGGTAATAGATATTCCATACGGGGGGAAAAAAAAAACAAACCAGAAAATGCAGACAAGGAAAGAATACAGCAAATGAAAAGAAAGTCATCCATCCTTTCACCTTCCAGAGACGGTTAAACATTTTGACATAAAACCTTACAGGCTTTTTTTCCTACAATTTTATATCAATATGAAATATATACATATACTTTTTTAAAAAAATGAGTTCCCATTAATCATACTGCTTTTTCAAGTCACAATGGAGTGTAAACAGCTTCCCATGTCAAGTGATATAGGGCTGTATCATCATTCTTAACAGATATAGAGATATCCAGCAAATGAAAGTAATTTGTTTAACCCAACATTTCCCAAAGGATGTGCTACATAATGTCAGACACATCAGATGGGAACTTTGGTTAAGCAGTTTGAAAAGATTTCCTACCACCTCTCCTTTCTCAGGTTTTTCAGTGTCAAAACAGCAACTTTAAGCTAATTGAGTTTCTGAAACTTATTTGAACATAGGTTTCCCCTTTGTTACCTCTACTGGACACTTATTTGTTCATATTTTAGAAAATAACCCTGAGAAATGCTAGCATAATGCATCCTTTTGTGCTACACATTAGAGTTTTTGCAATGACTCCCCCCCTCACACACACACCAGAATTCAAATGACAGTGAAATAAACATTCATTCAACCTTCCCATTATTCCCTAAGAAAAACGCTACTTAAAGAATTGTTCCATTCAAAGGTATGCACATTTTCAAGACTTTCTGTTATATTAATGATGTTTGTTGTTGTTAGGTTCTGTCAAGTTGACTATGACTCATAGCAACCTTATGAACAAAAGATCTGAAATTTTCCTCTATCCTGCACCATCCTTACAGTATCCTTTATGCTCAAGCCCATTACAATAGTTACTGTGTCGATTCATCTCATCAATCCACAAAGCATTTGCCATTTCAACAATTTTCACATGTACAAGGAAGTCAGCATCTTTAATTACAATCATCATGTGGTTCAACCATTGTTGTTGTTAGATGCCTTCAAGTTGACCATGACTCATAGGGGACTTGAACTCTGCTCTACACTGTGCCAGCCTCTTCATCCCTGATATACTCCAACTCATTGCTCCAGCCACTGTTTCAATCCATCTTGTTGAGGGTCTTCCTCTCTTTCACTGATGCTCCACGCTCCCAAGCATGATGTCCTTTCCCAAGGACTGGCCTCTCCTACCAGTGCCCAAAGTATGTAAGATGGAGTTTCATCATGCTTCTTTCCAAGGAGCATCCTGGCTCCACTTTTTTCAAGACTTATTTGTTTGTTCTTTTGGAAGTCCATGGAATATTCAGTAATCTTCTCCAATACCGTAACTCAGAGTCATTGATTCCTCTACTGTCATCTTTAGTCAATATCCAGCTTTCAGAAGCATAGGAAGTAATTTAAGAGGCCATGGCTTGAATCAAGCACACCTTAGTTTTTAAATTGATATTGCTGCTCCTCAGTACCTAAAAGAGGTCTCTGACAG
>NW_006399766.1:17552405-17553690 GCF_000299155.1 Elephantulus edwardii | reverse complement strand
CCCAACTCCAAGGTCAGTCCTGTTTTATAACAGTGGCACCATGCAGTATTTGTCCTTTTGTGACTGAGATACTTCACTCAGCATAATGTCCTCCAGTGTCACCCATTTTGAGTAGTATTGCATGAGTTCCTTGTTTTTCAATGCAGCGTAGTATTCAATTGTGTGAATATACCACAGCTTCTCTATCCATTCGTTTGTTGATGGGGTTTTCTTGATGTTGTATTTTTATTAATATTGAAGGCTGTAGGAGTTTTTTTACCTTCTGCAATAAGTGCCTCAGGTTCTCCTTACTTTCAGCAAGCAAAGTTCTATCATCTGCATATAGCAGGTTCTTGATAAGCCTTCCTCAATTCTGATGACACATTCTTCATAGAATCCAGCTTCTTGGATGATTTGTTCAGCATACAGATTGAATAGGTATGAAGAAAGTATTCAGTCCTGATGTACACTTTCCTTGATTTTAAACCATGCAATGTTCTCTTGCTTTGTTCGGATAATAGCCTCTTAGTCTAGGTATAGGTTTCACATGAGCACAATTAAGTGTTCTGGGATTCCCTGCCACAACAAGATAAACAACCCAATTGCAAAATGGGCTCAGGATATGTATGAACAGACACTGTACCAAAGATGACATTCAGATGGCCAACAAGCACATGAAGAAATGTTCAAAATCCCTAGCTTTAAGAGAGATGCAAATCAAAACAACTATGAGACACCATCTCACCCCAGTAAGAATAGCAAAGTTTAACAGAGCAGAAAACAAATGCTGGCAAGGTTGTGGAGAAACTGGAATCCTTATTCACTGTCAGAGGAAGTGTAAAATGGTGCAACCACTATGGAAGGCAGTATGGCACTTTCTCAAAAAGTTAGAAATAGAAATTCCATTTGACCCAGCAATTCCACTACTGGGAATATGTCCTAAAGAAACCATAACTGCCACCCAAGCAGAAATATGCATATCCATGTTTATAGCTCCTTTATTCACAATAGCAAAGAGTTAGAAATAAACCAAGTACCCATCAACAAATGAATGGCTAGAGCAGCTCTGGTATATTGACACAATCGAATACCATACTGCATTGAAAAACAAGAAACTCATGAAATATTATACAATATGGGTGACCCTGGAGGACATTATTCTGAGTGAAATGTCTCAGTCACAAAAGACAAATACTGAATAATGCCACTGTTATAAAACAGGACTGACATGGAGGTTGGGAGGAAACTAAGAAAAGAGGGGATAAATAATGTACATGGCATTGAAACAGACGAGGGAGAGAACTAT
>NW_006399766.1:17535372-17552263 GCF_000299155.1 Elephantulus edwardii | reverse complement strand
TGCATAGTAAAGTGGTCGGGGGGTGGGGGGTGGGGGTGGGGATGACAACTGTATAACAATGAAAGAACTTTTTTTTCCAAAGAAAAAAGTGAACTGGGGAGGGGGGGACGACAGGAAAATGTGCACCAATGAATTAATGGAAATCCAAGCTCTCTATAAACTTTCATTAAAATAAAAAAGAGAAAAGATCATTTAAAAAAAAGACTTCTATCTTATAGTTGGATTGAAGTAAGAATAAGATTGTTCCACTAAAATAAGATTAAGCACCAAAAGCACTTGTTCCAATTTAGCTACAAATTTGACTTCAAGACATACCTATGAATTTGGTGGGTGGAGGGAAGGGTAGGTAAAGGAAATGGAAATGATCCAGTATGAAAAACAATGTACACGAACTTTGTAATTAAACCAGTGTAAAATAAAAATTTTTATTAAAAAATACAAAGACAAAAAAAAGTGTCCTGGGATTTCCATTCTTCTCAATGTTATCCACAACTTGTTATTATCCACATAATCAAAAGCCTTTACATAATCAATAAAGCACAAACAGACATTCTTCTGCTATTGTTTTCAGCCAAGCGCCATCTGACATCTACAACAATATTCATCTTCTAAACCTAGTTTGACCTTCTGACAGTTCTCTGTCTCTGTCTATTCCAACCATTTGTTGATGATATTCAGAAGGATTTTACTTACATGTGATATTAGTGATACTGTTCAATAATTTCCACATTCTGTTGGATCATCTTTTTTGGAAATGGGAACAAATATGGATCTCTCCCAGTCAATTACCCAGGTAGTTGTCTTAAAAATTTCCTGGCGCACACTGGTGAACACATCCAGAGCTGCATCTGTTTGTTAAAATATGTCAATTGATATCCCATTCTATTATCCATTTGGAAGGCTTCTGATACACACTTCCAAACCATCTTCCAAGACATTGAGACACTATCATCACTAGCTTTGTATATTACACAAGTTTTAAAGATCTTCTAACATAGCACTAGTCTGCTGTGTGAAATGTGTCATGAGAATGGATTCTAAATTGAAATTATGGGAGCTTGATCAGAAATTCTCAAGATTGCCTGACATGCCAGCCTCAGTATCTTCTTTTCTGAAGACACTGCCGTTATTAAAAGATAATCTAAAAATAGTACTCAACATCAACATCATGTATCGTTCACTAGAAGTCCAGTTAAAGAGCTAATAAGGTAAAGTTTTCCTCTTAGAAGAGCATAAACCAGAAATGAAAAGTATAATTAGGTTCCTCAACTGGAGAATTTCATTTCAGAGTATTTCCTTCCACAGCACAAAGGCACAAAGCAGCTGCTTTTAACTTTTAAGTGTATCCTTTTTTTCATTTGTGTTTAATGGCAAGTTACCAAGTACAAGAATTATTCCAAGAAAGGAACTCAGTGGAAGTTAGAGGGCTTTTCCTATTGCCATTAACAAGTATTTGGTAAAAGAAAAAGTAATTTTGCTAGTGGCCAGCTTTTTAGTGCTGCTTGAGCATTTCCAAGGAGTGTAGTGGGGCAGGGTTTTTACTCGAGTTATCTGTTGTCCATCTTTTCCTTGCCTTCTTTCAAACGTATATCCCAAGTATATTTTTATTTTGTCGCATACTGTAGTTACAGCAGAAACGTGACATTATGGTGAGTGCTTTGTTGAGAGGACTTGTTATTAATATGGAAATCCTGAGAGGATCATTTATTCACACAAAACAAGAAACCAAGGGGAAATGAGCTTTCCACATTTCATCATAAATCATGCATAATTCAGAGGAGAAAGAAAACCATTGATGAGGCTGGGGGTGGGGGATGAGCTTCTCGTTGCCGGCAAGAATAAAAATCTTTGGTATAAAGTTCTCTAATTTTCTCATTTTTTCTTAAAGCATTCTGTAGTTTAAAGTCACATGAAAGGGACATCATGCTAGGAAGATGGAGGGTCAGTGAAAGAGAGGAGGACTCCCAATGAAATGGACTGACAGAGTGACTGCAGCAATGGGCTTGAGTGTGTCAGAGCTGGTAAGGATGGCACAGGATAGGACAGGGTCCAGGTCTATTGTTCATAGGGTCACTATGAGTAATATTCAATGCGAAGGAACCTAACAAAAACTAGGTTGAAGGAAAAACAAATTCCAGCATGAGGATGATAAGCACAGCGTTAATACGGAAACAGAAGTCACAGAGAGATAGAGATACCTTAAGTTGGAATTGACTCTATGGCAATGAGTTGGTTGTTCCTCTATTGCTCATAGAGTTTTCAGAGGAAGACACAGTGACTGCAGCAATAGGCTCAGGCATATCAGACATGGTGACGATGGCTCAGGATAGGACAAGGTTCAGACCTGTTGTTCATCGGGTCACTGTGGGTCGTACTCAAACTCAATAGCACCTAACAACAACCCAGTTTCAGGAGCCCATCATAATCCCAGTCATTTTATGAACAATTTCTTTTATTCATATTCAAGTCCTCCCCCACATTTCTCTGTTCCAATCCACTCCAACTAGGCCACAGTCACAAAGTTCTTGGTTCCAACAATAATTCTTTTTCCATGAGGGGTCCTATCTACAGCAGATTCCCATTATGATAAGGTAAAATGTATCTAAATAACTTAAGATAACTTCCTATTCCATTAGGGAGCTCTGGTAGCTTAGTGGCAAGAAGCTTTGCTGCAATCCCACAGGCCTGCAGTTTGAATCCACCAGCAGCTCCACAACAGAAGAATGGGAAGTCTCCTGCCGTGCAGTTTACTGTCTCAGAAAATCTACTGGAGGGCCAGCTATGATTTGGTTCCAACTCAAAGGCACACAACGACAACATTGCTCTAGCAGTGGCAATCATCAGCTTCATTTTGTGAAGATGCATTTCTATTTTTCAAAATGTTCATACCACTCCAGGCTACTGCTAAAAGCATTTAATGTAGACTTTAAATTTTTAACATTTAATTTTGTTTAATATACATAATTAAAGGTGTTGAAATATATATATATGTGTGTGTGTGTGTGTGTGTGTATAATTTAGGGCTTAAAAATTCTTAAGATTTTTTTTTTAGTAGGAAACTGGTGTCTGAACAAAGATTTACAGCCCTTATGGAAGAATTAGAGTACATCATTCTTGCAAGGAAGCTCTAATACAGTTGTTGTTGCTAAGTGCCATCGAGTCATAGGTGACTCATTGTGACCCTGTTAATGAAAGTCCTCGACACTTGCATGACTTTCATCCTTTCTCCAGGTTCATAGGGTTTCTGGAGGCAAGCTATTTACGGAAGTGGATGCCACTCCTGCTTCCTCTAATATAGTACACTTGAATTTAATCAAATCAGTAGTCATGAGGGTGAATTAAAGGTAATTTATAAAAATGTCTAAGCCCACAATTGACCAACATTATGGCTTTTCCTACACTTGATTAAACACAAAATCAATCAAGGCTAGTCAAACGGAGTGATGCTCTAATTACATATGATTCTCTAGTTAGTTAATTAGCTATTTTTAATCTTATTCGTTTCCTACCTACTCCTTCCAACAAACTAAATATCCAAGGATCCATGTGTAAAAATAGGAATGTTTTGGATCAGCATGACATAATTAGCTCATTTCAAAATATTCCTTTTGATTGGTATCTTTTCTTCATCACCTGGAAATTAGCAATTACTGAAAAGATCAGTTAAGACTATTGTTGTCAGGTGCCATTAGGTTGGCTCCAAGTTATAGCAAGCCTATGTGGCCATGGAACAAAGTCTCGCCTGATCCGCACCATAGCTACAATTTCTTTTGTGCTTCTGGTTGGCAAGTATGTGATTTTTTTTTAATCGTTTTGCCATGTCAACCAATTAGACAAATTATATGTTCCCAGCTCTTACTATCATTATAAAAACCCTGAAGTCTTTTTAAAAACGCAACGTGTTTCTGGACTTTAGCAGCTTAAAAACTGTAATGATTAATGCTTAATAATTAAAGGTTGGTTCTAATATTTAATACAGTTCACTTTTGCAAAAAGATTTTGGGAAATGTTAAAACAACTGCAAACCCACTACTGTCAAGTCAGTTCTGACTCACAGCAACCTCCATCGTGTTGCTTGAGACTGTGAGTCTTCATGAGGAGAGACGAACCCATTTTTTGCTCAAAGAGTGGGTCAGCTAGTGGATTCAAACTGCCAATCTTTCAGTTTAGAAGAACAACACACTATGCACTGTGCCACAAGAATACACCTAGCAAATACCAGCACAAAGAATTTATAGGTATACATAATCTTTTCCCCCCAACTTACCTACATTCTTTTTTTTATAAAAAAAATTTCTACTAGTTTATTTTCAAAATTCAAATACACTGTTTTCAAGAACAAATTCTTTCAATTTCCCTCACCCCAACCTATCAAATTGTATAACCCCATGATTAACCCCCACATCCTCATTCCTCTGCTCCCAACCTCTCCCACCCCTCTTGGATCCTTATACATTTATACTTATACACATCCTTATACATTTGTTAATACCATCTCTGACAAGAGTCTTATGATAAAAGTTTACAGACTATTCCTGGGCCTCCACAAGAAAAAGACTGAAAACTAAATTACAAAATGGGCAAAAGACATGGAAATAATTTTCCATGGAAAATTATCTTTTCCATGGTAAAAAGACAGAGGAAGATATTCAAATGGTAAACAGACATATGAAGAAATGTTCCAAATCACTGGCAATAAGAGATGCAAATCAAAACTACAATGAGGTACCATCTCACTCTAGTAATCTTATTCACTGTTGGTGGGATTGTAAAATGGTGCAACCACTCTGGAAGGCAGTTTAGCGCTTCCTCAAAAAGCTGAACATAGAAATCCCATATGATCCAGCTATTCCACTACTTGGAATATACCCTGAGAAAATGAGAACTGAGGCACAAACTGAGATTTGTACACCAATGCTCATAGCAGCATTATTCACCTTCGCAAGAACACGGAAACAGCCCAAATGTCCAACCATGAACGAATGGATTGAGAAATTATGGTACAGTCACACAATGGAATACTATGTAGCACGCAGGAGCAATAACTTTGTAAATTATTACCTAATTTGGGAGGGACTGGAGAGCATTATGCTGAGTGAACTCACTCCATCCCACAAGGATAAATATTGTATAAGACTGTTATTGTAGAAAGGTATACATAATATTTAGACATGCAAGTTCTTTAAGAAATAGAATTTGAGGACATCAAGAAGGAAGACAAGACAGAAAGTATACCATACAGGTCTTATTTATCTAACATGGATTTGCTGTTGGTTCATCCATTAGTAGGAAAGCTTAAGGCTGGGTGAATCCCTCAGTGGGATCTAAATCTAGGTGTGTACATGGATAATGAGGCGGTAACACAAGACAGCTTGTGACAGTGCTAACGTCGGCCATTGTCGGTCCAAGACGATTGTTGTTTTCTTCAACAGGACCTGGGAATAGACTAGGAGAAGAAAAATGTCACTCAGTGAAAATGGAATTCAAGTGGTTGCTGTACGCACTTTGTCTAGAAATGAGAACAAAATCCATGAAGCCAAGAATAGGCTCTCATTACAAAAGCAGTTTCATAAGGGCAGCCCAACAAAAACATCCCCACTCCCTGTATTTCACATTTTGATAATTAAGACATGCTTTCTCCAGCATACTTCTCAAGATTACTCTTAGCCTAACAGAAGTTAGGTAAGAATCCAAAGTAGAAATGATGGTCAGAATACATTCTTTGCAAGCATACATCTTTTTATGTATTCCTCCTTTAACTCAATGTCAAAATCAGTTCTAAAAAATCTATCTGCCATATCGGTAAGAGAGATCTAAAGTTAATTGTGTCCATCTGGGATTCGGGCTTTTTAAATTTATCTCCTCTCATGTAATATCCCCCTCCCCATTCACATTGTGTTTCATACAATCATTCCCAAACATTAAATCACCATTGATTTATGCCTACTATTACCCTGTCTTTTCAAGGCCCCACTGGACCTTTCCTAATTCCTTCATCCTCTCCCCCTCTCCCACCAAACTCTGTGACCCAGTCTCCTTCTCCCCACACTCAGCCCTCCAGCCCCTTCCCCTTCCCTCTTTGGACATTTAGGTGTTTTCTTTAAAAAAAAAATCTAAAGCATTCAATAACATATTTCTGAAAAAATACACAATGGTCAAAGTACACTTAACTAAATGAGAACTAGCTAATGAACATGTAGAGTCTCGTGTCGATACTCACTCTACATTCATATCCGGCATTTGGATGAGGTTAGAAGAAATCATGCTGGTTGGTTCTTGGCAGAGCCGCTTTGGTGGATTTTCAAGTGTCATTTCACCTATGACAAAATAGAAGTTCAAGGTGGATAAGCTTCTTGAACATACTTATGCTGTTCAGTGAAGAAAAAAGAAACACAACTTATTAATGTGATTAAGTTGTAAAACAGAAAAGCACAAAGGGGAAAAAATGAAATCACTATTATCCAGTGGGAGAAACTCTAGTACTTTCTGAATATGAGTATGTACACACAACTATTTCTCAAAACAGAGTCCACACTGTATATATTAAAGAGCCCTGGTACAGTTACATCATATGATAGGAATTAATTAAAAGGTTATTGGTTTGAATCTACCAGCTTCTCTGCAGGATATAAACTGGCATCTCCTTCCTTGAAGATTTAGCCTCAGAAACCTGATAGAAGGTCGTCATGAGTTGGAATGGACCTCACAGCAATGAGTTTTATTTTTCTGAGGATCAGCTCTGATGGCCTAGTGGGTAAGGAATTGCACTGTCAACCCAAAGGCAAGCAGTTCAAATCTACCCATTGTGGCGAGTGCTGGTGGCCTAGTGGCAAGAAGCTGCACTGCAATCCAAGAGGTGCATGGTTCGAATCCACCAGATGCTCTGCTGGAGAAGGAGGAACAATCTCCTCCAGTACCAGTCAGATCTGATTTGACGGTACACACAAAAAAATAATAAAATAAAATAAATGTACTCATTGCTTTGTGGAAGAAAGATGGGCAATATCCTCCTATGCAATTTACAACCTCTGAAAACTCACTGGAGGGTCAGCTGTGAGTTGCTTCCAACCTGACAGCAATAAGAGAGAATAACAAAATGTAAACCACTGTCTGTTTTTAACCATCAACACTTTTTATATTACTATTATTTTATAACTTGATTTTAGAGGTACTAAAAAGACATAAAAGGAAAACCAGAAAAGGATGTCAGAAGACATCCTGAAACTTGCTCTAAAAAGTAGAAAAACTAAAGAAAATGGAAGATGTGTTGAATTTAGAGCTTAACAGAAGCAAAGTATTCTAATGAAACGTGAAAATACCTGGAGTTGGAAAAACAAAAAAGGAAGACGTTCAGCATCTTTCAAGATAAAAAAAAAAGAGGAGCAAGCAAAAGCTTCCAGTTGCAATATTTAAGGATTTTATGGGCAAATTGTTGTTAATGAGCTCTGGTGGCCTAGTAGTAAGAAGTTGTGCTGCAATCTCAAAGGCATGCACTTTGAATCCACCAGTTGCTCTGCAGAATAAAGATGGACAGTCTTCCGTGTGATTTACCGCCTCTGAAAACTTGCTGGCAGGTCACCTAGCTACAGGTAGGTTCTGACTCAATGGCACACAATAACAACAACATGGGTAAATTACTGACTAGGATAGAAAACATCAAGAGAACATGGAAAGAAAACATGGGGTCACTGTACTAACAGGAATTAGTCACTGCCCAATCATTCAGCAGGGTGCATATGATCAAGGTCAAATAGTACTGAAGGATGAAGTCTAAGATGCACTGAAGGAATTGGTAAAAAATAAGGCACCGGGAATTGAGAGAATATCAATTAAGATGTTTCAACAAACAGATGTAGCTCTGGACATGCTCATTCATCTATACCAAAAAATTTGGAAGACAGCTACCTGGCCAATGGACTGGGAGAATTTTTGGATTTCTGCTCAGTACAAAAAAAAGAAAAAGGTGAATGCAGAAATGATCAGACGTTATCATTACTACCACATGCAATAAAACTATGCTGAAAATTATTCAATGTGGCTTAAGCAGTACAATGACAGGGAATTGCCAGAAATTCAAGATGGGTTCAGAAGCTATAGAAAGAGGATTATCACTGCTGGTGACAGCCGTATCTTAGCTAAAAGCAAAGAATGTCAGAAAACTGTTTATTTGTGTTTTATTGACTATGGAAAGGCATTTGAATGTGTGAATCATAATAAATTATGGATAACATTGAAAAGAATGGGAATTCCAGAACACTTAATTGTGTTCTGAGATCACAAAGCAGTCTTTGAAACAGAACAAAGGGATACTACACGGGTTAAAATCAGAAGAGGTGTGTGTCAGGGCTGTATCCTTTCACCATATCTATTAAATCTCTGGTGAGCAAATAATCACATAAAAGAAGAATGTGGTATCAGGATTGGAGAATGACTCATTAACTACCCACAATACACAAATGATACAACCTTGCTTTCAGAAAATGAGAAGACTTGAAGTGCTCATTGATGAAGCTCAAAGATCTTCAGTACGGAGTATACCTCAACATCAAGAAGACAAAAATCCTGGCAACTGGACCAGTAAACAACATTCTGATATAAAGAGAAAAGAAGGAAGTTGCCAAGGCTTTCATTTGACTTGAAGCCACACTCACTACCCGTGGGAGCAGGAGTCAAGAGATGAAGTGGTGTACTCCAAGGGGGCATATGTGCTACTAGGGACTTCTTTAAAGTGCTCAAGAGCAAAGATGCCACTTTGCTGACTATGCGACTAACGTATCCCTGACCCAGGCCATGGGAGTTCAATTGCTTCATACGCATGTGAAAGTTGGATAATAAATAGGGAAGAAGTAAGAATTGATGCCTTTGAATCACGTTAGTGAAAAATGCTGAATATACCAAACAAATTGGTCATGGCGAAGTACAGTCAGAGCTCCACAGATGAAAGGAGAGTGAGAATCCATCACTCATAATTTGGGCCTGTCATCAGGAGACACTGGTCCTGGGAGAAGGCAATTGCTGTTTACACAGCTGAGGATCCATAAACAAGAGGGAGACATTCAACAAGAGGGATTGACAGAGCGGCTGCAAAATGAGCTTGAGCACAGGAGAGACTGTGAGGATGGCGCACAACTGGGCAGGGTTCTGTTCTCCTGTTCACAGGGTTGCTAGGAGGCCGAGGTGACTCCATAGCACCCAACAACAACAAGCCTGTATAGAGACAGAAGGAGCGAATTTCGTGCACTCAATAATTTATTCACAGCAAATGCCTTTTTAAAACAAAAACACAAACGGACAACTTTATATGTGGGCCTCATCTGATGGACTGCACAGCAATCAGGCTGACTGTATTTGCAGAAAGAATCGTCGGAGAAGTAGCATATCAACATTCAAAACCAAGCCATGTGCTGACTGTGGAACAGACCATCAATAATCATGTGCAAGTCTAAAGTGAAGCTGAAGAAAATGGAAACTAGTCCACAGGAACCAAAAACATGATCGTGAGTCTATCTCAGTTGAATTTAAGAATCATCTCAAGAACTTGTTTGAGGCATTGAACACCAATGATCGAAGAGTAGAGAAACGGTGAGAGAACATCACAGATCTCATCCATGAATACAACAAAAGATCATTACAAAGGAGGAGAAAGATAAAACCAAAATCAATGCCAGAATAGATTATGAAAATTGCACTAGAGTGTCAAGAAGCCAAAACAAAGGGAATTGGTGTCAAAGAGCTGAACAGATTTCAAAGGGCAGCTCAAGAAAATAAAGCAAAATATTATAATGAAATGTGCAAAGAGCTCAAGTCAGAAAATAAAAAGGGAAGAACTCACTTGTTATTTCTCAGGCTGAAAGAACTGAAAACCAAATTCAAGTCTCCACTGCAATACTGAAAGATGCTATGGTAAAATCTTTAATTACCCTGGAAACATCAAGAGAAGATGGAGAGAATACACAGAATCACTGTACCAAAAAGAATTAATGGGCACTGAAAAATTTCAGGAAGTACCATATGAACAAGAGCCAATAGTAATGAAGGATCAAGTGCAAACTGTGGTAAAGGTACTGGCAAAAACTAAGGCCCCAGAAATTGATCGAGTACCAATTGACAGGAAATTTGGAAGATGGCTGCCTGACTGATTGACTGGAAGAGATCAGAATTTGTTTCCATTCTGTGAAAGATGATCCAACAGAATGTGGAAATTATCGAACAATATCATTAATATCGCATGCAAGCAAACTTTTGCTGAAGACCATCTAGAAATAGCTACAACAGTACGTTGACAGACTTCAAGAAGAGGATGTGGCACCAGGAATATAATTGTTGATGTCAGACAGATCCTGGCTGAAAGCAGAGAATACCAGAAGAATGTCTATTTGTATTTAATTGACTATACAAAGGTCGTTGACTGCATGGGTCATAACAAATTATGGCTAACATTGAAAAGAATGGGTATCCTAGAACACTTTGTGCTCATGAGAAATTTTTATCTAGATGAAGAAGCTGCTTTCTGAATGAAGCAAGGGAACACTGCATCGTTTAAAACCAAGAAGGGTGTGTATCAGTGTTGTATCTGCATGCCTATTCAATCTGTATGCTGAAAAAATAATTCACGAATCTGGACACTGAAGAGGAATGTGGCATCAAGATTGGAGGAAGATTCATCAATAACCTGAGTTATACAACTGATAACAACCTTGTTTGCTGAAAGGGAGGGGAGTATGAAATCCTTGCTACAGAAAATCAAGGACTATAGCCTTCCGTGTGGATTACATCTCAACATCAGGAAAACAAAGGTTCTCACCACAGGACTTTATGTGGTAAGGTATAATGGTAGTTGTCAACATTATGATAGATGAAGAAAGGATTGAAGCTGTCAATGATTTCATCTTGCTTAGATCAACAATACCATCCTTGGTATCAGCAGTCAGGAAATCAGAAGATGTAGTGTATCAAGTCTTCTATCAGGGACCACTCCAAAATGCTGAAGAGCAATGATGTCAGCTTGGAGACTAAGGTGCACCTGACTCAGGCCATGGTCTTCTCAATCACCTGCTATGCATCAGAGAGCTGGACAATGACTAAAGAGGACAGAAGAAGAATTGATAGCCTTGGGTTGTAGTGCTGGGTAAGAGTACTGAACATACCATGGACTGCCAAAAGAACAAACAGATATGTCTTGAGAGAAGTGCAGCCAGACTGCTCCTGGGAGTCAAAGATGACGAAAGCTTTGTCTCTCATACTTTGGACATGGTGTCCAAATGGCGCAGCTGTTCCTTGGAAGTAGACATCATGCTTGGAAAAATGGAGGGTCAGCAAAAGAGAGGAAGACTCCCAATGAGATGGACTGACAGAATAACTTCAGCAACGGGCTGAGATGATGAGGATGGCACAGGCTAGGGCAGGGTTCAGGATGGCTGTTCACAGGGTCACTATGAGTCATACTCAATGGCACCTAACAGCAACAGCATTTTGATTCTGTGATTAGCTGTAACATTAGCTCAACTCCTGGTCATTGAGCTCATTCACAGCTGTCACTCCACTGGGTTTTCAGACGCTGTAAACGGCACAGGAGGAGCTGCAGGTGAATTTGCCACAGCAGCCCAACGACCTACAGATTAAGCTCCCTCCAACAGAACATCCCATAAAGTTAAGTCACTTTTGTGGCACAAAAATGAATGAAATACATATATTTTAACTTTTTATTTTATACTGGTTTACATACAAAGTTGATAAAATTAATTTACATTGTTTTTCACACTGGATCTTTCCCCTTTCATTTACTCATCTAAATGAAGGAGAAACGCATAATCTCAAGAAATTGTATGATTATAATCTTTACATTGCAAGGAGAATTTAAACTGGCACAATAATTTCCATGGACATCATTATGCTTGGATATGAGGAAAAACAGATATTCAAGCCCATTGCTTCTAGGGTGGAATAGATTTGCATCAAAGAACATTAAGGTTATTGTTAGGTACCACGAGTCAACTTGAACTCATAGCAACTCTCTGAACAACAGATGCAAACCTTGCCCTGTCCTGTCCTCACAATAGGTGCCCTGCTCAAACCTATAGTTGAAGTCACGGTGTCAAGAGTTGTTCTCTTTGTTGATCCTCTACTTTCCCCACCTTGCTGTCTTTTCCCAAGGACTGGCCCCTCCTGACAACATTCCCACAGTATGTTTCACCATCCTTGCCTTGAAGGAGTACCCGATTGTCCTTATTCCATGACAGACTTGTCTGTAATTTTGGCAGTTCAATCGTATATTCAATACTCTTTGCCAACATAACTCTAAGGCATGAGTTTTTCTTTGTTCTTTTTTATTAATTGCCTAGCTTTCACATGCATATGAAACACCTGAAAAGACTATGGTTTGGGTCAGTGGCACCTTAGTCTTTAGACTGACATCCTTGCTCTTTAGCACTTTAAAAAGCTTCTTGACAGCAATTTGCCCAATACAGCACATCTTTTTATTTTTTTTTGACTGCTGTTACCAAGGGGGTTGATTTTGGATCCAAATAAAAGCCTTAATGATGCTTCTGAATTGTGGTGTTGGTGAAGAACATTGAATATTCCATGGATTGTCAAAAGAACGGACAGATCTGCATTGGAGGAGGTGGAGCCAAAGTGTTCCTTAGAGACAAGGGTGGTGAGACTTCATCTCAGACACGTTAGGCATGTTGTCCGGAGGGGCCAGTCCTGACAAAGGACATCATGCATGGAAAGGTGGAGAGCCAGAGAAGGAACACCTTTAAGAAGGTGAACTGATACAGTGACTGCAACAATGGGCTTGATAAAAGTGGAGATTACATGGATTGCACAGGATCTGGCAAGATGTAGGTTTGCTGGACATACGCTCGCTGTGAGTCACAGTGAACTCTGTGGCACCTAACAAGAAGCAACAACAGGACTGGTATCATTTGTAACAAAAGCTATTTACAGCTGGTTGACTTCGGCAGATTTCTCAAAATTCCTGCGTTAAGCCCTGTTTGGAAGTCACTGATGCTTATCACTGTAATACTTTCATTTGCTTGAAGACTCTTTATCTCACATCTACACACACACACACACACACACAGGCCCCTGAGTCATGGTGACTGAGTGGATCAGGCCATTGTGATGCACAGCCTTTCCACCAGCTGAACTGCCGAAGTTGATTGCTAGGCCTCTCTTCCAATACTTTGAGGATGTCTTCAGGACTTCATGCTTGGAAAGATGGAGAGTCCTTGAAGGAGAAGAAGCCTCTCGAGGACATGGAGTGATGCAATGATGGCAACAGTGGGCTTGACTACAAGGGACATTGTGAGGATGGCACAGGCTTCAGCTAGGTCCTCATGCACATATGATTGCTATGAGTTGTAGTCAACTTGATGGTACCTAACAATACAACAACAACAACATCTCACTAGTGCATTTTCATCTGGAAGGTCTGTTAAAACCTGCTGAGTAGCATAGCAACCTGTAAGCCTCCACTGGTGGTGGTGGCTGCACAGGCGACGAGGTGCCCAAGAATCAAACCTGAGTTTCCTGAACAGAGGGCAAGAAGTCTGCCACTGAATGCCTTGCCTCGTCTCTTCCACTTTAGAGAATCCTAATTCCACGTACTACCCCAACCCATAAGCTCTATTTTTTTTTATATTATCTTTCCTCATGTTTTATTCGAAGTAATGGGCTGATTCCACAATACAAAAACAAACCTGTTTTTGCATCTGGTCCAAGATGAGTTCTGACCAAATATCTATGGATATTTGAGAGGGTCTGACTTAACAGGCAGACTATGTGGAGCATAAAGTATTCACTTTAGAGTGTCTTTGTTGTTAGGCGCTATCAAGTCGAGTAAGACTCATAGCAACACCGTGAACAACCGACCTGAACTCTGCCCTATCCTGTGCCATCCTCACCACGTCTGACATTCTCGAGCCCATTGCTGCAATCACTGTGTTAACTCATCTGATTGAGAGTCTTCTCTTTCGCTGACCCTCCACCTTTCCAAGAACGATGGCCCACTCCAAGGAATAGCCTCTCCTAGCAACATGCCCAAAATAGATGTTTGCAGCTAAGCATATTAACCATCACACTGCAAGCACCCTTTCAATTTAAGCATATTTTATGTTAAATACTTAAATGATCCCAACTGCCTAGCAGTTCTTAATTGGGAAATATTTGAATAGGGGTTTTCCTTCCCAACATTTGCTGAAATTCCACAGCACAGGCCAAAAACAAAACAAAATAAAAACCCTCTTAAGCTTAGTCATTGATGCTTGGTTTAGAAAAATGTTTTCCTGAATTTATCTAGTCTTAAAAAATCACAGAAGATATCAAATTTGTGCTGAGTTAGTTATGTTGTTACGAAGGTTGCTACTAATTAATCTAAAACATACAGGACACAGATATCCCAATTTCTTCCTTTATAATTGTGCTCTTCTCTCCCAGTTGAACTGATTTTTCACAAATACACACTTATAAACTTTATTCTCTTTCCCTCCCCTTCCCACTGAAGTTCAATTTCTCACTAAGCACACAGTTCAATAGTGACACTAAGAAGGGATATGAGCATAGTGTAGTGAGTTAGGATTCAAAAACAGCATCCAGGGCTGCAGGAATTGATCCCTTTCCTCAAATGCCTGTTTTCCCCCAACCTTTTTGGTACCAAGCAGGTAGGTCACTTGCCCTATATTTGTCAAAAACTAAAACCTGTTTTTTAAAGAGCATAAGTCTTAGCCTAAATTGTTAATTAGATCTAATTTGTGTCCATGTAGGATACTGCTGTGTACATGTGTCGGAGAGGCAGGGGTAAGGATTCAGCACATAACACTGACTTGCTCTGTTAATCTGTTCAATTCAATCAGTCCTCACCTTGTTAGGCAGCCCGTTCCTTTGGTGAACTTCACTTCCATCATGAAAATCAGAACAGACTAAACCCAGATAAAATGCCTCAATTCATCACAATTACGGACTGCTCTATGATGTTAACAATAGTTTTTCTAGGCTTGCGTTCAAGAACTCACATACATGTTGCTGTAGAACGTTACCTACAATTGCACACTGCCATTATTTACACCTTATCAAAACCTCACTGTACCCTTTACCCTCCTCATCCATCTGCTAATCTCTGCTCCCTCTTCTTCCCCTCCCATCCCTATCAACCCTCCACATTTGTGTCTGTGCATTTGTTTTCTTAGCCTTTTTTTCTCCTTTCCTCCCCCATCCGATCAGGTACGCATGTCCTTGTCCAGATTGTTAATTGCAATACACATAGTGCTGGATCGTCCATTCGCTTCAGATTGGCCTTCTCTCCACCTACTGCATTATCCAGCCATTCTTTTGCTGCTCTCTCCAGCAGCCCATCCCTCTTAGTCTATTTTTATAGCAGTTGCCTTATGACACTATTTGTCCTCTTGTGACTGACTTCTTTCACTCACGATAATGTTCTCTAGCCAGTTTCACCAATAACTTTACTCACAGTCTTGTCATGTCAATAAAAAGAAATACCTCAAATAACTTATCAAATGTAATGGAAACTAACCCATCTTTTTTCCCATTTGAAAAAAAATAATTTTAGGCTAACATTGGTTCCTGGTTATATTTTATAGAAAAAATTTCAAGTTGTATTTCCTTCTATGGGGAGATTTAAAAAAACAAAAACAAAACAGGTACCTTTTCTTTTTAATGATCCAATGAAACTTGGTGTACTATCACTGATGGGGCACTGGTTTCTCCTAAAAGAGAACCAACATGATGAGTACAAGAAAAAAAAAAAACTGAAGAGGATCAACTTCAATTGATTCGTTAGTAACAGACCTAAAACCTAAATCCAGCAAACTGCCATTGCATGGATCCTAACTCCTAGTGACCCAGTCACACAGCCTGATTTCCTCTTTCTAAGACTGTAACGCTCTATAGAAGCAGACTGCCTCGTCTTTCCCCCATAGAATGGTGGGCTAGGAGGGCTGAACTTTCAGTTTTGCAGTTGAATTCCTCCACTAAAGTGCCACCAGAGCTTCTTTCTTTTTACATATTTTTTCAATTCATTCATTGTTACACATTTTCCTCCCTCCTCCCCGCTTCTCTCTCCCCAGTCCACTTTGCAATGCACCTCTTATTCCAGATTGTTGTCATTACATATAACCCCTAGTTCCCTTCAGACAATTCTTCCCCTGATCTCTTCCAATGCAGTGTTCATTATCTATCCACTCTTTTCCAATTCTCCTTCTTAATTCAGTTAAGGACAGGCACTAAAGGAACTTTGTACAGTGCACATCACATCTCCTTACTGAATTTCTCTAAATATGGAGATAACCTGGAATTATTCAAGGGTAAACCTCTCTTCTAATTCATGGGGATTTGGAACGTTATCAAGCTGTGGTTGAAAAGCTAGAAGGACCTGCACTCCTGGTTATGACCTGCCTTGAATTAGAGACAGAATCCTCCTTGGAAGAGAGATTACCCCAGTTTACCATTCTACAGACAGTTGTGATTCTTATCAGTAAGCTTGCTCAGAGCAAGACTGGGCTCAAAAAGGATTCACAAATTACTCAATTCCTCACAGGCACTCACATGCTCTGAGTCACTTGACCTTTTTCAGTATACAGAATGATAAGCCCAAACAATGACATTCTACTTTCACTCAAAAAAAGGGGGGGGGACAAAAAGAGAGATCGCTATTCCTTCTTATAAGCAGTTAGCAAATTCTACATAATATAATTGCACAAATTCTATTACAAATTCTATGAGGAGAAGTGTGGCGTTAGGATTGGCGGACAATCTATCAACAATCTGCGTTATACAGATGACACAACCCTGCTCGCTGAAACTGAGGAGGACCTCATGCACTTACTGCAGAGGGTCAAGGACTGCAGCCTTCAGTATGGACTGAGGCTCAATG
>NW_006399766.1:17530286-17534437 GCF_000299155.1 Elephantulus edwardii | reverse complement strand
ATTGGCACAGGATAGAGCAGGGTTTAGGGCTGTTGTACATAGGGTCGCTATGAGTCGCAAACGACTCGACAGCACATAACAACAACAACAACATAATTGCACATAGTAAATTTTCGTGAAGGATGGGAAATAGGACGTGTAAGCAAACTGTCATAACACACAAAACTTTGTACAAATGAAGACAAGTCCAGGTAATACCAAATCAGAACAGAGGTTTTTATAACACTTTTCTCAAAAAGTAAGATAGGTGGAGATAGGGGATATAAGATCATGAGGAAACTGTTTGGGGTGTGGGAACTGTTCTATACCTTGAGTAGGGTTGGGGCTACATGAGTACATACAGTTACTTGCACATCAAATTGTATACTTTAAACTGGTGGATTTTATTTTATGTAAATAATAATTTGAGATATGAAAAAGAGAGGAAAACTACCACTTATTGCCAGATGTACTATAGCAAATGGAGTGTTGTTAGTTGTGGAGTCGACACCAACAGCCCAGTGTGTGCAGAGTGGAACTGCCCTGTGGTGTTCTCTGGGCTGGGCTGTGACCTTTCAGAAGCCCATCCGCAGTGCACCTCTGATGGGTTGGAAGTGCCAACCTTTCAGCCAGTAGTCAAGTGCTTAGCCAGGGACTCCATAATAAGATGCACTGCCCTCAAAGTATTTGAGTGATATCAGTCATCATTGTTTGTTTCCTAAATATTTAAAGAAAAATACTTTTAGGCAAACTTTTTTATTCTTCTAATACCCCTCAAGGGAGAAGATACTAATGGTCTTGTGCGCATATGCAGGCACACACACATGCACACACACATGTTGCTGTAAAATCAGAACTAATAGCTGCCCCTCCATTGGGGCAAAATCTGTTCTTCTGAAAGACACAAGCAAAGTTATACTTACATATCACACGTTCTTTTCCTTCTACTAACACACACTTGGCTCAGTCATTTCTCTCAAACACTCATACTCAACACTAACATAATCAGAACTGGCTTGGTTCAAGTGATTCAACATCAGTCATAGAACGTGTTAGTGCCAGAGCAGGTTCTAGTGGTTATCTATTCTTTTTTTTTTTTTTTTCACAATCTAAATGAAGGCTAGATGCTCATTTAAGACAGTCAGGCCTCACAGGAAAAGATATCACTACTTCTGCTGATCTATGTTCCTACCGAAAACTACCAAATCTGGAACATGACAATCAACATTAAAAGATGTTAGTAAAGGATGCAATGAGATTCTATATATGTTGAAACTGAAGGTTGCATGTTAAGTGATAATGGGAGCATATGTGTCAAGGACATAAAAATGAAGTATTTTCCCAGTAAAAACACTTAAGTAATTAAGTGTGGCTTAAAACATGAATATACACTTAATAAATTACAAAGAGTGGAATGAAAATGTTTACTGTTTTGTCATCTAAGTATATTCATTTAACAACAAGACTGCTGAACACTCTTCAGAAATTCTACTAGGCCAGAGGGAAAGCTAGCTCACCACGGCAATTACTTCATATTTACTCTGAACATACCATGGACCGTCAAGAAAACCAAGAGGTCTGTCTTAGAATAAAACTATGTTTCTCCTTGGAGGCTATGATTTTGAAGCTCTGTCTCACATACTTTGGGCATGTGTCCAGGAGGGACTAATCCTTGGAGAAAGACATCATACTTGGAAGGGTGGAGAGGAAAACCCTGGAGGAGATGTATTGATACAGTAACTGGGGCAATGAGGGTAGGCTGTGTTGGAGTCAGTGAGACTGGCTCAGGACAGGGCAGACTTCAGAGCTTCTGTATACAAGGTTGCTATGAGTCGCAAGCGACTCAATGGTACATAACAACAAACAACCATTCAAAAACAATAATAGAAATTTTGATGCATATATCATAAAGTGTTTCTCGAATAGTCATCAAATTTTGTAGTTGGCATAATCTGAGTTTCAAATGAGAACTCAGATTACTGTGAATTGTAACAAAACTAGGGGGCACTACAAGTCAGCAGGAGTTTCAACTTTTCTACAACACTGAAATGTTAATATTGTACCAGGTTCAAATTTTCCTCCCTAAATTTATTTATCCAGATTGCAGCTTGTGGATCTTCCCACAAAAGAAATCACTGAGTTGGCCTACTTAAGGTGTACTTGAACATTCTAATGATCAAAATACTAATTTGAAATGCAATACTGTACTCACTGTTCATAGATTGCTTCTGTATTTATAAAATCCATGTTTTCATCCTGCTAAGGGAGAAATGAAAACGAAATGAATACCTACTCAGCAGTTAGCAGTGAATAAGTAAGATCTGAGGTAATTATTTTTCTTTCTTGGTACTTAACTATAGATATTTTAGTTTTTAATAATAGTCAGGATTATTTTTCATAAAACCAATAATTATTTAACTCACAATTCAAACTTCTCAACCTGGTACTCTTTTTTTAAAAAAAAATATAGTTTGCATACAAAATTTATGTACATCAGGTATCATTCATGTACATTGTGTCTCACACATTCTTTCATTCACATTGTTTCATACAACCATTCCTATATATGTTGTATTTTTTTATTAATTTTAATGAAAGTTTACAGAGACTTTGGATTTCCATTCATTCATTGTTGCACTTTCCTTCATGCCTACTCCATCCCCCATTTCACTTTTCTCTTTGTAAGGTAAGAAAAAATTCTTTCATTGTTATACAATCCTCCCCCAACCTGCCCCCCGCAAGTCCACTCCACTATGCAGCCTTCATTCTGGACTCTTGCCATGACAATAATACCTAACCATATATTCCTTCTAAACAGTTATCTCCCTCATCTGTTTCAATGCAGTGTGCATTATTTATCCTCTCTCTTCATAGTTTCCCCTCAACCCCAATGTCATTCCTGCTTTACAACAGTGGCATTATATTATTATTACCTTTTGTGACTGAAATATTTCACTCAGCATAATGTCCTCTAGAGTCACCCTTTTTTATTAATTTCAATGAAAATTTACAGAGACATTGGATTTCCATTCATTTACAATTGCACTTTTCTCCCTTCCCCCCCACCCCCCCCAATACACTCCCCTCTTGAGAAAGTAGAAGAAAAATTCTTTCATTGTTTTACAATCTCTCCCCCCAGGTCCACTCCACTATGCAGCCTTCGCTCTGGACTCCTGTCATGACAAAAATACCTAATCACATATCCCTTTTAAAAAGTTTTCTCCCTCATCTGTTTCAAGGCAGTATACACTATTGAACCCATCTTTCTCAGTCTCCCCCCAACCCTGATGTCAGTCCTGTTTTACAACAGTGGCATCATGCAGTATTTATCCTTTTCTGACACTGAGATATTTCACCAGCATAATGTCCTCCATGGTCACCCATTTTGTATAATATTTTATGAGTTCTTTTTCAATGCAGCATAGTATTCCATTGTGTGAATATACCTGAGTTTCTCTAGCCATTTGTTTGTTCATGGACACTTGGGTTGTTTCCAACTCTTTGCTATTGTGAACAATGCAGCAATAAACATGGGTGTACATATATCTTCTTGGGTAGCAGTTTCTTTAGGGTATATTCCCAGTTGTGGAACTGCTGGTTCAAATGATATTTCTATTTCCAACTTTCTAAGAAAGCATCATACTGCCTTCCATACTGGTTGCACCATTTTACACTCCCACCAACAAGGAATAAGGGTTCCAGTTTCTCCACAACCTTGTCAGCATTTGTTGTTTGATGTTCTGTTAAATTTTGCTATTCTTACTGGGGTGAGATGATATCTCATGGTTATTTTGATTTGCATTTCTCTTAGAGCTAGGGATTGTGAACATTTCTTCATGTGTTTGCTTGTCATCAGAATGTCTTCTTTAGTGAAGTGTCTGTTCATCTCCTATGCCCATTTTGGAACTGGGTTGTTTATCTTGTTGTAATGCTTGAGTATTTTATAAATTTTAGTCCCTTATCTGACATGTCATTACCAAATATTTTTCCCTAGTCTGTAGCTTCCCTTTTCTACCCTGTTGGAGAAGGTTTTGGATGTATATAGGGATTTGATTCTTAGAAGATCTTTTCATCTATTTTATCCTCTCCTGGTTTTTCAGGATGCTTGGAAAACTGTTTATGTTGTGGATTTGGGCTTCTAGAGTTCTTCCAAGCTTTTTTCTTTTTTTTTT
>NW_006399766.1:17528445-17528966 GCF_000299155.1 Elephantulus edwardii | reverse complement strand
AGCTTAAAGCCCCTGATGGCTCTGGGCGCTGACTCTCACCAGTGGCTATGGATGAAGTCACAGGCGATTTTCAGCCAGCGCCGGACCAAGCTTTTTTCTAATGAATTTTATAGTCCTTGGTTTTAGTCTTAGGTCCTTAATCCACTGTGAGTTGGTTTTTGTGTATGGAGTGAGGTCTGTATCTTGCTTGAGTTTTCTGCAGATAGTTTTCCAATTTTGCCAACATAATTTGTTTACACGGCTGTATAGTAGGATCTGAAATCAGGGAGTGAGATGCCTCCTACCTTGTTTCTCTTTTTGAGGAGTGCTTTGCTTATTTGGGGCCTCTTTACATTCCAAATGAAATTGGAAACTGCCTTTTCCACCTCTTTGAATAATGGAATTGGTATTTGTACTGGGACTGCATTGAACATTTAAATTGCCTTAGGTAGTATTGTCATTTTCACAATATTGAATCTTCCTATACATGAGCAAGGTATATTCTTCAATTTCTCCAGGTCTCTCTTTATTTCTTGTAGTAA